>NC_134485.1:147273051-147588110 GCF_040206685.1 Ascaphus truei | reverse complement strand
GGGGTGGGGTTTGTGACTGGGTGACTGGGTGGGGGGGTGGGGTTTGTGACTGGGTGACTGGGTGGGGGGGTGGGGTTTGTGACTGGGTGACTGGGTGGGGGGGTGGGGTTTGTGACTGGGTGACTGGGTGGGGGGGTGGGTTTGTGACTGGGTGACTGGGTGGGGGGGTGGGGTTTGTGACTGGGTGACTGGGTGGGGGGGTGGGGTTTGTGACTGGGTGACTGGGTGGGGGGGTGGGGTTTGTGACTGGGTGACTGGGTGGGGGGGTGGGGTTTGTGACTGGGTGACTGGGTGGGGGGGTGGGGTTAGTGACTGGGTGGGGGGTGGGTTGGTGACTGGGTGGGGGGGTGGGGTTTGTGACTGGGTGACTGGGTGGGGGGGTGGGGTTTGTGACTGGGTGACTGGGTGGGGGGGTGGGGTTTGTGACTGGGTGACTGGGTGGGGTTTGTGACTGGGTGACTGGGTGGGGGGGTGGGGTTTGTGACTGGGTGACTGGGTGGGGGGGTGGGGTTTGTGACTGGGTGACTGGGTGGGGGGGTGGGGTTTGTGACTGGGTGACTGGGTGGGGGGGTGGGGTTTGTGACTGGGTGACTGGGTGGGGGGGTGGGGTTTGTGACTGGGTGACTGGGTGGGGGGGTGGGGTTTGTGACTGGGTGACTGGGTGGGGGGGTGGGGTTTGTGACTGGGTGACTGGGTGGGGGGGTGGGGTTTGTTACTGGGTGACTGGGTGGGGGGGTGGGGTTTGTACTGGGTGACTGGGTGGGGGGGTGGGGTTTGTGACTGGGTGACTGTGGGGGGTGGGGTTTGTGACTGGGTGACTGGGTGGGGGGGTGGGGTTTGTGACTGGGTGACTGGGTGGGGGGGTGGGGTTTGTGACTGGGTGACTGGGTGGGGGGGTGGGGTTTGTGACTGGGTGACTGGGTGGGGGGGTGGGGTTTGTGACTGGGTGACTGGGTGGGGGGTGGGGTTTGTGACTGGGTGACTGGGTGGGGGGGTGGGGTTTGTGACTGGGTGACTGGGTGGGGGGGTGGGGTTGGTGACTGGGTGACTGGGTGGGGGGGTGGGGTTTGTGACTGGGTGACTGGGTGGGGGGGTGGGGTTTGTGACTGGGTGACTGGGTGGGGGGGTGGGGTTTGTGACTGGGTGACTGGGTGGGGGGGTGGGGTTTGTGACTGGGTGACTGGGTGGGGGGGTGGGGTTTGTGACTGGGTGACTGGGTGGGGGGGTGGGGTTTGTGACTGGGTGACTGGGTGGGGGGGTGGGGTTTGTGACTGGGTGACTGGGTGGGGGGGTGGGGTTTGTGACTGGGTGACTGGGTGGGGGGGTGGGGTTTGTGACTGGGTGACTGGGTGGGGGGGTGGGGTTTGTGACTGGGTGACTGGGTGGGGGGGTGGGGTTGGTGACTGGGTGACTGGGTGGGGGGGTGGGGTTTGTGACTGGGTGACTGGGTGGGGGGGTGGGGTTTGTGACTGGGTGACTGGGTGGGGGGGTGGGGTTTGTGACTGGGTGACTGGGTGGGGGGGTGGGGTTTGTGACTGGGTGACTGGGTGGGGGGGTGGGGTTTGTGACTGGGTGACTGGGTGGGGGGGTGGGGTTTGTGACTGGGTGACTGGGTGGGGGGGTGGGGTTTGTGACTGGGTGACTGGGTGGGGGGGTGGGGTTTGTGACTGGGTGACTGGGTGGGGGGGTGGGGTTTGTGACTGGGTGACTGGGTGGGGGGGTGGGGTTTGTGACTGGGTGACTGGGTGGGGGGGTGGGGTTTGTGACTGGGTGACTGGGTGGGGGGGTGGGGTTTGTGACTGGGTGACTGGGTGGGGGGGTGGGGTTTGTGACTGGGTGACTGGGTGGGGGGGTGGGGTTTGTGACTGGGTGACTGGGTGGGGGGGTGGGGTTTGTGACTGGGTGACTGGGTGGGGGGGTGGGGTTTGTGACTGGGTGACTGGGTGGGGGGGTGGGGTTTGTGACTGGGTGACTGGGTGGGGGGGTGGGGTTTGTGACTGGGTGACTGGGTGACTGGGTATGGGTTTCTGACTGGGTGACTGGGTGGGGTTTCTGACTGGGTGACTGGGTGACTGGGTGGGGTTTCTGACTGGGTGACTGGGTGACTGGGTGGGGTTTCTGACTGGGTGACTGGGTGGGGTTTCTGACTGGGTGACTGGGTGGGGGGGTGGGGTTTCTGACTGGGTGACTGGGTGACTGGGTGGGGGGTGGGGTTTGTGACTGGGTGACTGGGTGACTGGGTGGGGGGGTGGGGTTTGTGACTGGGTGACTGGGTGGGGTTTGTGACTGGGTGACTGGGTGGGGTTTGTGACTGGGTGACTGGGTGGGGGGGTGGGGTTTGTGACTGGGTGACTGGGTGACTGGGTGGGGGGGTGGGGTTTGTGACTGGGTGACTGGGTGGGGGGGGTGGGGTTTGTGACTGGGTGACTGGGTGGGGGGGTGGTTTTTGTGACTGGGTGACTGGGTGGGGGGGTGGGGTTTGTGACTGGGTGACTGGGTGGGGGGTGGGGTTTGTGACTGGGTGACTGGGTGGGGGGTGGGGTTTGTGACTGGGTGACTGGGTGGGGGTGTGGGGTGGGTGACTGGGTGACTGGGTGGGGGGGTGGGGTGGGTGACTGGGTGACTGGGTGGGGGGGTGGGGTTTGTGACTGGGTGACTGGGTGGGGGGTGGGGTTTGTGACTGGGTGACTGGGTGGGGGGGTGGGGTTTGTGACTGGGTGACTGGGTGGGGGGGGGTGGGGTTTGTGACTGGGTGACTGGGTGGGGGGGTGGGGTTTGTGACTGGGTGACTGGGTGGGGGGGGTGGGGTTTGTGACTGGGTGACTGGGTGGGGGGGTGGGGTTTGTGACTGGGTGACTGGGTGGGGGGGTGGGGTTTGTGACTGGGTGACTGGGTGGGGGGGTGGGGTTTGTGACTGGGTGACTGGGTGGGGGGGTGGGGTTAGTGACTGGGTGGGGGGGTGGGGTTGGTGACTGGGTGGGGGGGTGGGGTTTGTGACTGGGTGACTGGGTGGGGGGGTGGGGTTTGTGACTGGGTGACTGGGTGGGGGGGTGGGGTTTGTGACTGGGTGACTGGGTGGGGGGGTGGGGTTTGTGACTGGGTGACTGGGTGGGGGGGTGGGGTTTGTGACTGGGTGACTGGGTGGGGGGGTGGGGTTTGTGACTGGGTGACTGGGTGGGGGGGTGGGGTTTGTGACTGGGTGACTGGGTGGGGGGGTGGGGTTTGTGACTGGGTGACTGGGTGGAGGGGTGGGGTTTGTGACTGGGTGACTGGGTGGGGGGGTGGGGTTTGTGACTGGGTGACTGGGTGGGGGGGTGGGGTTTGTGACTGGGTGACTGGGTGGGGGGGTGGGGTTTGTGACTGGGTGACTGGGTGGGGGGGTGGGGTTTGTGACTGGGTGACTGGGTGGGGAGGTGGGGTTTGTGACTGGGTGACTGGGTGGGGGGGTGGGGTTTGTGACTGGGTGACTGGGTGGGGGGGTGGGGTTTGTGACTGGGTGACTGGGTGGGGGGGTGGGGTTTGTGACTGGGTGACTGGGTGGGGGGGTGGGGTTTGTGACTGGGTGACTGGGTGGTGGGGTGGGGTTTGTGACTGGGTGACTGGGTGGGGGGTGGGGTTTGTGACTGGGTGACTGGGTGGGGGGGTGGGGTTTGTGACTGGGTGACTGGGTGGGGGGGTGGGGTTTGTGACTGGGTGACTGGGTGGGGGGGTGGGGTTTGTGACTGGGTGACTGGGTGGGGGGGTGGGGTTTGTGACTGGGTGACTGGGTGGGGGGGTGGGGTTTGTGACTGGGTGACTGGGTGGGGGGGTGGGGTTTGTTACTGGGTCACTGGGTGGGGGGGTGGGGTTTGTGACTGGGTGACTGGGTGGGGGGGTGGGGTTTGTGACTGGGTGACTGGGTGGGGTTTGTGACTGGGTGACTGGGTGGGGGGGTGGGGTTTGTGACTGGGTGACTGGGTGGGGGGGTGGGGTTTGTGACTGGGTGACTGGGTGGGGGGGGTGGGGTTTGTGACTGGGTGGGGGGGTGGGGTTTGTGACTGGGTGACTGGGTGGGGGGGTGGGGTTTGTGACTGGGTGACTGGGTGGGGTTTGTGACAGGGTAACTGGGTGGGGGGGTGGGGTTTGTGACTGGGTGACTGGGTGGGGGGGTGGGGTTTGTGACTGGGTGACTGGGTGGGGGGGGTGGGGTTTGTGACTGGGTGACTGGGTGGGGGGGTGGGGTTTGTGACTGGGTGACTGGGTGGGGTTTGTGACTGGGTGACTGGGTGGGGGGGTGGGGTTTGTGACTGGGTGACTGGGTGGGGTTTGTGACTGGGTGACTGGGTGGGGGGGTGGGGTTTGTGACTGGGTGACTGGGTGGGGGGGTGGGGTTTGTGACTGGGTGACTGGGTGGGGGGGTGGGGTTTGTGACTGGGTGACTGGGTGGGGGGGTGGGGTTTGTGACTGGGTGACTGGGTGGGGGGTGGGGTTTGTGACTGGGTGACTGGGTGGGGGGGTGGGGTTTGTGACTGGGTGACTGGGTGGGGGGGTGGGGTTTGTGACTGGGTGACTGGGTGGGGGGGTGGGGTTTGTGACTGGGTGACTGGATGGGGGGGTGGGTTTACTGACTGGGTAACTGGGTGGGGGGGTGGGTTTACTGACTGGGTGACTGGGTGGGGGGGTGGGTTTACTGACTGGGTGACTGGGTGGGGGGGTGGGTTTACTGACTGGGTGACTGGGTGGGGGGGTGGGTTTACTGACTGGGTGACTGGGTGGGGGGGGGTTTACTGACTGGGTGACTGGGTGGGGGGTGGGTTTACTGACTGGGTGACTGGGTGGGGGGGTGGGTTTACTGACTGGGTGACTGGGTGGGGGGGTGGGTTTACTGACTGGGTGACTGGGTGGGGGGGTGGGTTTACTGACTGGGTGACTGGGTGGGGGGGGGGGGGTTACTGAGTGGGTGACTGGGTGGGGGGGGGGGGTTTACTGAGTGGGTGACTGGGTGGGGGGTGGTGGGTTTACTGACTGGGTGACTTTTACTGATTGGGTGACTGGGTGGGGGGGTGGGTTTACTGATTGGGTGACTGGGTGGGGGGGTGGGTTTACTGATTGGGTGACTGGGTGGGAGGGTGGGTTTACTGATTGGGTGACTGGGTGGGAGGGTGGGTTTACTGATTGGGTGACTGGGTGGGGGTGTGGGTTACTGACTGGGTGACTGGGTGGGGGGGTGGGTTTACTGACTGGGTGACTGGGTGGGGGGTTGCTTTTACTGACTGGGTGACTGGGTGGGGGGGTGGGTTTACTGACTGGGTGACTGGGTGGGGGGGTGGGTTTACTGACTGGGTGACTGGGTGGGGGGGTGGGTTTACTGAGTGGGTGACTGGGTGGGGGGGTGGGTTTACTGAGTGGGTGACTGGGTGGGGGGGGTGGGTTTACTGATTGGGTGACTGGGTGGGGGGGTGGGTTTACTGATTGTGTGACTGGGTGGGGGGGTGGGTTTACTGATTGTGTGACTGGGTGGGGGGGTGGGTTTACTGATTGGGTGACTGGGTGGGGGGTGGGTTTACTGATTGGGTGACTGGGTGGGGGGTGGGTTTACTGATTGGGTGACTGGGTGGGGGTGTGGGTTACTGACTGGGTGACTGGGTGGGGGGGTGGGGTTACTGACTGGGTGATTGGGTGGGGAGTGGGGTTACTGACTGGGTGACTGGGTGGGGTTACTGACTGGGTGACTGGGTGGGGGGGTGGGGTTACTGACTGGGTGACTGGGTGACCGGGTGGGGTTTCTGACTGGGTGACCGGGTGGGGGGGGTGGGGTTTCTGACTGGGTGACCGGGTGGGGGGGGTGGGGTTTCTGACTGGGTGACCGGGTGGGGGGGTGGGGTTTCTGACTGGGTGACCGGGGTGTTGGGGTTCTTACTGGGTGACCGGGGGGGGGGGGGGGTTTCTGACTAGGTGACCGGGTGGGGGGGTGGGGATTCTGACTGGGTGACCGGGGTGTTGGGGTTCTGACTGGGTGACCGGGGGGGGGGGGGGGTTCTGACTAGGTGACCGGGTGGGGGGGTGGCGTTTCTGACAGGGTGACCGGGTGGGGGGGGGGGTGGGGTTTCTGACTGGGTGACCGGGTGGGGGGTGGGGTTTCTGAGTGGATGACCGGGTGAGGGGGGTGGGGTTTCTGACCGGGTGGGGGGGTGGGGTTTCTGACTGGGTGACCGGGTCGGGGGGTGGGGTTTCTGACTGGGTGACCGGGTGGGGGGGGTGGGGTTTGTGACTGGGTGACCGGGTGGGGGGGGTGGGGTTTCTGACTGGGTGACCGGGTGGGGGGGGTGGGGTTTCTGACTGGGTGACCGGGTGGGGTTTCTGACTGGGTGGGGGGGGGGGGTTTCTGACTGGGTGGGGGGGTGGGGTTTCTGACTGGGTGGGGGGGTGGGGTTTCTGACTGGGTTGGGGGGGTGGGGTTTCTGACTGGGTTGGGGGGGTGGGGTTTCTGACTGGGTGGGGGGGTGGGGTTTCTGACTGGGTGGGGGGGTGGGGTTTCTGACTGGGTGGGGGGGTGGGGTTTCTGACTGGGTGGGGGGGTGGGGTTTCTGACTGGGTGGGGGGGTGGGGTTTCTGACTGGGTGGGGGGGTGGGGTTTCTGACTGGGTGGGGGGGTGGGGTTTCTGACTGGGTGGGGTTTCTGACTGGGTGGGGGGTGGGGTTTCTGACTGGGTGACTGGGTGACTGGGTGGGGGGGTGGGGTTTCTGACTGGGTGACGGGGTGGGGGGGTGGGGTTTCTGACTGGGTGGGGGGGTGGGGTTTCTGACTGGGTGGGGTTTCTGACTGGGTGGGGGGTGGGGTTTCTGACTGGGTGACTGGGTGGGGGGGTGGGGTTTCTGACTGGGTGACTGGGTGGGGGGGTGGGGTTTCTGACTGGGTGACTGGGTGGGGGGTGGGGTTTCTGACTGGGTGACTGGGTGGGGGGGTGGGGTTTCTGACTGGGTGACTGGGTGACTGGGTGGGGTTTCTGACTGGGTGACTGGGTGACTGGGTGGGGTTTCTGACTGGGTGACTGGGTGGGGTTTCTGACTAGGTGACTGGGTGACTGGGTGGGTTTTCTGACTGGGTGGGGGGGTGGGGTTTGTGACTGGGTGACTGGGTGGGGGGGTGGGGTTTGTGACTGGGTGACTGGGTGGGGGGGTGGGGTTTGTGACTGGGTGACTGGGTGGGGGGGTGGGGGGGTGGGGTTTGTGACTGGGTGACTGGGTGGGGGGGTGGGGGGGTGGGGTTTGTGACTGGGTGACTGGGTGGGGGGGTGGGGTTTCTGACTGGGTGACTGGGTGGGGGGGTGGGGTTTCTGACTGGGTGACTGGGTGGGGGGGTGGGGTTTCTGACTGGGTGACTGGGTGGGGGGGTGGGGTTTCTGACTGGGTGACTGGGTGGGGGGGTGGGGTTTCTGACTGGGTGACTGGGTGGGGGGGTGGGGTTTCTGACTGGGTGACTGGGTGGGGGGGTGGGGTTTCTGACTGGGTGACTGGGTGGGGTTTCTGACTGGGTGACTGGGTGACTGGGTGGGGTTTCTGACTGGGTGACTGGGTGACTGGGTGGGGTTTCTGACTGGGTGACTGGGTGGGGTTTCTGACTGGGTGACTGGGTGGGGGTGTGGGGTTTCTGACTGGGTGACTGGGTGGGGGGTGGGGTTTGTGACTGGGTGACTGGGTGGGGGGGTGGGGTTTGTGACTGGGTGACTGGGTGACTGGGTGGGGGGGTGGGGGGGGTGGGGGGGGTGGGGTTTCTGACTGGGTGACTGGGTGGGGGGGTGGGGTTTCTGACTGGGTGACTGGGTGGGGGGGTGGGGTTTCTGACTGCGTGACTGGGTGGGGGGGTGGGGCTTCTGACTGGGTGACTGGGTGGGGGGGTGGGGTTTCTGACTGGGTGACTGGGTGACTGGGTGGGGTTTCTGACTGGGTGACTGGGTGACTGGGTGGGGTTTCTGACTGGGTGACTGGGTGGGGTTTCTGACTGGGTGACTGGGTGGGGGGGTGGGGTTTCTGACTGGGTGACTGGGTGGGGGGGTGGGGTTTCTGACTGGGTGACGGGGTGGGGGGGTGGGGTTTGTGACTGGGTGACTGGGTGGGGGGTGGGGTTTGTGACTGGGTGACTGGGTGGGGGGGTGGGGTTTGTGACTGGGTGACTGGGTGGGGGTTGGGGTTTGTGACTGGGTGACTGGGTGGGGGTTGGGGTTTGTGACTGGGTGACTGGGTGGGGGGGTGGGGTTTGTGACTGGGTGACTGGGTGGGGGGGTGGGGTTTGTGACTGGGTGACTGGGTGGGGGGGTGGGGTTTGTGACTGGGTGACTGGGTGGGGGGGTGGGGTTTGTGACTGGGTGACTGGGTGGGGGGGTGGGGTTTGTGACTGGGTGACTGGGTGGGGGGGTGGGGTTTCTGACTGGGTGACTGGGTGGGGGGGTGGGGTTTCTGACTGGGTGACTGGGTGGGGGGGTGGGGTTTCTGACTGGGTGACTGGGTGGGGGGGTGGGGTTTCTGACTGGGTGACTGGGTGGGGGGGTGGGGTTTCTGACTGGGTGACTGGGTGGGGTTTCTGACTAGGTGACTGGGTGGGTTTTCTGACTGGGTGGGGGGGTGGGGTTTGTGACTGGGTGACTGGGTGGGGGGGTGGGGTTTGTGACTGGGTGACTGGGTGGGGGGGTGGGGTTTGTGACTGGGTGACTGGGTGGGGGGGTGGGGGGGTGGGGTTTGTGACTGGGTGACTGGGTGGGGGGGTGGGGGGGTGGGGTTTGTGACTGGGTGACTGGGTGGGGGGGTGGGATTTCTGACTGGGTGACTGGGTGGGGGGGTGGGGTTTCTGACTGGGTGACTGGGTGGGGGGGTGGGGTTTCTGACTGGGTGACTGGGTGGGGGGGTGGGGTTTCTGACTGGGTGACTGGGTGGGGGGTGGGGTTTCTGACTGGGTGACTGGGTGGGGGTGACTTGTTTCTGACTGGGTGACTGGGTGACTGGGTGGGGGGGTGGGGTTTCTGACTGGGTGACTGGGTGGGGTTTCTGACTGGGTGACTGGGTGGGGTTTCTGACTGGGTGACTGGGTGACTGGGTGGGGTTTCTGACTGGGTGACTGGGTGGGGTTTCTGACTGGGTGACTGGGTGGGGGTGTGGGGTTTCTGACTGGGTGACTGGGTGGGGGGTGGGGTTTGTGACTGGGTGACTGGGTGGGGGGGGTGGGGTTTGTGACTGGGTGACTGGGTGACTGGGTGGGGGGGTGGGGGGGGTGGGGTTTCTGACTGGGTGACTGGGTGGGGGGGTGGGGTTTCTGACTGGGTGACTGGGTGGGGGGGTGGGGTTTCTGACTGGGTGACTGGGTGGGGGGGTGGGGTTTGTGACTGGGTGACGGGGTGGGGGGGTGGGGTTTGTGACTGGGTGACGGGGTGGGGGGTTGGGTTTGTGACTGGGTGACGGGGTGGGGGGGTGGGGTTTGTGACTGGGTGACGGGGTGGGGGGGTGGGGTTTGTGACTGGGTGACGGGGTGGGGGGGTGGGGTTTGTGACTGGGTGACGGGGTGGGGGGGTGGGGTTTGTGACTGGGTGACGGGGTGGGGGGGTGGGGTTTGTGACTGGGTGACGGGGTGGGGGGGTGGGGTTTGTGACTGGGTGACTGGGTGGGGGGGTGGGGTTTGTGACTGGGTGACTGGGTGGGGGGGTGGGGTTTGTGACTGGGTGACTGGGTGGGGGGGTGGGGTTTGTGACTGGGTGACGGGGTGGGGGGGTGGGGTTTGTGACTGGGTGACGGGGTGGGGGGGTGGGGTTTGTGACTGGGTGACGGGGTGGGGGGGTGGGGTTTGTGACTGGGTGACGGGGTGGGGTTTGTGACTGGGTGACGGGGTGGGGTTTGTGACTGGGTGACAGGGTGGGGGGGTGGGGTTTGTGACGGGGTGGGGGGGTGGGGTTTGTGACGGGGTGACGGGGTGGGGTTTGTGACGGGGTGGGGTTTGTGACGGGGTGACGGGGTGGGGTTTGTGACGGGGTGACGGGGTGGGGTTTGTGACGGGGTGACGGGGTGGGGTTTGTGACTGGGTGACGGGGTGGGGTTTGTGACTGGGTGACGGGGTGGGGTTTGTGACTGGGTGACGGGGTGGGGTTTGTGACTGGGTGACGGGGTGGGGTTTGTGACTGGGTGACGGGGTGGGGTTTGTGACTGGGTGACGGGGTGGGGTCATACCCAACGGGTATTCCCTATGAATACAGCCGCTACTACCTGCTGTGCAACCTGTGTGGCTCTCAGGAGCCTAAGCCTCCGCGAGGGGAACCTGGGGTACATACATATTATACATCTCTTGGTGCAACGCCTCCACCTGGGAGGGATCCCAACGGAGTGGGAGGAGGCCCTCACAGGAAACAACCACACAAAGCGAGTAAATGTAAAACAGGACTGGCTTTACTGCATAGCAACATATATCAACACAAATCAACATGCGCCACGGCGGACGCTAACCACACTGGGTGTCACGGCGGACACTAACCACACTAGGCATCACGGCGGACGCTACCACCTCTAGGCGTCACGGCGGACGCTACCACCTCTAGGCGTCACGGCGGACGCTACCACCTCTAGGCGTCACGGCGGACGCTACCACCCACAATGTGACCCCACCCTGTGTCCAGTAACCCCCACCCAAATGTCTCGTACTCCCAGAGTCAAATAACACTGTGCATATGTGTGTGTGACTGCGCAGCCACTATGTTTGGTGATAGGCCTGGTTGGTGCACGTGAGTTACAGGTTACCTGCCCGGGCTCCAGCCACGGGTACCGCGATATCAATCCGCACGATCCGACGTTGTCCTCCACACCGCGTGGGTTGAAAGTCCAGCTCGAACAATGTCTCTCCTGGTGTTAGGGTCTTTGGTGGTGTTCTGAGCCCAGAACCCACCTCGCAGGGCTTCAGCACTGTGTCCCTGACTACTTGACCAAATAATGGGGCAGTGTCCCTATCTAGGGCCTGTCCCTAAGCTCCACAAGCTATTAGGTGGCTCAGGACCTAACTGGGACCTTGGGGGCTGCTGGCCTATGCAGAGGGTCACTGACCCCTGCATCCACCTCTTACCCCTAGCTGGTCCGGATCCTGACTCCTGCGTGCTGCCAAAACCCCGCGAAATGTATCTAACTGGGAGCAGGGGAATCCGGCCTTCTGATTGGCTCCCTGGCATCAGGTGTCTCTGCCCCTAAGCACCCTGGGGGCTGGCAGTCTATTCTCGTGCGCGCGCGAGCTGTCTGAGCCTCCCGCGCTGTGCATTGCCATTGCGCATGCGCAACAGCCCTGTGTATGGCGGCGCCCTGCTTCCCGAGCCGCCGGGCCGGTGGCAACGCGATCGCGGCCTTAGCGACGGCCCGATCACGTCTCCGGCAACCGGCCTGCTCGCCGCTCGCGTCCCCGGCAACCGCCCGACCGCTTCCCTAGCAACCGGCCGCAATACAACCACGCGCGCAACGGGGAAGGAGGGGGTGAGTGCGCGAGGGGGGGCCGGGCTACACACAAGGGGGGACCTGGCTACATCTATATATATATATATATATATATATATATATATATATATATATATATATATATACATACAGTGTTCGACAAATCACCTAAAAATCTACTCGCCCAACCAAAAAATCTACTCGCCACCTAGTCCAGCCCCCAACTCCGCCCCTAGTCCCACCCCCAACTCCGCCCCTAGTCCCGCCCCCAACCCCGCTTTAAAATAAAATATATAAATAAAATACATTTAATAAATTCCTAGTCAGAACAACATTCGTTTTTGACATAAATGTATTTATTGTATTACATTATACTACAATTAGTCCTTGTTACGTGTGTGTGTGTGTGTGTGTGTGTGTGTGTGTGTGTGTGTGTGTGTGTGTGTGTGTGTGTGTGTGTGTGTGTGTGTGTGTGTGTGTGTGTGTTTGTGTGTGTGTCAATGTCGGATCTAGAAATAAAAGCCAGGTGTGAATGACTAGTTTCCTGAACCCCTTAACCAGTGTCTGGACGTCGGCGCTTCACAGAGAGAGACAGAGAGACAGACACACACCCACACACACACAGAGAGAAAGAGACACACAGACACACAGAGAAAGAGAGAGACGGCCCGATCGCGTCCCCGGCAACCGGCCTGCTCGCCGCTCGCGTCCCCGGCAACCGCCCGACCGCTTCCCTAGCAACCGGCCGCAATACAACCACGCGCGCAACGGGGAAGGAGGGGGTGAGTGCGCAAGGGGGGGCTGGGCTACACGCGAGGGGTGACCTGGCTACATCCTCCCCCTGGTGAAAACCCCAACGTCCTCGCTTGGACCACATAACTTCCCTTCAATGTACAAAAATTATATAATAAAAATGCATCAAAATATACAACTTAGCACAGGTAACTCTAAACGAGATTGCATAATTCGTTGAGCATCACAATCACAGACTGTATCTTACTACGAGAACACTGCTGAGCCTCATAATGGGGTGCCCCCATTTGATCGTAAGTAACCCTAGTTGGCGGGTACCTAACTCGTTGACTCCGTCGGAGTTGTTCTTCGGCAACTCCCTCAGGGGGAGTAATAAGCATAGTCCTGAGGCCTAGCCTCTTCCCTTGAGGGGAGAAATGTCTCTGTGGGTACAAAACACGGACTCTGTGGATCCAAAGGCTGGCCTGTTGGTGCCACCTTAGTAGGCGTTGGCCTACGGGGCCCTTTACCCGTAGCTCCTTCGGGAGATGCCCCTTCTGCTGGATGGTCCCTTTGAGAGGGTCCCTCCATAGGGTCTTCCGGAGTTTCAGAGTGAGTCTCGTTAGTTACAGTCTCTTGACCCACCTCTGATAGATCGAACTCACCGTTGAGCGGTGTGGCCTGTTGTTCCTCTTCTTCATCTCCCACTTGGGGGATGGGGAGAAGGTGATTACGATGCCAAACCTTTACCCGGCCATCGGTGTCTCTGATGCGATAAACCGGGAGGCCAGGCATCTGTGACTCCACCTCATATACGCCATCTCTCCACCGGTCCGCCAGTTTATGTTTTCCGGGGATTCCCAAATTACGAAGTAACACTGCATCCCCAGGATGTAACTCACGATACTTGACTTTATTGTCATAACGTCTCTTGTTACCAGCATTCAGTTTGGCTGTAGACTTCTCAGCCTGTTGGTAAGCTTGTTGCAGACTGTCTTTTAGCCTTTGCACGTACTTAAAATGAGTGGTATTGAATATCCCGTCCGTTGATACTCGGAGACGCACATCTACTGGAAGTCTGGCCTCCCGCCCAAACATGAGGAAGTACGGGGAGAACCCCGTGGACTCATGGCGAGTACAGTTATACGCGTGCACCAAAGTTTCTACATGACGACTCCATTCTGTTTTCTGCATTCCCTTCAGGGTTCCAAGCATGTCCAACAGGGTCCTGTTGAATCGTTCAGGTAAAGCATCTCCTTCAGGGTGGTACGGCGTCGTCCGGGATTTGGCGATGTTCAGCATTTTAAGTAATTCTCGGATCAGAGTACTCTCAAAATCTCGCCCTTGGTCGGAGTGAAGTCGGTTTGGAAGACCGTAGTGAACGAAGAACTTTTCCCATAGAACTTTCGCGACCGTGATAGCCTTCTGGTCTTTTGTGGGGAAGGCCTGTGCATAGCGGGTGTAATGGTCCGTGATGACCAGCACATTACCGATTCCTCGACTATCAGGTTCGATACACAGGAAGTCCATACACACCAGGTCCATTGGACCAGAACTCTTTAGATGGGCCATGGGAGCTGCTCGGGTAGGCAACGTCTTGCGTTGAACGCACCGGGAACAACGGCGGCAGTGTTGTTCCACCGCTTCCCGCATCTTGGGCCAGAAAAACCGGTCTCGGACTAGCCCAAAAGTCTTCTCTACCCCGAGATGCCCGTGGTCATCGTGTAGAGACTTCAACACCATATATCTCAAGTTTTGTGGTAGAACTAGTTGTCGCCTATCAGGGTGGTTATGATATTGGACTACCCTATAGAGCAAACAATTATCTATCTCGAACTTGTCCACCTCACGCATGAGTAACGCGACCAGATCTCGGGGAGCACTCTTCAATAGAGCAGGGTTCTTCCGCTGAACGGCTTGTCGGATTATGCTGATCACTGGATCTCTTCATTGATAGTCTACTAAGTCTTTCCATCTTATGACTTTGTCCTGGGTTATGTTCATCCCTGCGGGGTCGCAGTAGGCAGCAGGGATCGCTTGCGACTGGCACCCTAACGAATCGGCAACTCTTAGTTCAGAGAATGCGACCTGATCATTGATGACGGCCGCTATACTACACATTGCTCGCATCCCAGGTCCAGGGATCTCTTCCCATTCATCATCATCAGGGGTGGCACTCAATCCTGGTCGTCGTGATAGAGCATCGGCCCCAATGTTCAGAGGCCCTGGCTTGTACTTCAGGGAGAATCGGTAATTACATAGTGTCACCAACCATCGGTGTCCGGCTGCATCCAATTTGGCGGAAGTATTGATGTACGTGAGGGGATTGTTATCGGTCCTTACCTCAAACGTAACACCATAGAGATAATCATGAAGTTTCTCCGTGATCGCCCATTTGAGAGCCAGGAACTCTAACTTGTGCACCGGATATTTCTGCTCACTGGGTGTCAGACTGCGGCTGATGTAGGCTACAGGCCGAAGACCCTCGGGGTGTTTCTGATGAAGGACAGCGCCCAGTCCATTGAGACTGGCATCCACATGCAGGACATATGGTTGTTCTGGGTCAGCATATGCAAGCACTGGTGCTTCAGTCAGGCTTTTCTTCAAATTCAGGAAGGCCCGTTCACACTCAGGCGTCCACTTATCACCAAACGGTTGACGGGCCGACGTGGCCTTTCTCCCAGTATCTTCAGGGTATATCTTCAGCAAATTGTTCAGGGGTTTAGCTCGACTAGAGTACCCTTCCACGAACCGACGGTAATACCCACAGAACCCGAGGAAGGATCGCAGTTCCGCGACATTATCGGGACGCGGCCAGTTCACCACCGCTTCTACTTTGGCTGGATCCGTAGCAATCCCTTGGGCAGACACGATGTGTCCCACGTAGGTCACTGAGGTGTGGCAAAACCTACACTTGTCGAGTGATAGCTTCAATCCTTCTTGGCCAAGACGATCTATCACCTTCAGTAGCCTCTCCTCGTGTTCTTCTAAGGTCTTCCCAAAGACAATGATATCGTCCAGGTAAACCAGGCACTCCCGAAGATTCATGTCCCCTATTGTTTTTTCCATCAACCGCTGGAAGGTAGCAGGGGCTCCGCATATACCTTGGGGCATACGCGTGAACTGGTAGAAGCCCAGGGGACAGACGAAGGCAGTCTTTTCCTGATCCTTTTCACTCATGGGTACCTGGTAGTACCCAGATCGCAAATCGAGCACACTAAACCATTGGCTCCCGTTCAGAGCGTTCAGGATCTCTTCAATACGAGGGAGATTGTATTGATCAGGTACCGTACGATTATTTAGGGTTCGATAATCGACGCACAATCTTACAGATCCATTCTTCTTCCTTACTACCACTATGGGTGATGCATAAGGACTCCGCGACTCCGTCAGTATTCCAGCGGTCTTCATCTCCTCCAGCACATCCCTTACATCGTCCACATCCCTGGGGGCGATACGACGAGAGCGTTCACGGAACGGAGTGGCGTCATTCAGCCTAATAGTGTGTTGGGCGCTGCGACTGCGGCCCACATCCATCTCGCTGGTAGAAAATACTGTTTTTCTTTCCTTCAGCTTGGCTGTCAGTCGATCCTTCCACTCGGTCGGCAGGGTCGAATCTCCGAAGTTGAAGTCCAGGTCGACTAACTGCTCACCTACTGCAGCGGCGTTCACCTGGGGCGCGGTTTCCACCGGGCTGACGGGATATATACTGCCCAGACTTTGTCCGACATCGATGTCCATTGGAAATGGAGAGATGTTTTGGATATACACATGGGTTCGGAGAGGAACTCGGGTCGTCCACTCTTTTACTTCAGGTATTACCCGATACCCTCTCTGGATCTCTTCCTCAGGATCACTCTCCAGAGAGAACAGATGATCGGTCTCCTCCCGGTCCGGATAACAGCACCAGACGGCCATGCGTTTCACTCCCCCTGGTGAAATGGTCGTCAGTCCGCGTTGACGATTGTAGAGGTCCCCGTGACGCTCTAGGGCATATACTCGGTTGCACTCCTCTCTCAGTACAGGATCTAGGCGGGCATCGGCCATTGGCAATTCATTAGTCTCCTTCAAGTAGGCTCTGATTACAGCTCGTACTATATCCGTATTTGTCCCCAGGATGACCGGATACTGACACTGTCCTTGAGGCTTTGGGCACACCATTGCCTCCACACTCATGGGATGTTTCTTGCCGGTATTCAATTGAAGTATCTCCAGTTGAACGCTCACAATCCCATCGATGGGGTAATCTTCGTTGCTCAGCCCCCTCACTTTCATATGTTCCGCCGACCGCAGGGGGCAATGCTTCAGGTGCTGGTCATAGAAGTGCCGGTATATTATGGTCACTTGAGACCCGGTGTCCAATAGAGCAGCAGCATAGACTCCCTCTACTACCACACGTACGATGGCCGAAGGGCCCACCTGACAGTAGCCATCTCCCCCTGGAGTTCCTTCGCCTGGGCTCAGGTCAGGAGGGGCTTCGGGAGGCGTGGGGGTGGCCTCGGTGGTTTTGGCTTCTGAGGTCTGCCTCTGACAGATCATAGCCCTGGCCGAGCTTCCTTTACGGAGCGTTTCCTTTTCTTTGGTGTCTCCATTAGGGCACTCTCTAGAGAAATGGCCTTTCTGTCCACAGGTATAGCAGACGACGTCTTTGAGGTCCAGTCGTCTTGGGTAGGTGGGGGAGGATCTCCCCGAAGCCCGCCCTTTCGTTGAGGGCGACTTGGGTGGCGCATCTTCCTCTTTGACAGGTGTCTTGGTCCGGCGAGCGGAGGCTCCCGGGGTGTCACTGACCGGAGGATCTCTGACCTTGGTGCCTGCATGCAGCTTGGTATAGGCCTCATGCCCTTTTACGATTCCCAGAATGTCCATGAAGGTAGGGGGAGGTCCCTCCTTTAGTGAGCACCTGATCATAATCACAATGTGATGCGTGGGGATGGCCCCTCGGAGGAACTGCTCGCGCCGATATTCGTCCATCTCTGAAGATAGGATGAGGCCGCAAGTTCGCAATTTCCACAGGACCAGCTGGATGCGTTGCAGGAAGTCAGACAGGTCTTCCTTCTCCTTCTGTCGGAGAGCGTAATATTTGAACCACAGCTCACTCTCCTCTTGCTCTTTGCCATAGATCTGGACTAGCAAGTCTACCATCTGGTGAGCAGAGAGATCAGGGTCTTGGTCACGCTGTGCACTGACCATGGTGGCCGCTGGGGGTCGTAGGCTCTCCAGGATTCTCTGCCGTCTGACCGTTTCAGAGCAGGGCCATTCGTCGATCACCTTGAGGGTGTGCTCCTTCCAAGAATCGATACTTTCTTTGCCTGTGGGGACAGGGACCGTCCCTGAGAACGCCTTCAATTTCCTATAATTTTGGGCTTGAGCGGACGTAGTTATCGCTTCCACTAGCTGCGGGAATGTCACTCCTAACAGGGAGCCGTCATTGTTGGAGCCACTGGCATCGCTGCTCGCTGCCTGTTAGGGGTTGGGGTAGAACTGTTCACGGACCGGTTAGTAACCGGTGATGTTGCCGGACTGCCGGCCCAACTGGTGGCCCCTTGCCTAGCATCTGAAGAGAAGGTCACTCTGGGAAGGGATATATCTGATCGGATGGGTGTACTGGCGGCCATATCTCTGTCGTCCCAACCCTCATTTCTGGGGAGGGAAGTGACGTGACTGGAAACAGTTCCCGGGTAAATTAGAGGGCACCCTTGCGGCAAAGTCTCTGGTAGATACACTACTCGTGGGCCTCTATCAGGAAGTATAGCTTGTTAAGTGGCTAGCAATAGGGTGATTTCTTGCCGGTCAATGTTATAGTGCTTGCTGATAAGGCGGGCGCCCGCCAGACCAGGTAATGTCCCTACTGCGCTGCAGACGGTAAACATGGAGACATCAGCAGGCACGCCGTCTACAGCGACCACGTGTCGCAGAAGCTCTCCTAGCTTTTCGGCCCAGTCGGCCACTTGTTTGGGCGTGAGCGCAGACATGCTGACTGACAGGGTAACGGTAACTACAAAGTGGGGCACCCCAGGACTCTCAGCAGCGCCTCTAAATGTAACGGGTATTCCCTATGAATACAGCCGCTACTACCTGCTGTGCAACCTGTGTGGCTCTCAGGAGCCTAAGCCTCCGTGAGGGGAACCTGGGGTACATACATATTATACATCTCTTGGTGCAACGCCTCCACCTGGGAGGGATCCCAATGGAGTGGGAGGAGGCCCTCACAGGAAACAACCACACAAAGCGAGTAAATGTAAAACAGGACTGGCTTTACTGCATAGCAACATATATCAACACAAATCAACATGCGCCACGGCGGACGCTAACCACACTGGGTGTCACGGCGGACACTAACCACACTAGGCGTCACGGCGGATGCTACCACCTCTAGGCGTCACGGCGGACGCTACCACCTCTAGGCGTCATGGCGGACGCTACCACCTCTAGGCGTCACGGCGGACGCTACCACCTCTAGGCGTCACGGCGGACGCTACCACCCACAATGTGACCCCAGCCTGTGTCCAGTAACCCCCACCCAAATGTCTCGTACTCCCAGAGTCAAATAACACTGTGCATATGTGTGTGTGACTGCGCAGCCACTATGTTTGGTGATAGGCCTGGTTGGTGCACGTGAGTTGCAGGTTACCTGCCCGGGCTCCAGCCACGGGTACCGCGATATCAATCCGCACGATCCGACGTTGTCCTCCACACCGCGTGGGTTGAAAGTCCAGCTCGAACAATGTCTCTCCTGGTGTTAGGGTCTTTGCTGGTGTTCTGAGCCCAGAACCCACCTCGCAGGGCCGCACGGCTTCAGCACTGTGTCCCTGACTACTTGACCAAATAATGGGGCAGTGTCCCTATCTAGGGCCTGTCCCTAAGCTCCACAAGCTATTAGGTGGCTCAGGACCTAACTGGGACCTTGGGGGCTGCTGGCCTATGCAGAGGGTCACTGACCCCTGCATCCACCTCTTACCCCTAGCTGGTCCGGATCCTGACTCCTGCGTGCTGCCAAAACCCCGCGAAATGTATCTAACTGGGAGCAGGGGAATCTGGCCTTCTGATTGGCTCTCTGGCGTCAGGTGTCTCTGCCCCTAAGCACCCTGGGGGCTGGCAGTCTATTCTCGTGCGCGCGCGAGCTGTCTGAGCCTCCCGCGCTGTGCATTGCCATTGCGCATGCGCAACAGCCCTGTGTATGGCGGCGCCCTGCTTCCCGAGCCGCCGGGCCGGTGGCAACGCGATCGCGGCCTTAGCGACGGCCCGATCACGTCCCCGGCAACCGGCCTGCTCGCCGCTCGCGTCCCCGGCAACCGCCCGACCGCTTCCCTAGCAACCGGCCGCAATACAACCACGCGCGCAACGGGGAAGGAGGGGGTGAGTGCGCGAGGGGGGGCCGGGCTACACACAAGGGGGGACCTGGCTACATCTATATATATATATATATATATATATATATATATATATATATACATACAGTGTTCGACAAATCACCTAAAAATCTACTCGCCCAACCAAAAAATCTACTCGCCACCTAGTCCCGCCCCCAACTCCGCCCCTAGTCCCACCCCCAACTCCGCCCCTAGTCCCGCCCCCAACCCCGCTTTAAAATAAAATATATAAATAAAATACATTTAATAAATTCCTAGTCAGAACAACATTCGTTTTTGACATAAATGTATTTATTGTATTACATTATACTACAATTAGTCCTTGTTACGTGTGTGTGTGTGTGTGTGTGTGTGTGTGTGTGTGTGTGTGTGTGTGTGTGTGTGTGTTTGTGTGTCAATGTCGGATCTAGAAATAAAAGCCAGGTGTGAATGACTAGTTTCCTGAACCCCTTAACCAGTGTCTGGACGTCGGCGCTTCACAGAGAGAGACAGAGAGACAGACACACACCCACACACACACAGAGAGAAAGAGACACACAGACACACAGAGAAAGAGAGAGAATGAGAGACACACACACTGAGAGAATGAGAGAGAATGAGAGACAAAGAGAGAGTGCGACAGAGAGAGTGCGACAGAGAGAGGGAGAGGGTGACAGAGAGAGGGTGACATAGAGAGGGAGAGGGTGACAGAGAGAGGGTGAGGGTGACAGAGAGAGGGAGACACAGGGAGAGGGCGACACAGGGAGAGGGTGGGTGACACAGGGAGAGGGAGGGTGACACAGGGAGAGGGAGGGTGACACAGGGAGAGGGAGGGTGACACAGGGAGAGGGAGGGTGACAGGGACAGAGAGAGGGTGACACAGGGACAGGGAGAGGGTGACACAGGGACAGGGAGAGGGTGACACAGGGACAGGGAGAGGGTGACACAGGGACAGGGAGAGGGTGACACAGGGAGAGGGTGACACAGGGAGAGGGTGACACAGGGAGAGGGAGAGGGTGACACAGGGAGAGGGAGAGGGTGACACAGGGAGAGGATGACAGGGAGAGGGTGACACAGGGAGGGAGGGAGAGGTTGACACAGGGAGAGGGAGGGTGACACGGAGAGGGTGACACGGAGAGGGTGACACAGGGAGAGGGTGGGTGACACAGGGAGAGGGAGGGTGACACAGGGAGAGGGAGGGTGACACAGGGAGAGGGAGGGTGACACAGGGAGAGGGAGGGTGACACAGGGAGAGGGAGGGTGACACAGGGAGAGGGAGGGTGACAGGGAGAGGGAGGGTGACACAGGGACAGGGAGAGGGTGACACAGGGACAGGGAGAGGGTGACACAGGGACAGGGAGAGGGTGACACAGGGACAGGGAGAGGGTGACACAGGGACAGGGAGAGGGTGACACAGGGACAGGGAGAGGGTGACACAGGGACAGGGAGAGGGTGACACAGGGAGAGGGTGACACAGGGAGAGGGTGACACAGGGAGAGGGAGAGGGTGACACAGGGAGAGGGAGAGGGTGACACAGGGAGAGGGAGGGTGACACGTAGAGGGTGACACGGAGAGGGTGACACAGGGAGAGGGTGGGTGACACAGGGAGAGGGAGGGTGACACAGGGAGAGGGAGGGTGACACGGAGAGGGAGAGTGTGACACGGAGAGGGAGAGGGTGACACAGAGAGGGAGAGGGTGACACGGAGAGGGAGAGGGAGACACAGAGACAGGGAGAGGGAGACACAGAGACAGGGAGAGGGAGACACAGAGACAGGGAGAGGGAGACACAGAGACAGGGAGAGGGTGACAGAGGGAGAGGGTGACACAGGGAGAGGGTGACACAGGGAGAGGGAGAGAGAGGGTGACACAGGGAGAGGGTGACACAGGGAGAGGGTGACACAGGGAGAGGGTGACACAGGGAGAGGGTGACACAGGGAGGGAGGGAGAGGGTGACACAGGGAGAGGGTGACACAGGGAGAGGTAGGGTGACACGGAGAGGGAGGGTGACACGGAGAGGGTGACACAGGAAGAGAGTGACACAGGAAGAGAGTGACACATGGAGAGGGTGACACAGGGAGAGGGTGACACAGGGAGAGGGTGACACAGGGAGAGGGAGAGAGAGGGTGACACAGGGAGAGGGAGACGGAGACACAGGGAGAGGGAGACACAGGGAGAGGGTGACACAGGGAGAGGGTGACACAGGGAGAGGGTGACACAGGGAGAGGGTGACACAGGGAGAGGGTGACACAGGGAGAGGGAGAGAGGGTGACACACTCACAGACACAGACACCCACTCAGACAAACTCACACACACACACACACACAGTCTGTCACTCACACACACACACAGTCTGTCACTCACACACACACACAGTCTGTCACTCACACACACACACAGTCTGTCACTCACACACACACAGTCTGTCACACACACACACACACACACACACACAGTCTGTCACTCACACACACAAACACTCACCCGCAAGGCAGGGGGTCGCACATGGCAGCGGGGGCCTTTGCACGGCAGGAGGGCCTCTGCAAGGGGCCGCGCCCCCTCCAGAGGGGGACGCCGACACCGCAGTATCCTGCTTAGACCGAGCAGGGAGAGGCTCCGGTGAGGGGATTTCCCCTGCTTAGAGCAGGGTGAGGCTCCGGTGAGGGGATTTCCCCTGCTTAGAGCAGGCAGAGGCCCCGGTGAGGGGATTTCCCCTGCTTAGAGCAGGGAGAGGCCCCGGTGAGGGGATTTCCCCTGCTTAGAGCAGGGAGAGGCCCCGGTGAGGGGATTTCCCCTGCTTAGAGCAGGGAGAGTCTCCGGTGAGGGAATTTCCCCTGCTTAGAGCAGGGAGAGGCTCCGGTTAGGGGATTTCCCCTGCTTAGAGCAGGGAGAGGCACGCGTGGGGTGAGGTCACGGAGGCCGGGAGAGATTGGGGTGAGGGGGGGGTGGATGGCCCGATGGGAGGGGGTGGTGGATGGCCGATGCGAGGGGGGGCGGATGGCCCGATGGGAGGGAGGGGGGGGCGGATGGCCCGATGGGAGGGAGGGGGGGGGGGCGGATGGCCCGATGGAAGGGAGGGTGGGGCGGATGGCCTGATTGACAGATGGCCCTGCAGGGGCCTGAGGGCAGACAGGCTGGAAGGGGCTGGCTAGCGGAAGGGGGAGGAGTGGAAGAGCTGAGGAGGGGAAGTTGCTGAGAGGCGGGGAGGAGCGAAGGCAGTGATCAGAGAGCTGGCTTTTTTTTTTTTTCTCCAGCGCGAGCGCGGGAAAAACAGCAGCGTGAGCGCGGGAAATTTGAAAAATACACGTGTGCTGCTTGTGCCAATATTTACTCGCCCGGGGGTTAAATCCACCCGCCCCGGGCGAGTAAATGTATATAATTGTCGAACACTGTATATATATATATATATATATATATATATATATATATATATATATATATATATATATATATGTAACGGGTGTTCCCTCTGGCCTGACCCACCCAATCTCATATTGGCCCGTGTAGTCTAACCAGTCCCCCATTACAAGGCGTGTGTGGTGGTGCACCTGCAAGTAACAGGACTCTTGAGTCTCCCGCTTGGTGTTATTAGGGGATGTCATCAGGACAGGTAGCTGAGGTAGTGGTTACGAGTCCAACTTACATCATGTGCAGCGCCTCCACCTCATCAGGATCTATGCTTCCGCAGGGAGATGGTCCTGGTGAGGAACTCCTTCTTGGTGCCATCCACTGTCGAGTAAGCTCACACTCACACAGTGGGGTTCTTGTTTTCAAGGACATCTTTATTAAGTACAGGGATGTAGCAGACTGCCCCATGCAGCTGCCAGCTCTAGCCGCACATCTCTGCGTGATGTCCCTTTGCCAGGTACGCCCTCCAATAATGAAGTGGGATTCCCTTTCTCCTAGGGAGATCACCACTGTGCCAGGTCCCTGGACACAGCGTGGCGTAGACACACTGGAATTATCACTTTGCTCCCGCTAGTTACTGCACTAGGGTCACAAAAGTGTTCCTTCAATATCTGTATCTTCGGTTTACTCTCTGCTCCGAACACAACACTAACTGTCAGTGTTGTGCCCTTTATACCTCAGGGGGCAGGCGCATCTCTGAGGTCACTATCCAGGGACTCAGAGCATACAGCCACTCCCATCCTTACACAGGGCACCACACTTGGGTGTGAGGGAAAACCTCCATAACTACTGTGGGCAGGCCTGTATATACCAGGACTTACTGCCAACAGAGAAGATGTATGCAGTCATTATTATGCATGGCTACATACTCCCCCTGGTGAATACCCACCGTCCCGGCTGGGACCTAAATTTGGTGTACCTTGCGCCAGGAAACACTGCAAAAGAACACACAAATAACACAGCAAACATCATTACATGAACATAATAATGAAAGCTCAGTACACTCACCGACCAGCAGGGAGCGCAAAAGAAACAACAGACCACTCTATTGGACACTCAATAGTAATGCCGAGGATCTGGCTTCTTTACCTCTCGCCCCGCGGCATCATTACAGTACACCACCTTGTGCATATGTACACTGCGCCCTATCTTCCAGACCCGCATCAGTTGAGCTACCCTCTGCTTGGCCTGTATACCTTTAATGGCTCCCCCTCTCTCAATGATATGATACTGAATATCATTCTTGAGCCATCTCTCCCTATTCTCCTCTATCTCTGTCATTAGAGGTTCAGGGACATAGGGGTAATCAAGCCCATGGGACTTCCTGTACTTGGCAGTGATAGCTCGCTCAGCTCTGCAAGCCCTAGTTAAACTGGTTTGACCAGCCGTCCCGGGCAACACCCATGATAGGGGCTCATAGGTCTCCACCGGATCGTCCAACCCTGCGGACCCCTTAGGGATAATAAGTCCTGCCTGTATACGGTCCCACCGTACCCTTAGAGCCCTAAGGTAGGATTCATCATCAAAATCCCCGGCAGCCCACCAGTGATCAACCACCCCCTCCCTCTCTAAAATAAAGCGGGTGCGGTCAAACCACGAGACATACCCCTCGTACAAGGGGGCCCACCACCTAGTCTCCTTCCGTTCCTCGGAGCTAGAATCTACATTCTCTTCTAGAGACTCCTCATCAGGCCCACCAGAAGACACTCCAGATGTACCCTCAGATCTGGTATTAATTCCCTTGCGATGAGAGGTATTCCTAACAGTAATACTCATCCCGCTAGGACAATCACTGGACACCGACACTTGTCGGGACATGCTCCCTCCTCCCTCCGACCCATCATCCGACGTACCCAAGTCCAGGCTCCCAGTCCGATCATCAAAAGTACCCCGTGACTCCCCGGACAACCCTAAACTGGAGCTAGATCCAAATAGGATAGTGACGGGTACAGGGGCTTTAGCTAGGGCCTTGGGACTAACCTTGGGTGTGGACGGGGTTTGGGGACGGGACCGACCAGTAGGCACGGACAGGGTTTCGACCTGCTCTCCAGCGGTACCTGCCTTAGCATCGCCACAAAGTCCATCTTTGTCTTCAACCTTGGGACTCCTGGGCTTTCCGTTCGACCGCCCATTCCCCTGGATAATAGGGGATCGCTTCACGCTGCTCGATCGCAGAGGCGGCACCATCTCCCACTCGGGGCCTCCCTGGTCCTCCGGCACCACTTCCGCACACGCACGTGCTGCGACGCCATCTTGCGGTGGATTCCCAAGCGGAATCTCTTCCTCCACAAGGATCTCCTCCAACGCTATTCTGCTACGCGATCCAGTCTGGCTCTGGACTCGCTCCTCCGGATCTTCCACCTCCTGGGCCTGCGACAGACACGGTGTCTTAGTCCCGTGCAGGGTAGGGGTAGATCTGCCTCCGTCCGATCCACTAGTCACCACGGCAGTGGGACTCCGGCGATCGGATGGTCGCGGTACGGGAGACACACGACTCCGCGTCTCCACACCACGAGGAATTGCATCCCTCCATGGCGTAGCACTGAAATAATAGTCTCTTTTTGAAACAGACTCACTTGCCAGCCTTGCACACTCCTCGTCCGAGGATTCCAATTTGCAATTCGGCCGAGGCATCCCAGTAGGAGACCGGCGATGGGCTCCTCGGTGATCACCTCTCCGATGGCTCGGCTTCTCTGTCGGAAGCACCACTCTTGACTCCGACTCTGCGGGACTTGGACTCTTATTCCAGAGAGCTCCCGGCTGCTCTTCTGTCGCCACCGGTACATTTCCGGTCATGCCCGTAGATTGCACCGGTACGAATGTGGTCATGGGCCACATGTACTGCAGTCCACAGTGGGGGCATCGGGCTTCGCTGCCCACGGCTCCGCCCGGCAGTCTGCACTGCAGGCAGAGACACGCCACAGTCTCCACACCCTCCACCCAGATTACCAGGAAGCCTCCTGGAGCCGAATAAGGGTGCGTGGAAATCACAGGACCTTGGTCCACTTTGTCAACAGCTTCAGCCATTTTTATCAGCGGAGGTACTCTGCTCAGAGGTCGATACTGATCAATGGCTCTTCGCAACTGAAAGGCATGGGCTGATATAGTCACCCTTCCTTCCATTTCCTCTTGCGACATCCAGTGAGACCGCAAACCACTCCCCCTGGTTGAAACTAGGGGGATGTCTCGTAGACTTGTAGGCTGACCCAGCACAGGTGCGGAGTGAGTCATAGTCCATGAGGGCGCGGCTCCAGCTTTCGCGCCAAACTCCCCATCGGGGTGGAGTTTTCGCGTTGGCGCCAATCCTGGCCAACATCTAGCAGACTGCAAAGTTGCAAGACCTTTTGCAGCATGCCCACGCGGTGTCCCGGGAACGCGGGAACCGCCATCTTGGTAAGCATTGTCTTTTCTTTCATTGAAGGCAGCGTCTGGCTGTTTGTTAATTGGGGTATAACAAAGTCCATTTCGTTCCTCCCATCTCGTAAGACTTTCGTCCTCACTATTCTCAGGGGTATCTTCCCGAGAACATATGCAGGACAAACACGGCGCAGCCACGGCTTTCACGCCATTCCATAACAAGCCCACAAAAGTCTCTTCTGTAGCCTGTTCTTCATCTGACCGCAATCCTGGACCTTCTGCTCTGTGCAGATCCTCCATTCTTGTGGTTCTCTTTCCCTGCCATCCTGGACCTTCTGTTCTGTACAGATTCTCCATTTTGACAGTTCTCTCTGTTTCTTTGGGTGAACACCGATTCTCTGTACGTGGAGCTCCGCTCTGCGGGGCAGCTACCACATCTGTACAATAAACATGCCTTGTGCACCACCTGGTGTACCTAACGTAGATCTGACTCGTGTGTGCACTACCTCAGGCTAGGCTCACCCTTCCTGTGTCTACCGTAACACGTTCCTCCAGTCTGTGCTCCTTGGTAAGTGATCTGGAATGGAGACTTGAGTACTCTGGCTCTTCCATGCAGTACTTTGGGCGTCGACCTACTTTTGGCTAGCCTAGTGCGGACCCGTCCAGAGTTCCTGCTCTCAGTTACCAGTTTACCCCTTAGGCGTCCCCCGCTAGCGCTACCTCAAGGCGACTAGGACAGCAATAGCCCCCGGCTCCAGACTCACTAACCCCTAACGAATCCCAAGGCGTCTTTGCGGCATGCAGCTCCAGCATCTCCCTGACTACCCCTGGTTCCGTCCCACGCAGCACAAAGTGGCAGCAGACACTTTCCTTAATTCCTACTGTGTGCCTAGCAAAAGCCTGTCCTGTTAACAGGTATCTCAGCAGCGCCTCCAATTGTAACGGGTGTTCCCTCTGGCCTGACCCACCCAATCTCATGTGTAGTCTAACCAGTCCCCCATTACAAGGCGTGTGTGGTGGTGCACCTGCAAGTAACAGGACTCTTGAGTCTCCCGCTTGGTGTTATTAGGGGATGTCATCAGGACAGGTAGCTGAGGTAGTGGTTACGAGTCCAACTTACATCATGTGCAGCGCCTCCACCTCATCAGGATCTATGCTTCCGCAGGGAGATGGTCCTGGTGAGGAACTCCTTCTTGGTGCCATCCACTGTCGAGTAAGCTCACACTCACACAGTGGGGTTCTTGTTTTCAAGGACATCTTTATTAAGTACAGGGATGTAGCAGACTGCCCCATGCAGCTGCCAGCTCTAGCCGCACATCTCTGCGTGATGTCCCTTTGCCAGGTACGCCCTCCAATAATGAAGTGGGATTCCCTTTCTCCTAGGGAGATCACCACTGTGCCAGGTCCCTGGACACAGCGTGGCGTAGACTACTGGAATTATCACTATGCTCCCGCTAGTTACTGCACTAGGGTCACAAAAGTGTTCCTTCAATATCTGTATCTTCGGTTTACTCTCTGCTCCGAACACAACACTAACTGTCAATGTTGTGCCCTTTATACCTCAGGGGGCAGGCGCATCTCTGAGGTCACTATCCAGGGACTCAGAGCATACAGCCACTCCCATCCTTACACAGGGCACCACACTTGGGTGTGAGGGAAAACCTCCATAACTACTGTGGGCAGGCCTGTATATACCAGGACTTACTGCTAACAGAGAAGATGTATGCAGTCATTATTATGCATGGCTACATATATATATATATATATATATATAAAAAAAATAACAAATGGAGCAGCCGGCACTCCCAATATCATAAACAGTTTGCGGTGCATGTCCTATACCAATAGTAAGAGAAATTGAATCCACCCCAGCAGGAGCAGACACAAGACAGCACTCAAAGGTAAGTAAGAAAACTTGTATTCAAAAATAAACATGGCACAAACATGACCAACGTTTCGGTCCTCGGGGGACCTTCCTCAGGGTGGTGCTTGAGACTAATGGCCAGTGGATCCCTTAAATACCCCCACCAAAATTACTCAACCAGAGTAGCTGATTGGAAGTGCATCAAGTCCCATGATCAGACCCAAAGTTGCTGATGTCGCACTATGCCCGTCATCAGCACAGCTGCATGATCCACAGGGATCAGAGTTGTGTATGCAGTACTATCAGGCCGCACTGAGTTGTGTATGCAGTACCATCAGGCCGCCATTGCGAGGGAAGAAAGCGTCCTCCGTACTGGATACACAACTTTGATCCCTGTGGATCATGCAGCTGTGCTGATGATGGGCATAGTGCGACATCAGCAACTTTGGGTCTGATCATGGGACTTGATGCACGGCCAATCAGCTACTCTGGTTGAGTCGTTTTGATGGGGGTATTTAAGGGATCCACTGGCCATTAGTCTCAAGCACCACCCCGAGGAAGGTTCCACGAGGACCAAAACATTGGTCATGTTTATTTTTGAATACAAGTTTTCTTACTTACCTTTGAGTGCTGTCTTGTGACAAAGGTGAACAGGAAGTGCACAACTATTAAACAATACCACACACGTGAAGTGATAATACAGTGATATTAAAGAAATATTACGTGACCTAATAATCAGATTGGAGCGTCTGCAGCTGTGGTACCGGGGATGGCTCAGGGCACCCCCTAGAACGTCAGACAAAAACACAGTGCACAACGCTCATAGTGCATTAAAGGTATATTTAAAAAAAAACAAATCAAAAGGGTAATTATTGTGCGTACATCAATAAAAAATCAGTAAAGCATTTTGGGGTAAGTTACCCATCCACCAGCAATGCGACCCGGATCAGATGTCATCAGCAGGGACCTTGCACCACACTGTGGACCGGATCAGCAGTCATCTACTGGAGCTGGAGCTGGTGAGTAAGTCCCAGATTTCGAATGGGTAAATAAGGAGTCCTTTAAATGTCCCCGGTGAAGGTGAACAGTTTCCAGCCACCAGCGGCTCACTAGGGAACGGCCGTGTCCCGCGGTCCTCGCGACGGCTGGTCTCTCTCCTATCTACCGCACCAGCACTTCCGGGTAGTGACGTCACTACAACTCGCGTCGCGACACGTCACAATTCCTCTCCGGCGGCCGGATCAATGTAAAACGGGGCAGAGAGTCCAATAGCACACTTTCCAACGCGTTTCGAAACCATAAAGGTTTCTTCATCAGGGATTAAAGAATGGCACACTAACTAACATTAAAATACCCTACGCTAGCAGCCCATTGGTCCGTCGCACGGACGTCCTGTCCAATGGGATAGCGACAAGGGAGGGAGTGAATACTAACAGAAATAAACTATCAACAACAACTTTATTCATAGACAACACACAATAGTATAGAAACGATTCTAAAACTAAAGAAAAAGGTATTAATGCATCATAATATATCAAATAATTCAGTCTAAAAACATGTACATATACACTAGCAATCTTGAACTAATGGAATATGAACATTAATTTGCAATAAACTCTTTAAACTTTTGAAAACTTTTAAAGGAGAAGCATGAGCTATATTAAAAATGAACTAAAATTGAACCTTGGCAAGGGGATATGGTTTAAAGGAGCTTTCATATAAAATCCCAAAATATTAAAAATTATTTCTCATATCAAAAATATATATATAGATGGATAATTACCAATATTATTCCTATATACTTATAAATACATTAAAAATTAATTAATCTTAAAAATATCTACAAAATATATACTCTATAAAAGATCAAAGGAAAGAATTAAAATAAAATAGACCAATATATATTAAATACTCAATATAGGGACCAGATATCAATATCCTCATTTAGACCCCCTGGATGTAGTGTGTTCAATTTATGTATCCAGAAGGTTTCCTGTTTTGATAGTTCTTTAACTCTATCCCCTCCCCTTCTATTTCTCTGTATATGCTTAATCCCTTTAAACAGAATAGAGGAGGGGTCCCTATTGTGGTGTAGTGCATAATGTTTGGATAAGCTATGTTGCATGTATCCTATTCTTATATTTCGCAAATGTTCTTGAATCCTTACTTTTAATGGACGCTTCGTGCGTCCCACATATTGCAAGGAGCACGGACATTCTATTACATATACTATATGGTCTGAGTTACATAAAATAAAATCAGTAATCTCGTGTTCTTCTCCAGTGGAATTGCATGTAAATGATTTCCTGACAGAATGCATGTGTTTACACACCGAGCACTTTCCCCACTTAAAGTTTCCTACAGGTTGTGTGTTTAGCCACCTTGTCTCACCAGTCTGATTTTCTTTTATTTTGATTTTAATGTCACTGGGTGATAGTACATTTTTTAAGTTTTTGGCTTTCCTATATATAAATTTAGGGTGCTTTGAAATATGGGCACCTAATATCGGATCATTAGACAAAATGGCCCAGTGTTTTTTCACAATCTGTTCAATTTGCATTGTCATTGAATTAAAACTGGTGATAAATGCCACATTACATTTATCCTCATTTACCCTTGTCGTTTTTATTTCTTTTTTTTTCGGTATTAGCATTGTTCTTCTATCAAGTTTCCTTGCTTTATCCAGATCATTGATTAGTTTATCCAAAGGGTAACCCCTTTCTAGAAATCTGGATGTTAGTTTTTTGGCCTGTTCTTCAAAATCCTTGTCCAGACTGCAGTTTTTTCTTAATATGTAAAACTGGCCACTGGGTATGTTTTTAATCCACGTTTTCTTGTGGTTACTCGTGGCCAGTAGCAGATTGTTAGAGTCCACATCTTTAAAATGTGTTTTTGTTGTAAGTTTCCCTTCCTCTGACGCCATCAGGCGCAGGTCCAGGAAGCTTACTTCCCTTACACTATCTTCATATGTGAACGTCATGTTCTTATTGTTATTGTTTATATAGTGTAGAAAGTGACCCACAGAACACTGGTCCCCATCCCATACACAAAGAATATCGTCTATAAAACGACGCCAAATGATTATGTTATTCTTAAAGGGATTGTTGTTATTAAAAATGAATTCATTTTCCCATCCTCCCATATACAGATTTGCGAAACTGGGGGCAAATCTTGTGCCCATCGCAGTTCCGCAAACCTGTAGAAAAAACTCATCTAAAAACATAAAGTAATTATGCTTTAGTATATATTTGATGGACTCCAATATAAATTTTTTATTTAAGGGATGTAGTTCCGAATCGCCTGATAAGAAAAAATCTATGGCCGTCACACCTTCCACATGAGGTATATTCGTATAGAGGGCCTGTACATCACAGGTAACCCACCTATACGAATCCTTCCATTCCAGTCCCTCTAATAAGTTCAGCACTGAAGTTGAATCCCTAAGATGGGAGGGAAGTTTTAACACATAGGGCTGGAGAAAAAAATCTACATATTGGGAAAGGTTTGCGGTTAGGCTCTGGATTCCTGAAATAATTGGTCTACCAGGTGCATTTATTAGGGTTTTATGTATTTTGGGAAGATGGTAGAATATGGGGATTTTTGGGCAGTCTGAATAAAGAAAATCATACTCATTTTTAGAAATAACACAGGTCATGAGGGCTTCATCAAAGAGGCTTTTGAGTTCAGTCAAGAACTCTTTAGTGGGATCTTTCTTTAATCTCATGTATGATGAGGTGTCGTTCAAGAGTCTAAATGCCTCTCCTTCATAATCTTTCCGATCCTGTAACACGACACCTCCCCTTTATCTGCCTGTCTGATAATCAGATTGTTATTATCTTTCAGAAATTTTAATGCTAATGTTTCACTTTTACTGAGGTTATGTTTTATATCACCAGTTTTACTACCACTAGTCAGAGAATTAAATTCGTTGTTAACCATATTAAAAAAGGTCTCTAAATGGTGACCTTTTGAATGCGTAGGATAAAACCTAGACTTTCCTCTAAATTGGGTATGCCTGCATTTTAAATCATTATCCATATTTTCAGTTGGAGTGGGTGTAATTATGGGAGAAACCTCTACTGTCTCCCCCTCCTCCTCCTTACCTTCTAGGTCAGTTTTAATGAAGTGTCTCTTCAAAGTAAGGTTGCGTGTAAACTTATGTAAATCTGTGTATAATTGAAATGAACTTGGACCACAAGTACGGGAAAAGGTAAGACCTCTATTTAAAACCTTTTTTTGGTCATTTGTCAAAATGACCTTGGATAGATTAAAAATCCCTCTAGGGGGTGATAATTTTAGTCCCTCTCGCAATCTCTTTTCTTTAGATCTGGTCCCCCCTCTTGTTCCTCTTCTGGTAAAGTTCTTTTCTTTTTTTCCAGTGAGGATTTTTGGGGGGGTCCCAGACATTCTTCCTTCCTTTTTGGATCTGAGTGTCGATGTTTGACCGAGTCTAAAAAACAAGACGGAGATGATTGGGCAGGTGACCTATACCTAGGACTAGGTTTACTCATCCCATGATTCATATTTTGGTCATGTCGCTCATATTCCCTTTGACCATATCTAAAATTTGGGATATAATTCCTTCCTTTATAATTAGGGTTCCTGAAGTGCCCTTCTTGCCTATGTGGGGGTGGATAACTCATGTATTGTTGAGAACCTCTTCTGTCATCACACATTTGGTTTTCCCAACCCCTTTCATTTTGATATACAAATGTATGTAGTATGAGGAGTAAACCTCGTGGCGTCCGATGCTCCACAAAGTGCACAGGACTATAGGTGGATATGAACCTGAACAATCTTTGTAAATAATATAGCTATAACTTGAAATGGCAATCCCCCTGCAGATAGGGTATAAATGGATAAAACTGAATAGAATAAACCGGAAGGGACATAAACAGACTTCAAACCAGGGTGGGAGGCTATGTGCAGGGAGTAGATAGAGGCAGGACGAGGAGTAGCCTAGGCTACCACCCTCCTGTACTCACGGATCACCAGAGCCTGCTGCCGTGCCCCACCCGGTGTCTTCACTGTCCGCTCCCTTGGCCCGCCGGTCCCGGATCCGTGACGATGCTGTTCGTGCGCTCGTGCGCTGCCGTGTGACGTCACTGCCGGATGCAGGTAACTCCTTCCGGGACGGCTCCGAAGCGTTTCTTGTGCACCAGCGTCCTCTTGTGGCTCCACCGGGCAGCCGCACACCAGTGTATGAGGAAGCGGTCTCCGTTTTTCAATGCAGAGGGAAATTGCCTGCGTGCTCCAGCCGTAATAGCAGTAGTAGAGTAAGGATGAATGAAAGGCGGTCACTGCAAACAGGAATCAGCCATCAAGTAGAAAAATAAAAATAAACTTTAATGAAACATGTTGCTGTACATCACAGATTAGTCCTCTGACGCGTTTCGTTCCGCTGTGGAACTTTATCAAAGAGTGACTAGTATTGGCATAGAGGCATCTTAAATAGGCAAGCCCTTAACATTCATTGGTTCAATCACAGATGTTACTACTCGGATAATCATATAGAAAATACTGAGGGGAGGGAGTTGGTATAACCCATAAGAGCACTGCTATGCATGAATAATTGATTCAAAAACAACATACATATATTTGACCCCAGATTTAAAAAAACACTAAAAATCACAAACATTTGATGTATAGCATACATACAGAATTAAAAATGGAAAATTAACTATTTGTTTGTATATATCTTATGGAGGCGTATAATTAATTATAAAGAATGGGGATTAACAAATAGGAGGAAAAAGGTATATAATAATATATATATATACACATGCACCCGACATTGAACTGAATCTGTGATCATTAACAGTATAATATAATGCACAGATCATAATAGGATGTTGGATATATAATCTCATTGAATAACCATAGTTGTAACTCTGATCACAACAAAACGTATAACACTTAGTTAGACCTATATTGTTAAAGGGATATAGCGATATATGAATGAGGCATAATACAGTTATTTAAAGAACCAGTATACTATTATGGTCAGACTACAAACTACTGTATTAATGGATTGGAATACACTCCCAAGAACCCCACATATCCACTCAACCCTGAAGGAAGTGTTTAAGCTCCCAATCAAGGTTGATGCCATGTGGATGAAGAGTGTTGAGAGTGTATATCCAATACATCTCCCTTTGGTTTAAACTGTTTTCTCTGTTTCCCCCCCTGGGGTGGCACGGAATATGTTCAATAGCTGTAAATGAGAAATGGTCTATACCACCTTTGGGGCAGGAAGAGAAATGTCGTGCTACTGGATGGTTTAAGTCCTTTTTCTTTATCAGTCGGACGTGTTCTGCTATTCTTATCCTAAGTGGTCTCGTGGTACGACCCACGTACTTTGATCCACAACCACAAAAGAGAACATAAATCACATAACTGATATTGCAGTTAAGAAAAAGTTTTAAAAAATATTTTCTTGAGTTGTCATCATATGTAACATATTTAGTTTGAAATGTGTACCGACACATAGAACAACTGCCACATTTGAAAAATCCTTTAGGAATATTCTTAATATTTGAAAAATTAGATTTAGAGTTGAACATGCTTGGTGACAGATGAAATGCCAAAGTTTTTGCCTTGCGGAAAGAGAATCTTGGTCCCTGTTGTACAATGTTGCGAATGTCCTTATCAAGCAATAATGTATGCCAGTGCTTAGATATAATATTGCATATTTGCTGTGATTGCGTATTGAATGTGGTAATAAACAGTGGACTCTTTTTATTTTCTGAAAACAATTTAAAATTTCGATCATGTTTAGAAATAAATTGTCTCTTTTTCTTACGGATCAGTGTATTTCTGTCCATAATATCTGCTTTTCTAAATGCTGATGTAACGTCTTTAGCAGAATAACCCCTTTCAAGAAATTTGTCAGACATCTCTTTAGCTCTGGATAGAAATACTTCATTATTGGAGCATAAACGTTTTAATCTAATAAATTGAGCCCCTGGAATGTTCCTTATCAAGGACCGGGGATGAGAGCTATTTGCCCTTAACAATGTATTTCTTGAATTTGGTTTTTTATAGATGTCTGTCTGGATGTTAGATTCACCATCGATATACAGGAATACGTCTAAGAAATGAATATTATTAATATTGTGTTCAAACGTAAACTTAAGATTATATGTGTTAGTGTTCAAATAATTAATAAAAGATATTAGTGAAATTTCATCACCCTTCCAAATAAAGATCAAATCGTCAATATATCTCTTGTAATAGACGATATTATGACGATATGAATTGTCACTGTGATAAATAAAATGTGATTCCCAAAAACCCATAAATAAATTCGCATATGAAGGTGCAAAACTCGTGCCCATTGCAGTGCCCAACTTTTGTAGATAAAAAAGTGAATCAAATAAAAAATAATTGTGAGTGAGTAGAAATGATATACATTCTAACAGAAAAGTGCAATGTGAAATTGATAATGTAGATAAATCAAGAAAGTGCTCAATGGCTGTAAGGCCGTGTTTGTGTTCTATAATAGAATACAGGGAGGTCACATCCATGGTGACCCACCTGTATTCTTTGTGCCAGAAGAACTCCTATATACCGGTGATGAAATCAGTCGTGTCACCAATAAACGATGGCAGTTGAAAAACAAGGGGTTGTAAAAACCTGTCCACATACCGCGATAACCCATCTCCCAAAGATCCAATACTCGCTACAATAGGTCGACCAGGAGGGTCAACCAGCAATTTATGGATCTTTGGGAGATGGTGGAATACCGGAATCACGGGATGTGGACAGGAAAGAAATACATTGTTAAGGGCAAATAGCTCTCATCCCCGGTCCTTGATAAGGAACATTCCAGGGGCTCAATTTATTAGATTAAAACGTTTATGCTCCAATAATGAAGTATTTCTATCCAGAGCTAAAGAGATGTCTGACAAATTTCTTGAAAGGGGTTATTCTGCTAAAGACGTTACATCAGCATTTAGAAAAGCAGATATTATGGACAGAAATACACTGATCCGTAAGAAAAAGAGACAATTTATTTCTAAACATGATCGAAATTTTAAATTGTTTTCAGAAAATAAAAAGAGTCCACTGTTTATTACCACATTCAATACGCAATCACAGCAAATATGCAATATTATATCTAAGCACTGGCATACATTATTGCTTGATAAGGACATTCGCAACATTGTACAACAGGGACCAAGATTCTCTTACCGCAAGGCAAAAACTTTGGCATTTCATCTGTCACCAAGCATGTTCAACTCTAAATCTAATTTTTCAAATATTAAGAATATTCCTAAAGGATTTTTCAAATGTGGCAGTTGTTCTATGTGTCGGTACACATTTCAAACTAAATATGTTACATATGATGACAACTCAAGAAAATATTTTTTAAAACTTTTTCTTAACTGCAATATCAGTTATGTGATTTATGTTCTCTTTTGTGGTTGTGGATCAAAGTACGTGGGTCGTACCACGAGACCACTTAGGATAAGAATAGCAGAACACGTCCGACTGATAAAGAAAAAGGACTTAAACCATCCAGTAGCACGACATTTCTCTTCCTGCCCCAAAGGTGGTATAGACCATTTCTCATTTACAGCTATTGAACATATTCCGTGCCACCCCAGGGGGGGAAACAGAGAAAACAGTTTAAACCAAAGGGAGATGTATTGGATATACACTCTCAACACCCTTCATCCACATGGCATCAACCTTGATTGGGAGCTTAAACACTTCCTTCAGGGTTGAGTGGATATGTGGGGTTCTTGGGAGTGTATTCCAATCCATTAATACAGTAGTTTGTAGTCTGACCATAATAGTATACTGGTTCTTTAAATAACTGTATTATGCCTCATTCATATATCGCTATATCCCTTTAACAATATAGGTCTAACTAAGTGTTATACGTTTTGTTGTGATCAGAGTTACAACTATGGTTATTCAATGAGATTATATATCCAACATCCTATTATGATCTGTGCATTATATTATACTGTTAATGATCACAGATTCAGTTCAATGTCGGGTGCATGTGTATATATATATATTATTATATACCTTTTTCCTCCTATTTGTTAATCCCCATTCTTTATAATTAATTATACGTCTCCATAAGATATATACAAACAAATAGTTCATTTTTCATTTTCCATTTTTAATTCTGTATGTATGCTATACATCAAATGTTTGTGATTTTTAGTGTTTTTTTAAATCTGGGGTCAAATATATGTATGTTGTTTTTGAATCAATTATTCATGCATAGCAGTGCTCTTATGGGTTATACCAACTCCCTCCCCTCAGTATTTTCTATATGATTATCCGAGTAGTAACATCTGTGATTGAACCAATGAATGTTAAGGGCTTGCCTATTTAAGATGCCTCTATGCCAATACTAGTCACTCTTTGATAAAGTTCCACAGCGGAACGAAACGCGTCAGAGGACTAATCTGTGATGTACAGCAACATGTTTCATTAAAGTTTATTTTTATTTTTCTACTTGATGGCTGATTCCTGTTTGCAGTGACCGCCTTTCATTCATCCTTACTCTACTATTGATATACAAATGGTTTAAAATATCTTGGCTGATCATTAGTTCTATTTATTGATTGGGAGGATTCCCTCTTTCCTCCTCCCAGAGGATTTCCTTTTGCGCTTCGCCCCCTCTCAGGGTCTTTTGCCCAATTCCTCTGTCTATTATTATCGTAGTCAGCCTTATCCCTAAAAAACTTTTCATGCTTCTTCTTTAAAATTTCATCCTCCGCATGCTCAAGTTTCATGCGGAGGTCATGTTCCATCTCTGAGCAATCAAATTCAATGACCATAGGTTCAAGTAACTTAACTACACTTGCCACCTCTTTATCAATTATTTTTAGTTTTTGTCCTCTCATATATAATTAATTTCATGAGAGCCCTTGAACAATCGTCAAGGATTCTGTTCCATTCTTTCATGAAATGTTGATCATCCTTACCGAAAGTAGGTGATTTGCGAAACCGCAGGCCCCTAGGGACTTTGTTGCAATCTACATATTTCTGTATAGTCCTTTTCTCTAAGTGAATTTTACTTTCGGTAAGGAGTAATTGCTCTAAAACTTTCAAATGTTTTTCAATTGACCCCTTAGTATCCCCAGTCTCAGGGACCATAACAGGTTCCTCTGAGAAAAGTGAATCAAAATTTTCATCACGTTTTTGTCTACAATTCACCAAACTCCAAACCATGATAAGGGAGGGTGGGTATCTCGTGTGGAAAATTAATGTGCAACACAAAAAGAGCAGATAAGTGACAAAGGTGAACAGGAAGTGCGCAACTATTAAACAATACCACACACGTGAAGTGATAATACAGTGATATTAAAGATATATTATGTGACCTAATAATCAGATTGGAGTGTCTGCAGCTGTGGTACCGGGGATGGCTCAAGGCACCCCCTAGAATGTCAGACAAAAACACAAAAAACACAGCGCACAACGCTCATAGTGCATTAAAGGTATATTAAAAAAACAAATCAATAGGGTAATTATTGTGCGTACATCAATAAAAAATCAGTAAAGCATTTTGGGGTAAGTTACCCATCCACCAGCAATCAGATGTCATCAGCAGGGACCTTGCACCACACTGTGGACCGGATCAGCAGTCATCTACTGGAGCTGGAGCTGGTGAGTAAGTCCCAGATTTCGAATGGGTAAATAAGGAGTCCTTTAAATGTCCCCGGTGAAGGTGAACAGTTTCCAGCCACCAGCGGCTCACTAGGGAACGGCCGTGTCCCGCGGTCCTCGCGACGGCTGGTCTCTCTCCTTCTATCCACCGCACCAGCACTTCCGTGCAGTGACGTTACTACAACTCGCGTCGCGTCACGTCACAATTCCTCTCCGGCGGCCGGATCAATGTAAAACGGGGCAGAGAGTCCAATAGCACACTTTCCAACGCGTTTCGAAATTGTAAAGGTTTCTTCATCAGGGATAAAAGAATGGCACACTAACTAACATTAAAATACCCTACGCTAGCAGCCCATTGGTCCGTCGCACGGACGTCCTGTCCAATGGGATAGCGACAAGGGGGGAGTGAATCCTAACAGAAAAAAACTATCAACAACAACTTTATTCATAGACAACACACAATAGTATAGAAAACGATTCTAAAACGAAAGAAAAAGGTATTAATGCATCATAATATATCAAATAATTCAGTCTAAAAACATGTACATATACACTAGCAATCTTGAACTAATGGAATATGAACATTAATTTGCAATAAACTCTTTAAACTATTGAAAGCTTTTAAAGGAGAAGCATGAGCTATATTAAAAATGAACTAAAATTGAACCTTGGCAAGGGGATATGATTTAAAGGAGCTTTCATATAAAATCCCAAAATATTAAAAATTATTTCTCATATCAAAAATATATATATAGATGGATAATTACCAATATTATTCCTATATACTTATAAATACATTAAAAATTAATTAATCTTAAAAATATCTACAAAATATATACTCTATAAAAGATCAAAGGAAAGAATTAAAATAAAATAGACCAATATATATTAAATACTCAATATAGGGACCAGATATCAATATCCTCATTTAGACCCCCTGGATGTAGTGTGTTCAATTTATGTATCCAGAAGGTTTCCTGTTTTGATAGTTCTTTAACTCTATCCCCTCCCCTTCTATTTCTCTGTATATGCTTAATCCCTTTAAACAGAATAGAGGAGTGGTCCCTATTGTGGTGTAGTGCATAATGTTTGGATAAGCTATGTTGCATGTATCCTATTCTTATATTTCGCAAATGTTCTTGAATCCTTACTTTTAATGGACGCTTCGTGCGTCCCACATATTGCAAGGAGCACGGACATTCTATTACATATACTATATGGGGGCCTATGCAGAGAGCAGCGCTATTTCAAAACTCGCCATTTTTTGGAGAAAATCGCGCAGAAAACAGCAGAAAATGGCGAGTTGCGAAAAACGCGCCATTTTTTTAAAATTATTTCTAAAACTCGCCTCGCGGCTGGCGAGAACCTCCATCTCGCCAGTTTTAAAAATATCCTTATGCAGAGAGGCTAGATGCCGTTCGCGCCAATAAAATGGCGCGATTGTCTCCTTTTTGCCTCGCCAGAAAAAATTGGCAAGAAGCTGCCGCTCGCGGCCATAGCAAAGGGAAAAAAAAGCCGCGAATTTGTTTTAACACATTTCTGAAGCGCGCATCTCGCCAATTTAAACTCGCCACACGCATTCATGTTAAAAATACCAGAATTCGCACATTTCTGCATACAGTACCGACACACTTTATTCGAGTGTGGCCGGTACCGCAAGCCGGGAGATTTCCCGGCTTGCTAGTGGCCGCCCCTCGGCGTGCCGCGCGTCATAGACGCGCGGTCACGCGTCTTCGGGAGCGTGCGCCCCCTGCACGCGCGTCCAGGGGCTCCCCGAGGGAGCCCTGGTGTCCCGCGATCGCGGGACAGCGGCAGGGGGTTCCGGGGGACCCGGCAGCGGTAGGGAGAGCGCCCCGATCAGAGGGCGCTCTTCCGCTGCTTCGGCGCGCGCCCGTCACTCTCGGGCGCGCGCCAGGCTACTGCTGCGGCCAAGAACGGGCAAATGCTCGAATAAACTTGGCCGCAGCAGTATGGAGAATAAAACTCTCCAAAAAAACTACTTTTTATTAAATTCGCCAATTTTAAAATTCGCTGCTCTCTGCATAGGCCCCATGGTCTGAGTTACATAAGATAAAATCAGTAATCTCGTGTTCTTCTCCAGTGGAATTGCATGTAAATGATTTCCTGACAGAATGCATGTGTTTACACACCGAGCACTTTCCACACTTAGGGCCTCATGCAGAGAGCAGCGCTATTTAGAATAGGAGAGGGGAATTTTTTTTAGCTTTATTGGAGAGTTTTTTTCTCCATATGCAGAAAGGGCATAAAACTGCATTTACAATCCTTTCTGCATATGGGGAGTTTCAAACAGCGCTATGAGCGCTGTTGAAACTAGTGGGAAAGAAATCAAATTTTTTTTTCTCCACCGGCCGCGGAGCGCCAGCTGCTTGGTGGAGAGGAAAAATGTTGAAAATCGCGCCATTTTTTTGCCGCGAACAGCCACTAGATGGCGTTCGCTGCTCTCTGCATACGGCCGTTTTCAAGACTGGAGAGATTTCTGTTCTTGATTTTAATGTCACTGGGTGATAGTACATTTTTTAAGTTTTTGGCTTTCCTATATATAAATTTAGGGTGCTTTGAAATATGGGCACCTAATATCGGATCATTAGACAAAATGGCCCAGTGTTTTTTCACAATCTGTTCAATTTGCATTGTCATTGAATTAAAACTGGTGATAAATGCCACATTACATTTATCCTCATCTACCCTTGTCGTTTTTATTTATTTTTGTTTCGGTATTAGCATTGTTCTTCTTTCAAGTTTCCTTGCTTTATCCAGATCATTGATTAGTTTATCCAAAAGGTAACCCCTTTCTAGAAATCTGGATGTTAGTTTTTTGGCCTGTTCTTCAAAATCCTTGTCCAGACTGCAGTTTTTTCTTAATCTGTAAAACTGGCCACTGGGTATGTTTTTAATCCACGTTTTCTTGTGGTTACTCGTGGCCAGTAGCAGATTGTTAGAGTCCACATCTTTAAAATGTGTTTTTGTTGTAAGTTTCCCTTCCTCTGAAGCCATTAGGCTAAGGTCCAGGAAGCTTACTTCCCTTACACTATCTTCATATGTGAACGTCAAGTTCTTATTGTTATTGTTTATATAGTGTAGGAAGTGACCCACAGAACACTGGTCCCCATCCCATACACAAAGAATATCATCTATAAAACGACGCCAAATGATAATGTTATTCTTAAAGGGATTGTTGTTATTAAAAATGAATTCATTTTCCCATCCTCCCATATACAGATTTGCGAAACTGGGGGCAAATCTTGTGCCCATCGCAGTTCCGCAAACCTGTAAAAAAAAACTCATCTAAAAACATAAAGTAATTATGCTTTAGTATATATTTGATGGACTCCAATATAATTTTTTTATTTAAGGGATGTAGTTCCGAATCGCCTGATAAGAAAAAATCTATGGCCGTCACACCTTCCACATGAGGTATATTCGTATAGAGGGCCTGTACATCACAGGTAACCCACCTATACGAATCCTTCCATTCCAGTCCCTCTAATAAGTTCAGCACTGAAGTTGAATCCCTAAGATGGGAGGGAAGTTTTAACACATAGGGCTGGAGAAAAAAATCTACATATTGGGAAAGGTTTGCGGTTAGGCTCTGGATTCCTGAAATAATTGGTCTACCAGGTGCATTTATTAGGGTTTTATGTATTTTGGGAAGATGGTAGAATATGGGGATTTTTGGGCAGTCTGAATAAAGAAAATCATACTCATTTTTAGAAATAACACAGGTCATGAGGGCTTCATCAAAGAGGCTTTTGAGTTCAGTCAAGAACTCTTTAGTGGGATCTTTCTTTAATCTCATGTATGATGAGGTGTCGTTCAAGAGTCTAAATGCCTCTCCTTCATAATCTTTCCGATCCTGTAACACGACACCTCCCCTTTATCTGCCTGTCTGATAATCAGATTGTTATTATCTTTCAGAAATTTTAATGCTAATGTTTCACTTTTTCTGAGGTTATGTTTTATATCACCAGTTTTACTACCACTAGTCAGAGAATTAAATTCGTTGTTAACCATATTAAAAAAAGGTCTCTAAATGGTGACCTTTTGAATGCGTAGGATAAAACCTAGACTTTCCTCTAATTTGGGTATGCCTGCATTTTAAATCATTATCCATATTTTCAGTTGGAGTGGGTGTAATTATGGGAGAAACCTCTACTGTCTCCCCCTCCTCCTCCTTACCATCTAGGTCAGTTTTAATGAAGTGTCTCTTCAAAGTAAGGTTGCGTGTAAATCTAATGTATGATGACAGAAGAGGTTCTCAACAATACATGAGTAATCCACCCCCACATAGGCAAGAAGGGCACTTCCGGAACCCTAATTATAAAGGAAGGAATTATATCCCAAATTTTAGATATGGTCAAAGGGAATATGAGCGACATGACCAAAATATGAATCATGGGATGAGTAAACCTAGTCCTAGGTATAGGTCACCTGCCCAATCATCTCCGTCTTGTTTTTTAGACTCGGTCAAACATCGACACTCAGATCCAAAAAGGAAGGAAGAATGTCTGGGACCCCCCCAAAAATCCTCACTGGAAAAAAAGAAAAAACTTTACCAGAAGAGGAACAAGAGGGGGTACCAGATCTAAAGAAAAGAGATTGCGAGAGGGACTAAAATTATCACCCCCTAGAGGGATTTTTAATCTATCCAAGGTCATTTTGACAAATGACCAAAAAAAGGCTTTAAATAGAGGTCTTACCTTTTCCCGTACTTGTAGTCCAAGTTCATTTCAATTATACACAGATTTACATACGTTTACACACAAACTTACTTTGAAGAGACACTTCATTAAAACTGACCTAGAAGGTAAGGAGGAGGAGGGGGAGACATTAGAGGTTTCTCCCATAATTACACCCACTCCAACTGAAAATATGGATAATGATTTAAAATGCAGGCATACCCAATTTAGAGGAAAGTCTAGGTTTTATCCTGCGCATTCAAAAGGTCACCATTTAGAGACCTTTTTTAATATGGTTAACAACGAATTTAATTCTCTGACTAGTGGTAGTAAAACTGGTGATATAAAACATAACCTCAGTAAAAGTGAAACATTAACATTAAAATTTCTGAAAGATAATAACAATCTGATTATCAGACAGGCAGATAAAGGGGAGGTGTCATGTTACAGGATCGGAAAGATTATGAAGGAGAGGCATTTAGACTCTTGAACGACACCTCATCATACATGAGATTAAAGAAAGATCCCACTAAAGAGTTCTTGACTGAACTCAAAAGCCTCTTTGATGAAGCCCTCATGACCTGTGTTATTTCTAAAAATGAGTATGATTTTCTTTATTCAGACTGCCCAAAAATCCCCATATTCTACCATCTTCCCAAAATACATAAAACCCTAATAAATCCACCTGGTAGACCAATTATTTCAGGAATCCAGAGCCTAACCGCAAACCTTTCCCAATATGTAGATTTTTTTTCTCCAGCCCTATGTGTTAAAACTTCCCTCCCATCTTAGGGATTCAACTTCAGTGCTGAACTTATTAGAGGGACTGGAATGGAAGGATTCGTATAGGTGGGTTACCTGTGATGTACAGGCCCTCTATACGAATATACCTCATGTGGAAGGTGTGGCGGCCATAGATTTTTTCTTATCAGGCGATTCGGAACTACATTCCTTAAATAAAAAATGTATTTTGGAGTCCATCAAATATATACTAAAGCATAATTACTTTATGTTTTTAGATTAGTTTTTTCTACAGGTTTGCGGAAGTGCGATGGGCACAAGATTTGCCCCCAGTTTCTCAAATCTGTATATGGGAGGATGGGAAAATGAATTCATTTTTAATAACAACAATCCCTTTAAGAATAACATTATCATTTGGCGTCATTTTATAGACGATATTCTTTGTGTATGGGATGGGGACCAGTGTTCTGTGGGTCACTTCCTACACTATATAAACAATAACAATAAGAACTTGACGTTCACATATGAAGATAGTGTAAGGGAAGTAAGCTTCCTGGACCTTAGCCTAATGGCTTCAGAGGAAGGGAAACTTACAACAAAAACACATTTTAAAGATGTGGACTCTAACAATCTGCTACTGGCCACGAGTAACCACAAGAAAACGTGGATTAAAAACATACCCAGTGGCCAGTTTTACAGATTAAGAAAAACTGCAGTCTGGACAAGGATTTTGAAGAACAGGCCAAAAAACTAACATCCAGATTTCTAGAAAGGGGTTACCCTTTGGATAAACTAATCAATGATCTGGATAAAGCAAGGAAACTTGATAGAAGAACAATGCTAATATCGAAACAAAAAGAAATAAAAACGACAAGGGTAGATGAGGATAAATGTAATGTGGCATTTATCACCAGTTTTAATTCAATGACAATGCAAATTGAACAGATTGTGAAAAAACACTGGGCCATTTTGTCTAATGATCCGATATTAGGTGCCCATATTTCAAAGCACCCTAAATTTATATATAGGAAAGCCAAAAACTTAAAAAATGTACTATCACCCAGTGACATTAAAATCAAAATTAAAGAAAATCAGACTGGTGAGACAAGGTGGCTAAACACACAACCTGTAGGGAACTTTAAGTGTAGAAAGTGCTCGGTGTGTAAACACATGCATTCTGTCAGGAAATCATTTACATGCAATTCCACTGGAGAAGAACACGAGATTACTGATTTTATCTTATGTAACTCAGACCATATAGTATATGTAATAGAATGTCCGTGCTCCTTGCAATATGTGGGACGCACGAAGCGTCCATTAAAAGTAAGGATTCAAGAACATTTGCGAAATATAAGAATAGGATACATGCAACATAGCTTATCCAAACATTATGCACTACACCACAATAGGGACCCCTCCTCTATTCTGTTTAAAGGGATTAAGCATATACAGAGAAATAGAAGGGGAGGGGATAGAGTTAAAGAACTATCAAAACAGGAAACCTTCTGGATACATAAATTGAACACACTACATCCAGGGGGTCTAAATGAGGATATTGATATCTGGTCCCTATATTGAGTATTTAATATATATTGGTCTATTTTATTTTAATTCTTTCCTTTGATCTTTTATAGAGTATATATTTTATAGATATTTTTAAGATTAATTAATTTTTAATGTATTTATAAGTATATAGGAATAATATTGGTAATTATCCATCTATATATATATTTTTGATTTGAGAAATAATTTTTAATATTTTGGGATTTTATATGAAAGCTCCTTTAAACCATATCCCCTTGCCAAGGTTCAATTTTAGTTCATTTTTAATATAGCTCATGCTTCTCCTTTAAAAGTTTTCAAAAGTTTAAAGAGTTTATTGCAAATTAATGTTCATATTCCATTAGTTAAAGATTGCTAGTGTATATGTACATGTTTTTAGACTGAATTATTTGATATATTATGTTGCATTAATACCTTTTTCTTTCGTTTTAGAATCGTTTTCTATACTATTGTGTGTTGTCTATGAATAAAGTTGTTTTTGATAGTTTTTTTCTGTTAGGATTCACTCCCCCCCTTGTCGCTATCCCATTGGACAGGACGTCCGTGCGACGGACCAATGGGCTGCTAGCGTAGGGTATTTTAATGTTAGTTAGTGTGCCATTCTTTAATCCCTGATGAAGAAACCTTTACGGTTTCGAAACGCGTTGGAAAGTGTGCTATTGGACTCTCTGCCCCGTTTTACATTGATCCGGCCACCGGAGAGGAATTGTGACGTGACGCGACGCGAGTTGTAGTGACGTCACTGCACGGAAGTGCTGGTGCGGTGGATAGAAGGAGAGAGACCAGCCGTCGCGAGGACCGCGGGACACGACCGTTCCCTAGTGAGCCGCTGGTGGCTGGACACTGTTCACCTTCACCGGGGACATCTAAAGGACTCCTTATTTACCCATTCGAAATCTGGGACTTACTCACCAGCTCCAGCTCCAGTAGATGACTGCTGATCCGGTCCACAGTGTGGTGCAAGGTCCCTGCTGATGACATCTGATCCGGGTCGCATTGCTGGTGGATGGGTAACTTACCCCAAAATGCTTTACTGATTTTTTATTGATGTACGCACAATAATTACCCTATTGATTTGTTTTTTTAATATACCTTTAATGCACTATGAGCGTTGTGCGCTGTGTTTTTTGTGTTTTTGTTTGAGTGCTGTCTTGTGTCTGCTCCTGCTGGAGTGGATTCATATATATATATATATATATATATATATATATATATATATATATATATATATATATACTGCACCGACACACTTTATTCGAGCAAATACCCAGTATGTACCTGGCAGATACCTGGAATGCGCCGCTCCTCACCTCTGACAAGCCCCGTTGTGTTTGCCTTCCCAGCCTGGGTTCATGCCTGGCTGACGGGCGGCTGATCTGTTAAATGATAATGATTAGGATTTAATAGGCTGCAATGCTTCGCGTGTCTACCAGATGGCATAAATTCCTGAATTGTAATGCAGTATATATATATATATACTGTGCAGTATTGCAGCCAGCGGTAATAAAATGCTTCAATCCCTGCCTGGAAAATACCTCAATGTACTCGGGCAGAAAACAGTCACAAACCTCAATACACCCGGGTATACCCGAATTCGTGGGACTAGCCGAGCTCGAATAAAGTGTGTCGCCAGTGTATATATATATATATATATATATATATTAGTGCTGTATGCTGGGTGATAATGGGGAAAGGCGGGGTTGCAGACCTGCCTAAGACATGCAGATGAGCATACAGTTGTATTTGCATATTTGCTTTCCTGTGGAGGGTTTCTGTCACTTTTTTTACTCACCATAACTTAACTCAGTATTATGGTATAGCCTATCCCATAGCCTCTTTGCATACCCAGTTAAAATCAACCCCGCAATGATGAGACCCATTAAGGTCGAAACAGCTGTCTGTGGGTGGTTTTCTGGGTATGCACCTTAACCCTGGCTGTGCTCAAATCTGTGACCATGCAGCAAGCTTAAGCCTATAGGGAACCATGTTTAAAATGGTTTTTGAGGCAAAAAGTGACACTGTGTGCTCATTTGCATGTCATTTCCCAGAACCCCTTGCTGCTGTGGAAGTGCTGTATGCTGGGTGATAATGGGGAAAGGCGGGGTTGCAGACCTGCCTAAGACATGCAGATGAGCATACAGTTGTATTTGCATATATATATATATATATATATATATATGTATATATATATATATATATATATATATATATATATATATATACAAACAACAAGAGGAAAGCAACCTTTAAATAGCGCACGGACATGAATGAAAGTGTAACAGAAATGGTATTTTATTCAGGTGATTAAAACAGGGGATGAAATTTTAAAAGGAGAGGGGGGCTCAGCGCTACCTAAACATATTGGACATGGAGGCAATAGTCAAGTAAAGATAAAAATCAAGACACATACAGGGTGTAGGTGGCTATATCTAAGCACACCTACGTGACAATCTACCTATACTGAGACCTTGTGACCACATGTAAAGGATATAATGCCATATAATTTGATGCAATAATTACATGATAGAGGTACACAGGAATTGAAGGTAACAGATTGCAAAAATACGTTACCACTCAGCAGGTGATTGTCACAAATAGTTAGGTCAATACTCCATGTTGTAGATAGGAAAGGTAGGGGCCCCCCTCAGCAAGACTCCCACTCCAACGCGTTTCGACGGGAAACTGTCTTCTTCTGGGAGTGGTGAGGGGAGCAAAGAGCTAGCATTTATAGGGAGAATCATAATTACAAAAATCGCGCCAAAATTAAATGGATTGCAAGCAGCTGTATGAGCAGAGAGTGTTTACAAACATGGCAGCATCCTGGAGCCTGTGTTACTGTGATTATACATCTCATTGGACTACAACATGGAGTATTGACCTAACTATTTGTGACAATCACCTGCTGAGTGGTAACGTATTTTTGCAATCTGTTACCTTCAATTCCTGTGTACCTCTATCATGTAATTATTGCATCAAATTATATGGCATTATATCCTTTACATGTGGTTACAAGGTCTCAGTATAGGTATATTGTCACGTAGGTGTGCTTAGATATAGCCACCTACACCCTGTATGTGTCTTGATTTTTATCTTTACTTGACTCTTGCCTCCATGTCCAATATGTTTAGGTAGCGCTGAGCCCCCCTCTCCTTTTAAAATTTCATCCCCTGTTTTAATCACCTGAATAAAATACCATTTCTGTTACACTTTCATTCATGTCCGTGTGCTATTTAAAGGTTGCTTTCCTCTTGTTGTTTGCATATTTCTATTAACCTTTAGCACCACTGTTCAGTCTTACAATAATTGACTTATCAACAGTGTTTAGGACAAAACTCATGTAAGTGTTGAGCGATATCTCTGTGTGTTCTAACCTATACTGTATACTGCTTTTGCGCTCTCTGAATTGCAAAAATTCCTATATCAGCTCCACTTTTTAACTCACACTTTTTCTTTGTCCCCTCATCTCACTATATATTGAGCTAGCATGAATTTTAGCGCTCAAGATGAAAATAGAATTGCAAATGCTATAGCAGCATTCTCTGTTTCACGCTCTCAACCAACTGAGACTGAAACTATAAATCCTAATTCTGGGGTGAAAGAGACTGACAGTCTTAACACATTTAAATATCTCTCACAGAGAAGGTTACGCAGTTGGTGGAATCAAACAGCACTAGACAACTATCTTACTAGAAAAATTGTCCCTAGAGGACTGAGAATAAAGCTGTTTCCAGCCTTTGAGTTCTCAGATAGTACTCTTAAAGAACGTTGGGAAATATCACTAACTGCCTGCTCTCTGGAGCTTATTGCAATTCTCATAGAACTTGATAAACAGAATCTAACGGAATTAACGTATAAAATTGAACTAGCCAAAAAAGATCTTATTGGCGTAACACCATCACTAATTGAAAAGGTGGAAACTGACCTAATTAAATTTGAGGAAGGTCTTATTGAATATAAAAAAAAGAAATTCGATAGGGACATTACTGACTTTGACAGAAAACAGGTGTACAGGTGGAATAGAGGCAAGAAGTCTAGAAAGACAAGACCACAGGCCCAAGACGCCTCTTTGTCATCTGATGCTTTTACAACAGATGTAGATTCATCTGATGTTGATGCACCACATGCCTCAACATCCACCTCCCTTCCATCAAATTCCACACTTACCTCCTCTTTTTTAGACAGGGGCAAACGCTCGAGAAAAGGAAGAGGAAGACAAGGAGGGGAAGGAAGACAGCTAAGGGACGGAGAGACCTTCGGCTACGAGCCGCAATACCAGCAGCGACGGGCGTGGTAGGAGAGGAATTGACTATCATTAATCTCTCTAAATTTACCCTTTCAGAAGCCCAAATCAGAGTCCTAAAGAAGGGCCTAACTTTTTCGCCGACTAGTTATATGGATAAATTCGAAGCCATTAAGGATTTGAATCTTTTTTGCCGCAAATTACTGCTTCATAAACATTTTTTGAAACCCCGAGATTTAGAGTTGGATATCCTTCCCACTGCAGTGTGGGACACTGAAGACATAGAGACACTTAACAACATGGATGCACTTCTGGATGAACAAGAGCTAATTACAACCTCTACTAAAGACATTCTATTACGGACAAGACCAACGTCAACGTTCTGTCCACCGATCCAGAGCTGCTCAGCTGTTGAAGTCTTCGCTGCAGCAGTAACCGAAGAAATCTTGAAACTACCGTTATCCCGGGGAACTCAGAATTTGGGTAAGGATGAGTGGCTTTCCATCAGGGAACTACAGCAGATCCCTTCTGTAGTCATCAAGCGATCTGACAAGGGGGGCAATGTAGTGATATGGCCGCAGAGCATGTATGAAAGGGAGGCATACAGACAGCTACAAGACGTAGCATGTTACTCTGAGTTAGCCTGTGACCCAACACTTAGATTCAAATCTGATCTAGAACGCATTTTACATACTGCATTAGACAACAAGACTATATCCAAAATTAACTATGATGGCCTACTACCTAAATTCCCTGTTATTCCGACATTTTATCTTCTACCCAAAGTCCACAAGAATGCCTCCCGCCCACCCGGACGACCTATAGTCTCTGGCATAGGGGGCTTATGTGAACCTGCCTGCCACTTCCTGGATTCATTCCTGTGCCTCGCAGTAGTTAATTTGCCGTCATACCTCCGCTACACAATGGAGGTGTTGTCCAGGGTCGACTGCATCACGGTCGATAGGGATACTACCCTTGTGACCTGTGATGTAGAGTCCCTGTACACTTGTATCCCCCATCGGGAAGGTCTCCTGGCAACTAGATTTTATCTGTCTATGCAAGACATTCTAGGTGACCTTCTCGAGTTCCTCATGGAACTTCTAGAATTCATCCTTACACACAATTATTTTATTTTTAAAACCAAATTCTATTTACAAGCTAGAGGCACAGCAATGGGAGCGGCATGTGCACCCTCCTATGCTAACCTATTTTTGGGATGGTGGGAGAGGGAGGCAGTCTTCTCCGACCTTCACCGTCACTACAGTGACTTGGCCCTGCTGTGGCTCAGATACATTGATGATATCCTGGTTGTCTGGAAAGGCACCAGTGATGCATTTGCAGATTTCATCGGTGTACTGAACCACAACAGATTTAACATCAAACTCACACATTTGAGCAGTCCCACCTCTGTGGTATTCCTGGATATTTTGATTAGCATCAGTGGAACAGGTATGATAGAAACAGATATTCATCGCAAAGATACCGTGACAAATTCTATTCTCCACGCGTCTAGTTTCCATCCTCAGCATCAAGTCTCGGGAATTCCACGTAGCGAATTTCTGAGACTTAAGAGGAACTGTTCCACTGCTGCTACATTCAAAACCAGAGCTAAAGAATTCAAAACTAAATTCCAAAATCGAGGATACTCTATATCCCAAATTAAAAAAGGGTATAATAACTGTTGCAAAGTCACCCGTGAGAGCCTCCTGCAAGTTAGACCCAAGTACAAGGGTAGGAAACAAATTAGGTTCATTAGCACCTACAACCGCCAATGGTCAGATCTCAGGGGTATACTCCAGAAACATTGGGGTACCCTAATGACAGATTCTGAACTCAGGAACACACTTGGCGATCGGGCTAGCCTCACAAGTAGGCGTTCTCCGAATTTAGGAGACAAATTAACACGCAGCCATTATGTGCCTCAAACTAATCCCACTTTCCTGTCCCAACAACGCAAACCGGGCTTCTACAAATGCGGTATGTGTTTAATCTGGGTTCAATCCTACCTCTCTTTATCAAGTGTCGCCTTATGGTGAGTTATATCCTGCTCTAAGCAGAGAACACAAACCAAAATGTTGCACTTGAAAAAGCCTCGGCCACACCCTCACATATTATGATATATGGAGGGTATCGTGAGATTATTATTTATAAAGAAAGGGTACTCAGAGTTTGTATAAGAAAAGGTTTATCCTTTATTGTATTACAACAATATTCAGAAATATCAGAAATATCAGAACAAGCTTCTTATAAGCCAATGGCTAACAGTTACAGTATGTTACCAATCCATTCCTAACTATGCAGAGATTATAACTAGATATGCATTGTCAATACTCACAAACCAAAAGATATTACGTCAGGTCAGGTCAGCCAGTCTCAGTCTCATCTGTGTGACTTCACACTTAAGTTCGGTTCTCTTTCTCTCTCTCTCTCTGATCTAACATGGAGTCGGGCCAACCTAATATAGAGTGTATTAGTTGCTGCGTACGTGTGTCACGTGTCATGTGTCCATACTCTGTGGTTTGTGACGTATGATGTTTACGATCTTAGGACTTGTATTTAGTAACCTTGGATTTCATAAGTTACTGTTCTAACCACGGCGTGTTTACCGTTATAAGTTCCCCTTTTATGTCTTTGTAACCTGTCCTAATATCCTGCCACTTCTGAGCAAAACAAGCTATTATTTCTAAGACAAGAAAAACCAGGATTTTAACAATATACTCTAAGCTATACTAGGCCTTACTATGATACTACGTATATAAGTACCTGTGACCTGTATTCATTATGCGTTATATGCCAGAAAATACCTGTAATCCATAACACCCTCTCCTACACATAATTATCATATTTTTGCAAATGCAGGAAAAACTATCAAAGCAGAAAATATTCATTATGTGTACTATTGGAAGACAGTGTCACAGCTCTCTGATGTAGATGAGCTTGAACTCATAGGAGTATGTGACTGATCGCCAAAACACCCACAACTGCGCATATGTGCACAAGTTATTCCACGATGGGAAGGTATCAATTTGTAAAAATCACCCAATTGTAAAGCGGGTTGATGTTGGCTTTCATACACACTCAAGAGCGTAGTATTCCAACGGGCACCAAAACAATGTTGATGTTTATTACCTGAACATGCAAGCAAAGTGGTACAATTATATGACCCGTGGCTGACAATACTGATATGACCTTCTTCAATTGTATAAAAAGACATTTGAAATATTTGACGGTGAATGTCTCTACACTTGAAGTTGGGTTGATCACCAAGAGACAGCAAAGATTTCACTTGCCAAAAATTACATAACATTAGCAAGCTACGCGGTAGCAATGTCCCATTAGGTGTTAAAACAGAAAACGGTCCAGAGGAAGCAAGAGAGTCCTGATACATAAAGTCTCTCATCGTATCGTGAACTGCATGCACTTTGCGTTGTTTCCGATTTGGCAAAACCAGTTCATCTAAGTACATCCTCATGGAGGTCTGATAGGAACGTGGTAGACGCAAGATTTGTGAAGCATCTTTCTTTTCGTCTGTGTCCTTGCAACAAAGCATACTGCAGCAGGTTAGATTTGACCTGTGTGCTTAAAACAGTATATTAGTATCTAGGTAAAAATATAAGAATATATGCTATAAAGCAAAATGTGATTACGCTGAACGCCTCTTCATCTTCATCTTCGGAAGAAATGAGAAAATAAGAAGCAAAATAACAAGGATTATTATCCCTAAAATAAAAAACAATATTGGTTTCAAATAACCTAGGATTCCAAACGCATTTCCTAGTCCACTAAAGATACTTTTACCAGTAGATTGTAGGCTAGTGCCTATCTTTGTCAAAAAATTACCTGTCATTGGCCAAAAAGTTTTCAATGACTCACCCAGTGTAGTTAACCACTGGGGAAAATCACCTGGGTGCAAATCAACACGTAGTAATTCACTGTGAACTCTCTGTAAAAGGGTATGTACTATATCATGTGTGAACCCTATAGTAACCTTCATCTTCTTTAAATGTGCCAAATAGGCTGTCATGTGAGGAAGGATCAGTGTGATAGCTGGTACCTGGAAATGTACTCCAGATGTGAATTTCTGATGTAACAGAGGTGGAATAAGTGTAGTACCATAACACTGTATACTCCCATTAACCGTGACAAGTGATGCCTGAAAAGGAGGAATATCGCAATCCTTTTCTGTAGATAACACTATGTAACTCCCATTATCTAGGCTGTGAATTAATGTAAAAGGGGTTTGAATAGGCATTACAGTTATCGGGCAGTTGCTACCTTGCATTTGATTATTGCAAGGCATGTGCTGTATAATGTCATCACAAATCAAGTAACCTCCATCAACACATCTTATAGTGCTGATGAAAAATTTACGATCACATTTCACAGACATGTATTGAAATGGTTGCGCAACCTGCATCCTTGCGAAATAAGAACCTGTGTGTGTTATGTGTCCAAAATTAAGCAGTTCCCAATTTGTTGTATATACGTCTCCTGGAATAAATAATTCATAGTATATAAAAACTTCCCATAATGAGTCATCAGGGTTATGAACCCGTCTGTGGTTTCTTTCTCGTATGTCATAAACTGTGGTTTGTGAAACATATGCCAGGATTTCAGATTCCTTCGGACTTAAATTGAGAGTCTGTGTGATTAAAGTGAGATTTAAAAGTGATATGTCAACCTTTTTACTTTGCAATGTTAACCTGATAGAAGTAATGTGATTAAGAATAACCAAAGCTTTAATTTCTTCAGATAACACTGTTATATCTGAAATTGTGTAGGAAGCAAATTTTATCATGTGATCTCTTAACACCAAAATACCTCTCCTTAATTCTTCATCATTTGAGTCAGAGATTTGACTTATAACAGAAACAGAATCACTCAGCAGGTGTCCTGTGGTTATAAGAATATCATCGTTAGTAAGCAATTTTCTTGCAGATGTTTTATTTGAAACTTTACATTCATTCATGAACTCTGTGTCATTTTCATAATACACTATGGCATTAATCGTTGCATTCGTACCCCACATTGCCTCTGAGTAGGGCATGTTAACAATATTACGTGTGGTGCACGTGTCATACTCACAGGGTTTATCATCTGGAGCTATTTGAACATTCATCAAATCGCTCATTGCCCTGATTACCGTGTCAACATTCATATGCAAACTATCATTGAGACATTTCTGGAACAGGGAGTAGACTTTGTAATTAGGTTTCATAATCACTATTCGCTCCACACACCAAAAACCTCGTAACCCAGAAAAATGTAAAAATCCTTGATCAATCATTTTCGGTTGCCAGTTAAAATAGCCTTGCGTGAGATTGTAATAAAAGGAACACGGTTTACAACCGTACTTGAATACTGTAGTGTCCTTATCACAGATTCCTTCATTAATCAATTTCTCCAATGTGATACCACACGCATTCTTGAAACCTTTACATGAATGGCTGTAGTATGTCGTATTGGTAAATGTAGCAAAGCGTGGTTGAGTGCAAGTGTCCCATGCTGTAGGTTCACGAAACAACATACCATCACCTTTTGTATTCCATTCTTTCGGAAGTGCTGCTGTCTTTAGCTGTCCAGTTTTAGCATCTTCCATCACATCTTGAAGTTTGTGTAACAGGTCCTCAGCGGTTATTGATGAGTTCCACCATCCTGAGTAAATACTGTCAGTACAAAAAACAGCAGATATATACGGTCTTACCCCCCCAGGTATTCTGTACTCTTCTTCTTCAGCACCTTCCCAGAATGCCACTCTTGGATCAGTCTGTCCATTGGGAACGAATCCGTTCTGAGTAATTTGACCTGTATTCAGATAGAAAATAGGGTATTGCTTATACCTTATATTGTCCATGGTCACACCAGGCCGAGGGCAATGATCAGCTTTCAGCTCCTTCGTTGGCCATTTACGTGTTCCTTGAAAGTCAATGAAATAACAATGTCCAAATTCAGCATGACAACGTTGTTCACGGTAGCTTTGCTGCTTCCAATGGTCATGAAGGGGTAAATCATATTTCAGGCTTGTAGATTGCAGCTGTTGCATCTGTGCATTCAGATGTTGTGTCACCAGCTTCCTTCCTTCTGGCGTAGTTATACCAGCTTCTTTAGCTAGCACAGTAGAATCAAACAGCACAACCTGTGAAATCCCCAAAGTCTTTCGTTTCTGGATGATAGGTTTAGGAAACGGCTTCCAATACACACCTTGAGGTATACCAACCGACTGTATGTCCACCGGTTTCAAATCGTAATGTAGTCCTCGTTTCACGATGCCGGAGTCTGGTGTGGTAATACCGTGTGCTGCTGTACGTTTCCAGTCGATGATCTCTCCTTCTTGCTGAGTCACAAAATGCCATTGTAACCTGAAAATAACGCTGGCTGATATTGCTAGAAAAGCAAAACAGATTGAGAAACACAAAATAGTCTTTAACAGTCTTTTCTTTGTGATCACCTTAGCCACTGTTTGATAGGCCTTCTGGTAAATGTTGCGTTGATCCGGTATGGCAGGTAACACATATATATGTCTTTGGTCACTGTCAGGGAAGTCAGCTTCAGCTTGTAGGACCTCACCTGCGTGATTATTTTCCACATCCTGTTGTCTTGCAATCTGTGCTTCGAGAGGCTGCAGCTCGATCGAAGTCTGTCGCAGATACGGTGTCTCCTCCATCTTGAACAGTGACATTACTGCAATGTGCTGTAGGCTTAAGATTATCGATACTCACTTTTCTCTCTTTTCCTTTTGTATCTTGGATGATAAAGGTTCTTTCATTTATCTTTTTAAGTATCGTGGTAGGTTTCTTCCACTTAGGCCGCAACGGCTTTACCTTAGCAACCCTCTCCTGGACCGAATGTCCAATCTGCGGCGTCCAAGCTGCAGGATTACGTGGTGTGTGGGCTGTATGGGAAAAAGAATCCCTCAATTCCTGTAAAATTAATATTTGTTCAAGTCTCCCTGGGACAGAAATAGAATCATTAGTAAACGGTGTATTCATAGGAGTACCATATAACAGTTCATGGGGTGTTTTACCAGTTACTGTGTTAGGAATATTATTTAGGCCAATTTGAACCGTAACTAAGAGTGGATACCACTGTGTAGGACGATTAGATAGCATTTTGGTTAAAAGTCGTTTTACCTCGTAATTTCTACGCTCAGCGATCCCAGCGCTTTCCGGGTGCCACGGTGAGCTGAAGGCCCAATCAACACCTAATGTTGCGGCCCATTCCTTGGTTTCTGCTGCTGTGAAAGCAGGTCCACCATCGGAATGAAAGGCCTTGGGCTTAGCCACACTTACTAAGGTGTTGAGACATTTAAGCGTAGAGCTAGATGTCGTACCACGAACGGGGTATAACCACGTAAACCTTGTACAAGCATCAACACAAACCAAAACATGTTTGTAGGAATGTGATGCTGGCAAAGGTCCAATATGGTCCAAATATATTAAATCAAACGGTTTGTTCGGTATTGCATTAATAATAAATGGTGGGGTCTGATGATTAGGAGCGTTCACCAACCGACATGGTTTACAGTTGCTTAGAACTGTCTTAACTGTTTTCCTCATGTTCGGCCACCAGTATTTATGTTTCAGTGTCAACAAAACATTTTCTCTCCCTAGGTGAGGGTGTCCCACACTGTCGTGTGCTTGCGTAGCGATCTGCATTCTGCTTGCTACAGGGGGAACAATGAATTCATTAGCATCAATTACAACCATGCAATTATTGTCGACTTGTTTAAATGAGTATTTCTTAGGATACCCAGGTGGATTAGGCCTGGTGGTATCCAGACAAGCATACAACTCTGCATCGAGACTGGCTGACTTTGACTGTGCCCTTGTTAACACTTTGTTAACGGCAAATTTCTGACTTACAGTTTGTGCGAGACTATCTGCAAACTGGTTTCCCATAGTATGAACCGATGAACCAAGCGTTCTGTGCGCTGGCTCGTGTACAATTTCAATATCAGGCTTTTGATCAAGATAGGCCGCAATGGCCTTCCACTTAGCTATATGCGTTAGTGGTTTCCTTTTGGCATTTAAAAATCCATTTGATCTCCAAATTGGTAGGTCCTGCAATGCTGAACGTGCTAAATAAGCGGAATCTGTAACTATAAGTACATGTCCCTTAACTGTAAGTGCTTCTTTCATAGCAAAAGCTAAAGCATGAATCTCTGCAAACTGTGCAGAGTGGTCTCCTACAGGTAATTGCCAACTATGCAACAAATTCATATGTGCATCATATTTTGCAATTCCTGAACCTGCAGATTTATTCACTCCTTCTTTGCTGGAGTCTACAGCTGAACCATCTGTGTAGAAAATGCATGTGTAAAAGTCATTTGGGTGTGTTTGATTTTCCCATGTTACCCCTTCAAAGGGGGATGGGAGGTCGTCTAATGTAGTTAAAGTTTTATCATGCACAAAATGTATTTGGGGATCTTCTATAATGGTATACCATTTTAACCAGCGACTTCTTAACGCCTTCCTATCCGGAATGGTCTGTTTCTGCAATGTTGCTAGTGAAGCTACTGAAGTGTATACAGTATATAGATATCCTGTCCCTGTGCCAAATCACGTGATTTTAGCACTGTGAGTGTAATCGCTGATAATAGTTTTTCAAGCGACAAATATCTCTTCTCTGTGTTTGTAAATACATAAGATAATAATGTAATTGGTACTGTCTCCATAGCATTGTAAATTCTAATGTATGCAGCTAGTGGTGAAATGTTGACATAAGCTGACAATGGTTTTGTCGGGTCGCGCTGCGCTAAGTAGGAAGCATCATTAACTGCTGCTAATAACTTTCGCAATGCCTCATCCTCAACTGTTAACCATTTAAAAGGTGTTTTCGGTCTAGTCTGCTCTGACTTAATCTCGCGTGATGTTGCGTGATGTAATGGTTCAATCAGTACATTAAAATCTGGGATAAACGTCATTGAAAAATTCAGTAACCCAATAATGCTTCTTAACTGTTTTAGTGATTTAGGAACACTGATGTTGGAAACTTTTTCTCTGTAATTAGTAGAGAGGCCTCTGCCATTTTCAGCTATTTCAAAGCCTAAAAATGTCACAGTTTCTCTTGCAAGCTGAGATTTCTTTAGGGAAACAAGGTAACCTGCTTCTGTCAATGTAATTAACACTTCTGTCATAGCTTTAAAATGCTCTTCTTCTGTGTCATGTGATAGGTACACGTCATCAACATAAATTTCTGTATTAGCAAATTTAGACAATAGTGAGACTACGTCTGCAGTGAATAAAGCTGGACTATTTACAAAACCTTGTGGTAAGCGTGTAAAAACCAATTGTTTACCTTGCCAGGTAAATGCGGTTAGCCAATAACTCTCAGGCGTGATTGGGTGGCTAAAATACCCATTGCTTAAGTCAAACATAGTTTTAAAGCGTTTACGCTGTAATCCGCTTAAGATCGAAGGTGAATGTGTGTTCTGTGCTGCCACTGAAGGTGTGACTCTGTTCACTTCCCTATAATCTAACACCATTCGCCATGAACCATCTTTTTTAGGCACTGGATATACTGCAGTATTCATTTGGCTATACTGTTCAAGCAGTACTCCTTGTTTAAGTAAATCATTGATTACAATTTGTATGCTTGGTAAGGCGGCATGATTAATTTTATATTGTGCCTGTTTCTTTGGTAGTGTAGAACATGTATTAATATTGTGTACGATTTGTTTTCTAAATCCGACCTGATTTTCCCACTGTTGAAAAATATATTTGTGTGTCATTAACCAATTATACAATTTTGTTTTATCATTAAAAGCACTTTCATTGCATTGATCTGTGATAATTTTTTCCAAGTCAAATTTCACAGTCAATTCCGTATGCTTGCGGTTTTCTGTAACTTCCTCTTTTATTGTAAAGAAGGAAGCCACATCTTTGTATGCTATAAGAAAGTCACAACCTAATCTGTCATGTTCAACTAATTCAATAGAAACTCGCCTGTCATTAATTTTTAAGTCTAAATAATATGAAGGATAAGTGCCATTTCCCTCAATTGTTTGTATCGTGATGTCGTGTACATAATTTTCATCTATTAAAATATCAGTTCTTACAAGGGATATGTCGGCTTGTGTGTCTAATAGGCCAGTGTAATCTTTTCCCTTGTAGTGAATGTTTAACGTTAAGTTTGTCATTCCTCAAAGAGGAAGTCTGTAGGGAGGTGAGTTATCTTCCCAACAAATTTCTCTGTGCTCGCCGGTGTCGTCGCTGCTGCAGCCTGTTTAACCTCACGTTGGCTGTTCGTTAATCCTGAAGTCTGCGTAGCAAAACCTGTACGCTTGTCACGAAATTTAATTTCGCTAGCCTTGCCTTGCCCATATCTGTCAGGAGTTTTAATGTATTGTCTCAGATTATATCTGGACACTGCACCCTCACTACGAGCTTGCTGTTCAAAGCGTGTATTTTGTTGTGTAGTCTGTGGTGTAGGAGTGTTTTGTCTCTGTGTAGGAGTCTGAAAACTTCTATTATCTCTTTGAAAATTACCTCTTCTGTCCCACTGCTCGTCTCTAGGATAAACTGGAGTCTGATACTGGGTGAACGGAGGTCTCCACTTTCTCTCTTGGACAAGAAAATTTCCCCTCTTTTCTGCGTTTGATCTCTCAGGTTTCCTGTCACTGGTTTGTGGCTTAGTTAATCCAATCGGATCCCCAGTGAGTGATCTGCCAACAAGAGTGTAAGTATTTTTCAGAATCTCAGGAACCATAATTGGTTTTTGTTCCACTGGTACACCTTGAATTTGTCTTTCAAGGTCTAACAGCAAACCCTGTCCCTTAATCAAAGCCTTCAGACAACCCCACACAATCTCATGGTTGCCTTGTGTAAAGCGTAACCCTAGAATATAAGCTGCTACAATCCCACTAGTCTTATTAACTTGTCCTAGCGTATCTGCCAGTGATGAGATCGTAACTTTTCCATGGGTTTTCTCATACACATTGCTGATGACTGAATCCCAGTCTCGTGCTTCAGCTAATGTGATTGACAAACCCGCTGGTAGCAGGGAATTCACCAAAGCAAGTTTCTGATTTGCGGTCGGTGTAGGATATACCCCATCTAAACAATGCGTTCTCTCATTAAGCCACAATGCAATGTCTTTTGGATTAGTCGGCAACTTTCCAATAGTAGCCTTAATGTTCGCCATGGGAATACAAACTTGTACCCGAGCTGGTACATCAATTAACGCTGGAGCAGCTCCTCTAATTGCGAAGAGGGCATTAACAATTTCTCTTAGCAGCGTGATTTCTGCAGTTGCATTTCCGCGCTCTGTCAGAACGTCGCGTGCTGCTGGTGTTAACTCAAGTAATGTAACTGGTGTAAATAAGTGTGTGCGATTCTCCCCATATTTCGCACCAGAATTAATAGGACCATGTCTGTCCACGCCTGTAGCAATCACAGGCTGTTGTCCCAAAATGACAGTCGCTGCATTATGTGTCAAATTAATGATCGTGTGTATTAACGGATCATATGCCTGTTGTACGTACTGATATGTGTTTGGATCAGTTGTGGTGTCTATTGTTAGATAGCAGTATCTTGCCCCAGGTCCCCACGGGCCAAATTGAATTTCAAATGCCAGAGTTTCACCGTCAATCAGATTTCTCTGATACTGATTCCTCATTAAAACATTCAGATCTGCAACTCGTGCAAAATCCGTAACAGCCATGATATACTATATATATATATATATAATGAAAATTGTACCTTCTCTTTTATAAAGAGGAAATAGCATACACGTGTACTTTCAAGATTAAATGGGTAACGTCAGATTTATTATACAACTCATGAGTAATTAACCACGTTGGAGCGCCATAATCTGGGTTCAATCCTACCTCTCTTTATCAAGTGTCGCCTTATGGTGAGTTATATCCTGCTCTAAGCAGAGAACACAAACCAAAATGTTGCACTTGAAAAAGCCTCGGCCACACCCTCACATATTATGATATATGGAGGGTATCGTGAGATTATTATTTATAAAGAAAGGGTACTCAGAGTTTGTATAAGAAAAGGTTTATCCTTTATTGTATTACAACAATATTCAGAAATATCAGAAATATCAGAACAAGCTTCTTATAAGCCAATGGCTAACAGTTACAGTATGTTACCAATCCATTCCTAACTATGCAGAGATTATAACTAGATATGCATTGTCAATACTCACAAACCAAAAGATATTACGTCAGGTCAGGTCAGCCAGTCTCAGTCTCATCTGTGTGACTTCACACTTAAGTTCGGTTCTCTTTCTCTCTCTCTCTCTGATCTAACATGGAGTCGGGCCAACCTAATATAGAGTGTATTAGTTGCTGCGTACGTGTGTCACGTGTCATGTGTCCATACTCTGTGGTTTGTGACGTATGATGTTTACGATCTTAGGACTTGTATTTAGTAACCTTGGATTTCATAAGTTACTGTTCTAACCACGGCGTGTTTACCGTTATAAGTTCCCCTTTTATGTCTTTGTAACCTGTCCTAATATCCTGCCACTTCTGAGCAAAACAAGCTATTATTTCTAAGACAAGAAAAACCAGGATTTTAACAATATACTCTAAGCTATACTAGGCCTTACTATGATACTACGTATATAAGTACCTGTGACCTGTATTCATTATGCGTTATATGCCAGAAAATACCTGTAATCCATAACATGTTCTGCATGTAAATACATGCAACAAACATCTACATTCACAAATTCAAACAAAACACATACATACAAGGTTTTATCTTTTATCAATTGTAAAAGCAAGGGAGTCATATACCATCTTGAATGTCCCTGCGGCCTTGTTTACGTCGGCATGACAACACGCGAATTTCGTTTTCGCGTGTCGGAACATATCCGCAATATCAAAAACGCGCAAAAAGACGTAGACGCATGTAAAAAGATCAGCTCGGTTGCACGTCACTTTCTGCGCTGTCATGGGTCCGACTGTGCAGTCCTTTTTGCATTTGCCTTCGACAGGGTCTCTCTTGGTGCCCGTGGCGGCGATCTTGAGAGGGCTCTGTTGAGGAGGGAGTGCAGGTGGATTGTGCAGCTGGGCACCATGATACCACGTGGTCTTAATGACTATCTTGGCTTTGCCATGTTTTTATAAACATTGCCCCTCTGGTTTAAACTGTTCTTTTGCCTTTTGACCTATTTGCCCTCTAATGCATGGTTTCCCTCTTTATCCTCCCATATACTAACAATCTGTGAACCAGCACTCCCTGTCCCACACCGAAGACCAGCGACAGAGATATGGAGTACACCTAACCATAATGAGGAAGTACTAATGATGAAGATCTATCTACAGTCATTATAACAAAGACATCATGACTAATTACAACCCACCAGGAATATCCACTGAAAATGTTATAACAGTTATGATCCGTTGATCCACCTTGTCATCTACTTTCGTTCTGGACATTACCTGTTCATCTTGCAACCTAGACAAGAGAAAACACGTCGCTCCCTCCACATTAAGGAGCATCTATGAGTAATGTTTAATTACCATAACCTCTAATTCACCTATTCATTAGGCTGAAGATAAGGACATTTCAGATGGATTTTAATTTTTGCAATTAATTCGCTCCCTGTCAGCTCCTCTCAGAGAGAAGTTTTCATCCAGGACTATTGTAGCTTTATCATGCATAAGATATATGGCTGCGAGTATCTCTGAACAACTTTTGGTTCGCTCCGATTCTCAGAGTGATAGATCATCTCATATTGTGATACACATTGAAACTCTGCAATTTAGTTGATTTTGGTAGTTTAATGGCTTGAATCTATTCACAAATCTATATATTGACTATAGATATTTTGCATTGATTACTTTCTAAACAATGTTTTTCCTGGCTTATCTGCATTTTTGTCATGGCATACCAATGGATTTAGATTGGATGCAATTACACAGGCACTAATGCAGATTGCATATACAATTTGAACAACAAAAAAAAAAAAAAGGAAAAAAGGGAGAAAAAAAAAAAAATAAAACTTATACATCAATTTGAAATATTTTCATTTGTTATTATCTTTATAACAATGATTTTGCTGGTTTCCCAGAATTTTTCCATTTATGTTTTAGTGGGCTCAAAATAGATATAGTGGTACAGGTGCCAATGTATACTGCATGCACATACTACCCTTATATTCTTATTCTACAGCCTCACTCAGACATCCCACCATTGTATATATTGTATTGTATTGTATGCCTTTATTTATATAGCGCCATTAATGTACATAGCGCTTCACAGTAGTAATACATGGGGTAATCAAATAAATAACAGATAATATAAATAACAGATCATGGGAATAAGTGCTTTAGACATAAAAGTAACATTTCGGAAGAGGAGTCCCTATATGACTTACAGTCCCTTGACTTACATGTCAGGTCTGTAATCTGTGTTTTTTTTTTTTTTTTTACGTTCCCTGACTTCCACCTATGAGAATCACTTGTATACACAGTTGCCATGACAATCTGACGTCACGACGTACATAGCGCGCTGACGTCACTCGTAATAGCCTCTGCAGCAGTTACTAGCTACAGGACATGAGAATTAGCTGTTTTATCCCAAGAATTGCTTTGTCCACAAAGCGGCTGCCACAGGTTTTGATATTTAACTCTGCTGTGGATCGCGCATGATATCGCGCACATGCGCGCTGACGTCACGCGCGTCATGCAGCAGATTTGCATATATTAATTCAAAGACGGCCACATGACATATACTGGCCAATCAGACGCTTGTAGTCTCAATCAGCAGCCCCAATGACATTGCCTTCTTAACAGATACTTCCCTATCTCTCACGTGACGACGCCCGATGCATCATCACCCCATTTACATAGGGGTTGACTTTAGAGAGACCACATGACCAGTGTAGTCCAATGAGATGTATAATCACAGTAACACAGGCTCCAGGATGCTGCCATGTTTGTAAACACTCTCTGCTCATACAGCTGCTTGCAATCCATTTAATTTTGGCGCGATTTTTGTAATTATGATTCTCCCTATAAATGCTAGCTCTTTGCTCCCCTCACCACTCCCAGAAGAAGACAGTTTCCCGTCGAAACGCGTTGGAGTGGGAGTCTTGCTGAGGGGGGCCCCTACCTTTCCTATCTACAACATGGAGTATTGACCTAACTATTTGTGACAATCACCTGCTGAGTGGTAACGTATTTTTGCCATCTGTTACCTTCAATTCCTGTGTACCTCTATCATGTAATTATTGCATCAAGTTATATGGCATTATATCCTTTACATGTGGTCACAATGTCTCAGTATAGGTAGATTGTCACGTAGGTGTGCTTAGATATAGCCACCTACACCCTGTATGTGTCTTGATTTTTATCATTACTTGACTCTTGCCTCCATGTCCAATATGTTTAGGTAGCGCTGAGCCCCCTTCTCCTTTTAAAATTTCATCCCCTGTTTTAATCACCTGAATAAAATACCATTTCTGTTACACTTTCATTCATGTCCGTGTGCTATTTAAAGGTTGCTTTCCTCTTGTTGTTTGCATATTTCTATTAACCTTTAGAACCACTGTTCAGTCTTACAATAATTGACTTATCAACAGTGTTTAGGACAAAACTCATGTAAGTGTTGAGCGATATCTCTGTGTGTTCTAACATATATATATATATATATATATATATATTCATTCTCTCTCCTTAACCCCTTAATTACCTTTGTGGTTATTAACCTGCGGGGAAGAACCAGTGGCCCCACATCTGTGGGGGCACCGCGGACCTGTAGGGACCACCCTAGGGCCCCCAGACCCCCATGGGAACCACCCAAGGACCCTCAGACACCTGTGGGGCTGACCCGGGGACCCCCAGACACCCGCGGGCCCATCCGTGGAGATCCCATTTGGGGCACACTGTGACACGCGGAGAACACTTGGAGGCCCACAGCGCCTGACGGGGACCACCCGTAGACTCCAGACCCTGTTTGAAACCTTTTGCTAGGCCACTGTGAGGCCTACAGAAACCTGCCAGGACCAACGTGGACTCCCGTGGGCCTGGGGTATTAACCCTGTATGTCAAAGAATAAATCATGTTGTATGGGGGGGCACAGGGGGTGGGTTATGTATTATTTATTAAATATAGTAATGTTTATTGTGGGGCTGTGTATTGTTTTTATTGTGGGGGTGGGGGAAGGGGTTATTGTCCTCGAGCCTGGGTAGGTCTCCCGGGTGTGTAGTGAGTGAAGGCGGTTCGGCCTCATGGGTGGGGCTAGTGGGGGGTATTTGGGCCTCCTGAGTGAGTGGTGAGTGAGGGTGGGTTAACCCCTTAATGACTGTCGCAGTTAATAGTCGCTAAGGTGATTAGGGGGTTAGGGGACATTAGATTGGTTCTTTTTATTCTTGTGTATGTTTTTCAGCACCCGAGTGTATGGGTGGTGATGAAGATGAGGATGGCCTTCATCGTGGGTGCCGGACAAGGGTGAGTACAAAAGGTATTTATTTTATTGTGTATATTTAATTTGCAAATACATTATTATCCATATGTGGATAATAGTAATTTTGCCCATTACTGTAGTGTATGTGTTAGGGGTCGGGGGGGGGGGGGATGTGTGTTGTATATTGCAATGTTTATTGGGGGCAATTGTTCCCAATAAACATGCTATTATGCCTTAACCCATTCATTGCCTTAGCGGATAGCCGCTAAGGTAATGAAGCTGCTTTAATGTATTTTTATTAATAGTTTGCGGGAGCAGGGGGTCTCCTGAGCTGAACCGCATTTATTTGTGGCTCAGGGACCCCCTGCGCCCGAGCTAATTTTTCCCATTTCAGCGCAAATAATCGGAGCTTAGTGAATCACACCCAAAGAATCTAAACGCCTTCCTCTTCTTGTCCATTTCCTCCCCTACCTGTTTATTTAGCCACATTGGTTTTTACTTATTTCTTTTATACTTATTACCCAAGGGTATACACTGATGAGTGTGCTTTTCTAACACGTGTTTATCTGCGGTTGTTTTGTTTGAATTTCATGGATTGTGTGCAATTAAATGCAATGAAATGAATGAATTGTAATGTGTACAGTTCTGTGTTACTGTGACACTGTGTCAATTTCAAGTGTTTAAAAGCCAGAACACAAAAATGTCATTGCCTGCACTCGCGTCTAAAGGCGGTACCGTTGGAAGAAATTGCGCGCCATCACATGGGTATTCCGAGGTATACACCGCGTGACGTGTTTCAATAACGTCCGCTGCTCTCTGACTTAATCTCGCTCTACCATATGCTTTGTTTTAACATGAGTACGTTCAACATGTGTAATCAAAAAAGAAAGGTTCCAAGAGTACAGTATATCTCATTAAAATGAACAAGGACAAGTGAGGCGAAACACAAAGCGTCACCGCTAACATTTTTTATACCTTTCACTTTGTGGTTTTTAAGTAACTGGGATTTGGCAAAGAGCGACATCTAGTGGTAAAATGTTGTAAAACTGGTAACTGGAAGGGTGGTTTATAATTCAAAAGCTCTTGCCTAGCTGCAGCTGATATCACAATGGTGCTCTTTTAATCTTCTTTTAACTACTGTACTACGACATTTAATAGCATAAAGATCCCTCTAGCCATGTGACTAAAATGAAAGCTTAGATTTCCAATCGATTATAACCAAAAGGCATAAATGTTCAACTCCTAAAGGAAACAATATTTACATATGTAAATATTCATATGTACATATGCAAGGGAATATTTCTAAAGGTCAGTAAAACATGTAGCAAGAATAAGGTCCCAGCAATACTTTTTATCAAGACAACAAAATATATTCCTTTCAATGGGATTAATTTTCTTTGGTATATGTTGCGCAGTTTTGTTACCAATTTCCCCCAATTTTGCTGTGGGGAAGATTTTATACATATTCTCCATCCTTACAATGAGTGAATCTTGGAATGAAACCTGTGGCTCTCCGCCAAAGGACAGTCACGTGACCGCAGCGACCCTTAACCCGGAAACAGAAGAGGAATAGTCCTCCTCTTCCATTTCCTACAGAGCAAGTGACATCCTCGGCTCTATAGCAGTGCCAGTCCCCATGTGGCTACGTCTTGAGGCACCCAAAGGGGTAATGAGTATGGCACATGAGGCAAAACTGGTACAAGTCTGGGTAGTACCAAATATGGTACTATGTTAAATCAAAGATGCTATTGGCTTCAGAATTGCACCAATTCTGCCTTATAGCAGCAATTCCCATACTCAAATTTGACTTGCACAGAATCGGAACAGAATTTCCCCTGGAGTTCAGCTATATTATTTTTCGTTTCAAGTACGCTGAAGTTTCTAAGAAACTTACTTTGTTATGTGATCGTTTTCTCTGCTCCCTTTTGGGAAATAAATATGGCCGCCACAGCTCAATTGGAAGCCGCAATGTATGTCATCAGGGCAGCAATCTTTCATTTTACTTTCATTTTAACCGGCTCATAAAAGGTGATCTTGGAATCTTAGGGCTGGGACCCGCTGCGCCCGGCGGCGAGGGCGGCCGCACAACCGTTCCCCACCAGCAGGGGAATCCTCCCGAGCCGGTCCCAGTCCCCCCTGGCTGCACAGTTCACTACATGCTGTGACGCGTCAGCTGCCATGGGATTCAAGAGAATTGTAATCCCAAGCGGCGAGAAGTCACAAGGTGTGGCTGTGAGCCAATGAAAAGGGGAGGCTTCGGGGAGCAGGGAGGAGAGTGTGGGAGGAAAGCAGCAATTTTAAATAAACTGCAGCACCAAGGAAGTCCCCCCTGTTCCCTCCCACAGACTCTCTCCTCTTGGGGGGAGGGTCCCCCTTCTGATTCCCCCCATGCTCTGATCCCCCGGGCTCCGATTCACCCCTCCACCCACCCCCCGTGTGTATTTGTGAGTGCTTGTCTGTGTGTGTGCCTGTCTGTGTGTGTGCCTGAGTGCGTGTCTGTGTGTGAGGAGTTGAGGGGCTCAGCGACAGCGGTTGAGGGGTTGAGGGGTTGAGGGACTAAGGAGTTGAGGCGCTGAACGGCTGACGGGCGGTCCCGCCCCCTCACGTCATGGCCACGTCCCCCACGTCATGGCCGCGCCCCCCCCACCCATCTTGGCCACGCCCCCCCCGCTCGCAAAAATGGTCCCATTGGACCGGAAAAAGCCCCAGACAACATAGTACAGCAAGTATTATGTCTCCTAGGTGCAAAGCTTTAGCAACATTTGTGAACAAACAGTAAAAAAATTTATTGAATTTTAAATATCATCTTGTGCCTTTGTACCATTAATGATGTAGTGTTGCTGGGGAAGCTTTGAAATATAAATCCCAATATTATATCCACATGTTTATAATCCATGAAGTGCCAGTTCCTTCAATAAGAATATGTTTTTATTTCTGCTCATAAAAAATATTAGATTGTTATTGAAGTTATTCTATTTTTGCTCTAGGATTTTTTTTTTTTTAAAGTAAATGCATACTGTAAATAAAATGCATAACATCCATAAAATGGTCAAAATACAGCACGCATAAGTGAAAGTTCTTCTCAAACTCAGTGATCAAAGTGCCTTAAAGGAAAGTAGTGGTATAGTACTCCATACCTACTTGTATTATCACACTTGGACTTATTATCACACTTGACCAATGCTTAAATTCAGGGATTGTCTCTTCCCTATTAAGGGATGAACATTTCGGAAGCATCAGAATCAATCCACAAAACATGTTGCATATTTAAAATTTAGGATGAAGAATAAGAGTATTTTGCAATGGGAGTAACTGACCTATTAGTCAGAGATAAAAACCTGATTATTTCTATACGACTGATACTGTGGGCACATTTGTTTTCATATTGCCTTCTTTCCTTAAAATGCATGTGGGTTTCTGAAATCTGTCCAATATATATTTCGCAAGATCATTTGTCCAATGCACTTATCCTAGTCACCTCATTATATTGGGGTTATCTACAGAACTTGCCTAGCTTCAAATCCCAGGCAACAGAAATTCCCATTGTTTTTAATTGGGGGGCGGCTGCTGCGGCAGCTGCTGCTGCTGTTTTTCATGTGAGACTTTCTAGAACTGTTAGTATAAATAAATTAATGACAATGATTATAAGACCCTTGACATCACTTTTAAAATTTCAGCACAACCAATAAGATGTAATATCGGGTTTTTCTGTATGGCAAAGGCTAGTGTGATATAAAAAATGCTGTTGCTAATCATCATTCTGCGCCATAAATATTAGAAATAAATTGTTCACAATCCTATTTTATATAAAATACCCAGTATTTTTATAGAGTGGTTCAATTTATTGTAGTTTTATTGCTCCAAATCTGGTGATAACAGCAGCAATGGAAAGAAACAATAACCTATTGCTTATAAAAAATATATAATAGCTGTTGTTGTTTTTTTACCAATTTCACAATTTTTGCCTCCATAACGCACAATACTAGGGCAGATACTCATCATGACACCTCTCTCTGTTGATGGTTCCTGGCTGAAATATATGTTATGAATGAAAAAAAAAAAACATTTTTAAAGTGCAAAGATGTGCCCAGTGTTTCTTTAACAAGTTCACTTGCTGGATTTCATGTTTGGGAAAGTAAATATTGGGGATTTGTCCCAGCTGCATTTCTATTTGATATTCTGTGATGTGTACAATGCCCAAATAACTTAAAAGAAACTGTTGTCATGAGTCTTAAAAGCATGTTGGGACCTATAATCTCTGCTTTATGCCTGACATGCACTGGCATATCTTATCCGGACACGAAAGAGGAATTCCTATTAAGATTTTGGATGTGCAGATAAGACGTCTGCAGAAGTATGTTTAATGCTGGTAATCATTGCATGAAGATTGCACATATATATAATTGTATATAATGTGATGTTACATGATCCGCCTCTGATATTTTTCTTTGGACTATCCTTGTTTTCTTTAACTCCTACATATGTCACTACATCAAACTGTAACTTTAGCAGTCTATTTATCTAATGCCTGAAAAACTACAGCAGAACAGGTGGAAACAAATAATGACATTACAGATGGGTAAATTAAATGTGTCCTACTTTCTGGATTTAAAGGTCTAATGCAGGGGTGTGCAAACTTTTCTGTTTGCGCCCCTACTGTATGTTCGCTCTCCTCCCACCTGCTCGCGCTCACCCCTTCTTACCGGCTCCATGGTATGGTGGCGTCATATGACGTCACAACGGTATGTGACATCACGTTGCCATGGCAATTCATTGCCATTTGACGTTGCGTTGTCATGGCAACGCGTCGCCTGAGAGCAGGTAAGAGAGTTACAGAAGCCTCATGCCTCCCCTAGCATTTCATTTAAATGCTTTGGGGAAGAACGCGGGACCTCTGTAAGCACCGCGCCTCCCCCAGAAAATCTCCCCTAGTTTGTCACCCCTGGTCTACTATACAAAAGCATAGGATACTATATATAAAAATAAATTCTACTGTATTAGGCAAATATACCCATATTTACCAAGCAGGGCTAAGCTAAGTAAATATGGCCCCTGGATGGGCTATTTATTAAACCAGTACAAAAATACTGCTACCAATTGATCCTAAATCAAAATCCCAATGTAGTTTCAATGTGAATTATTTCCATGATAAATAACAAGTGTGTTTTTTCTGCCAGAAGTGTCCCAGGAGACTTTGATAAATGACCCCCGTAGCATGCATTTTGTATATGCACAAATTCAGGCAAAGCCAGAGCAAAAGATTTGCGCGCGATTTATTAAAGGGAAAAAAATCCTATTTACTTCAGTGGGATTCCTTTTCTTTGATTAATATGGAATTCCTTTTTTTAAATAAAAATACTAGAACTTTGAATTACACAAATATAGAGGGCTGTGTATCCAAACAAAGTGGCGCTATTCTGGGGCAAACAAACTGGACCAGATGTACTGTATCAAAGAAGAAAATCTTATTGATTTCAGTGGGACTTAAATTTAAGTGTAGCCATGCATAATAATGACTGCGTACATCTTCCCTGTTGGCAGTAAGTCCTGGTAAGTACAGGCCTGCCAACAGTAGTTATGGAGGTTTTCCCTCACACCCTAGTGTGGTGCCCTGTGTAAGGAAGGGAGTGGCTGTATGCTCTGAGTCCCTGGATAGTGACCTCGGAGATGCGCCTGCCCCCTGAGGTATAAAGGGCACAACACTGACAGTTAGTGTTGTTGTTGGTAGAGAAAGAGTAACCAGAAGGTAAAGAGATTGGAGGAACACTTTTGTGACCCTAGTGCAGTAACTAGCGGTAGCAGAGTGATCAATCAAGTCTGTCTACGCCACACTGTGTCCAGGGACCTGGCACAGCGGTGATCTCCCTAGGAGAAAGGGAATCCCACTTCAATACGGGAGGGCGTACCTGGCAAAGGGACAGCACGAAGAGATGTGCGGCTAGAGCCGGCAGCTGCATGGGGCAGTTTGCTACATCCCTGTATTCAATAAAGATGTCCTTGATAACGAGAACCCCACTGTGTGAGTGTGAGATTACTCGACAGTGGATGGCACCAAGAAGGAGTTCCTCACCAGGACCATCTCCCTGCGGAAGCATAGATCCTGATGAGGTGGAGGCGCTGCACATGATGTAAGTTGGACTCGCACCCACTACCTCAGCTACCTGTCCTGATGACATCCCCTAATAACACCAAGCGGGAGACTCAAGAGTCCTGTTACTTGCAGGTGCACCACCACACACGCCTTGTAATGGGGGACTGGTTAGACTACACTGGCCAATGTGAGATTGGGTGGGTCAGGCCAGAGGGATACACCCGTTACATAAGCAAACATTGATAACGGAGTTGACTACCCATAGGGCCTTATTCTGTAAGGTGTGATAAGCGTAGATAACATGCATGGAAGCCCCATAGACTTTAATGGGGCTTTTCCTGTGATTGCACGTCATCTGCGCTATCACACCTTACAGAATAAGGGCCTTAGGCTGCGGCCCTGGTGTTGGCGCTGGCAGCGCATGCAGCTGAGACCCCCCGGTCTGCACTGAGCTGCAGGGGGAGGCCAAGGTAGGTAGCGGGCTCGGCTCACACACCATAGCGCACGCTGCAGCAGGCAGCGGGAACCTATCCTTAGGGTTTAATACTCCTTAGGCAGATATCTGTACTTTAGATATTAGAACTGAGTTGACCATATTTAGGTTTAAATAACTCCGCATCTGATCAACTTTACAGTGATTAGTTTACATATATTCAGTAATCTAGTTGTAATCAATGTGGTATCAACAAGGAGAGCTAACTATATCTTGGTTGGTCTATAATAATTTTTGAGACAGCTAGATGTATTATATATGCATGCAGCCTAGTCGTTTACATCCAGCCACACAGTGTTACTCATTTTGAAACTGTTTAGGTTAGAGCAGGGGTGCGCAAATGGAGGGGGAGATTTACTGGCCTCACGCACCTCTCCAAATAATTTAAATTAAATGCCGGAGGATCACGCAAGGCCTCTGTAACTCCCTTACCTGATCTCCAGCGGCTTCTGGCAATGCATCGCCATGGCAACGCGGAGTCAAATTATGTTGCGGGTCACATGACGTTGCGTTGCCAATCTCATAACGTCAGAAACGCTGGTAACCAGGTAAGGGGGAAGGGCGCGAGCAGGGGGAGAGAAGGCAGGGGGTGCAAACTAACAGGTTTGCGCACCCCTAGGTACAAGTAAATTATGCCATTTGTTGCAAAATAGTAGCAACATCTTATAGTATACAATCAGCATTCCACTGACTATCAATATCTCTCTTTCTCGCTAATATACTTTACCACTGGTTTTAACTATTTTTTTGTCACTAATTCTTACGTGACTCTTATCACCATAATATTTTTAGTCGCCCAAATTTATTTTTGGTGTTTGTTTGCTCATTGTACTTCAAGGGAGAATTATGAGAGACTACAAAATCAGTAACATACCCTGGGTGACTGAGATCTTTGAACACATGAGGGGCTTGACCTATTGATAATAGTCACATGCCGCTATACAGTTTACATAAAGATATGTACTCTATTATAGACTTTACAGTTCCACGTATTATCACTAATTCATGGTTAACCAGTCTTTATTTGCATATGAAATATCGCACAGTTCATGCTCAGCTATTTTTTTAAAATATTTTTATGATGAGTTTGGAATTTAATAAAACTTTATTATTTTTGCGTTTATAGTTAACAAGTTTCTTTTGAGTGCACTACATATGGTTCTGTTCTTTTCATTTGTAACTTCAGTTAATTCATTAATGTCTAGAAAAGTAGAAGAAAGTGGCAGCATTCCCTAATAAAGTGTAAAGTGCTCTTTATAGAAATGATTCTGGCATAACCCATACGTTCAAGGTCACAACACAATGGAAAAGGTCAAGACACTCATAATTTAAAAAAAAGAAAAAATGGTAGCTTAATAATACAAGCTATAATCATGAAACCTGATGAAGGCGTGTTTGACTTTCTGCTGCACATGTAGCCCGCTAAGGCCCCGCCTCCCTCAGTCAGCGCGCCCGCACTGCAGACAGGCGGCGCGCTTACAGGCAATTGACCGCTACTTGCTGTCTGTAGGGAGCGGGAGGTACAAATTTTCTGCCTCTCGCGCATCACAGCTCCCTCCTCCCGAGCCGGCCAAAAGTTAACAAAAAAAACCAGGACACACCCGCAGCTCCTTCCCTGCTCCCCTCTAAAAACACACACACAGGCACTCACACACACAGGCACTCACACACACACACAGGCACTCACACACAGGCAAATACACACGGGGGGTGAATCGGAGCAAGGGGGAAATCATAACGGGGATCGGGCAGAGGGGGGAAATCGTAACGGGGATCGGGCAGAGGGGAGAAATTGGAACGGGCGGGTCGGGGGGGAGCAGAGGGGGAACTCGGATTGGCTCCCTTGCGTGTCACGTGACGCGACACTCGCCGAAAACACAAGCTCCTTGTAGCTCCGGCTGGCTGATGCATCACAGCACGCAGTCAGCCACGCCGGAAAGAGCCAGCTGGGACCTCCAGAATGGAGGCAAGCAGCTGGTGACCCGCAGCCGTGCGCCGCCAGGCCGCAGCGGGACCAAGGCCTACATGATTTTTTCCTTTTTCAGTTATGAGAGTGTCTTGGCCTTGTCAATGTATTGATTCATTGATGTCTATCAGGCTACTATAAGATCATCAGATGTACGTTGCAATAACATCTCCTGGGAGTGAGACTTTTTGTTTTTTAAGGATTGTAGTTTTACAGTTGTGGGGAAGTAACGAGTTTTGCTACATACACTGGTATTATCTTCTTTTTCTCAGCTTTGTTTCAGTGCCATGTTCTCATTAAATCACTTTCAACTGCTATTATTATTAACAAAGCTCAGTTCAAAGAACGAAGAAACCTTAACAAATCTGTGAGCATCTCAACCTAGTGATCCTTTCTTTGGATTAGTAATTGGAGAACAATAGGCAGTAAGATCTGGTTTAGTTGTTTGGGGAGTGGAGGGGTTTTTTAGCAAACTGGGTTTGCTTACACAGCAATGCATTGTCTCACTATTTTGTAGGGACACGTTTCTCTGAAAATAGAAAAAAATAGACCCTACATTCTGTAAAGAAATCTTGGCATATAGAACATAACGAAAGAAAGATGCTAACACTACACCAAATAAGAGCTCCATTCAAACAGAAATGTCATGAAGTAGACATAAAAAGAGTATGAACTGATGTTTTTGAAGGGTGAGACAAGAATATCTGCCTTTATCTACAATTTAAACAGTGGAGTATAAATATTAGCATTAGCTTTACAGAATTGGTGAATGAATGGAGGGAAAGATTTTGTTAACCTAAGATTTTACTCTTTAAAAACACTGCTTAATCAATGTATTATAAAGCTATAAAGTGTTTGTAAATGTTTCTCAACAAACACTCTTTAAAAAAAAAAAAAAAAGAGGAACTGTTCAGAAATTATGACAATTCAAATTTGTTTTATTCTGAACAAAGAGTAGAATGTATGGTTTCTTTATTATTTTCCCATACTTCAACTTTCACATAAGTATTTTACTGTGTATATTTGTCATGTTGGATGTAGCATTGGGCTTCTCTGTTGTCTGTTGTATACATATGCCACGCTCAATAGCACTCCTTTTTGACACTTATATACACATATATATATATATATATATATATAGACCATACGATACCGGTTGCAACACGACATCAAGGGACAGCACGGAGGTAAGTAAATCATGAATTTTATATGTATAGAAAATTCATCATTTACTTACCTGCGTGCTGTCCCTTGATGTCGTGTTGCAACCGGTATCGTATGGTCTGTTATTGCTTTATGGGATAAGCACCAAAACTTATTTACTTGCATATGGTGTGCCGGCTGTGCATTGGATTCTATATATATATATATATATATATATATATAGATTGATATATATATATATATATATATATATCAATCAATGAAAAAATAGTTTGCACTCACGGTTTCTCAAATGAAGGCAGATGCTCGTCCCATATAAAAAACATGTACAGGGTAACCAGGGAAATCCAGGTAACAAAGAGACAGCACACCGCAATATAATGAAGTAAATAAAGTGTATTAACAACACAGGGCAGCCAACGTTTCGGTCCTGAGAAAGGTCCCACTCTGAGGACCGAAACGTTGGCTGCCCTGTGTTGTTAATACACTTTATTTACTTCATTATATTGCGGTGTGCTGTCTCTTTGTTACCTGGATTTCCCTGGTTACCCTGTATATATATATATGTATATATATACAACTGTATGCTCATCTGCATGTCTTAGGCAGGTCTACAACCCCACCTTTCACCATTATCACCCAGCACACAGCACTTCCACTGCAGCAAGGGATTCTGGGAAATGACATGCAAATGAGCACACAGTGCCACTTTTTGCTTCAAAAACCATTTTTAACATGGTTCCCTATAGGCTTAAGCTTGCTGCATGGTCACAGCAAGGGTTAAGGTGCATACCCAGAAAACCCACCCACAGACAGCTGTTTCATCAGTGGGTCTCATCTGGGTCTCATCAGTGTGGGGTTGGTGAACTCGGTATGCAGAGAAGCTAAAGGATGGGGTTTACCATACTGAGTTAAGTTATGGTGAGTAAAAAAAGTGACAAAAACCCTCCACAGCAAAGCAAATATGCAAATGTAAATACAACTGTATGCTCATCTGCATGTCTTAGGCAGGTCTACAACCCCGCCTTTCACCATTATCACCCAGCACACAGCACTTCCACTGCAGCAAGGGATTCTGGGAAATGACATGCAAATGAGCACACAGTGCCACTTTTTGCTTCAAAAACCATTTTTAACATGGTTCCCTATAGGCTTAAGCTTGCTGCATGGTCAAAGCTTTGAGCACAGCCAGGGCTGCAGTGGAAGTGCTGTGTGCTGGGTGATAATGGTGAAAGGCGGGGTTGCAGACCTGCCTAAGACATGCAGATGAGCATACAGTTGTATTTACATTTGCATATTTGCTTTGCTGTGGAGGGTTTTTGTCACTTTTTTTACTCACCATAACTTAACTCAGTATGTATATATATTTTTTAATTGAATATATATATATATATATTCAATGAAAAAATAGTTTGCATTCACGGTTTCTCAAATGAAGGCAGATGCTCGTCCTATACAGAAACATGTACAGGGTAACCAGGGAAATCCAGGGAACAAAGAGACAGCACACCGCAATAATGAAGTAAATAAAGTGTATTAACAACACAGGGCAGCCAACGCTTCGGTCCTCAGAGTGGGACCTTCCTCATATATATATTGTGAGGTCTCAAGGGTTTCCAAAAAGAGCTTGCTGGGGTTTTGTTAACCTCTTCTCAGCTGTTTCAGCTGTTGGAGGTTAGTGGCTCCTCCTTCCCAGGTTTTAAGCCAGCCCCTCCCCACTTCGCAAGTTAGTAGGTCCTTCTACTGGATATAGATCCAGTCTGGTCTTTTCCCCTCCTAATAGAGGTAAATGAGAATTTTAATCCTAGTAGAGGTATGTTGGTATTTTATCTGTTAGTGTTAGGACTTGCGAACAGGGTCTGCCTTGTCATGGCTCGCAAGCTTACAATGCTTTAGCCAAAGGGTTAAACTAAATGACCCTTTTTCAAGAGAATATATAAGTATTTTACTGTGTATTTTTGTCATGTTCGATGTAGCATTGGGCTTCTCTGTCGTCTGTTGTCTAAAATAATTATATGCAGATATAACAACTGCAACTCAGCTCATTTGCATAGGCTTAACGTCACATAATCAATGCTTCAGTGTGGCCTAAACTTGTGATATCTTCCAATAATGTAACATTATGTGAGTCTTGGCTTTGTTCTTATTTATTTGTTCTGAAATAGGGCTTTAGCTGAAATAGAGAGATAGGAGAGGGAAATAATTTTGGCATTACACCTATGAACACAAAGCAAAAACCTTTTTCAAGGTTTTGGATGGTAGTAGTAACACCAGGTTTAGTTCTGACTTTACTAACGTAACGTTACTTCCCCACATCAACCTTAAGGCCTCGGTCCCGCTGCGCTCGTTGGCGCGGGCGGCGGGTCGCGAGTTCCCCACCAGCAGGGGAATCCTCGCGAGCCGGTCCCGGTCCCCCCATGCTGCACAGAGCACTACACGCTGTAGCGCGTCAGCCGCTGGAGACACCAGAGAATGGTGTTTCCTAGCGTTGACGCGTGACGTGTGTGGCTGTGAGCCAATGGGGAGGGGAGGCTTCGGGAGGAGGAGAGGCTTCGGGGAGCGGGGAGGAGTGTGGAGTGAAAGCAGGTGAGTGCCTTTCTCTGTGTGTGTGTCTGAGTGCGTGAGTGCCTGTCTGTGTGTGCGCGCGTGTGTGTGTATGAGTGCCTGCCTGTGTGTGTGTGTGTGTGCGCGTGTATGAATGAGTGCCTGCGTGTGTGTGTTTAAACTTACCTTCCAGCTCCAGCCCGAGTCCGTGGAGGGAGGGGGGGGAGAGTAGCGGGTCCCTCCGCTCAAGCCACGCCCCCCCTCCCTGTCAAACCGCCCACCTCCCGCCCACCTCCCGATCAAACCTCCCACCTCCCGCCCACCTCTCGCTCCGGCTCCCGCTCCCTACAGACCGCAGATCGCGGTCTGTGTATCTCAGCGCACCGCCTGTCAGCAGCGCAGGTGCGCTGACTCTGGGAGCGGGGCCTTAGCCTTACAGAGTTTAGTGATTAGGATATGATGTGATAATGCTTCATTTGCCTCTCATTATCACTAACAACAGTTTTAATCAAAGCTGAGCTCTTTATGGGCTTCATTTTACGTATGGCTTTAGTGAATACTGAGTTACTATTAATGTGCCGTTCATTTATGTTACTTTAAGTGGCCTAGCAAAGTTTAGTAAATCCCCCTCCTTATTTTTGAAGGTGGCAATGAAGTGCACTGGTTTTTTTTTTTACAATCACTAACTAATCTATTTTGGTATAAGATTGTTCGGGGGCGATACACTGAGCTGAGGCATAATATAGCACAGTAATCCAGCCTTAACTGCTATTCAAGTGTGGCCAGGTCTCCTTATAGGCTCCCCTTCAGCCCCTTTGCTTTCCTCCGGTTCCCCTTACCTCATTTGGAGTGGGGTGGGGAGGTTGCAGCGTCGCGTAGGTGCCAAGAGTTGCGGCAGCCATTACAGAGCAAGCACCTTAGGAGTGGCAGCCATTAGGGGAATAGATCCGTTTGGGATTACAACCCCCAGCAGCCCCAGGTGCTGCAGTCAGGTGGAACTCAAGTAGCCAATAGGGCTGCTGCATTTGTGGGGAAGATGGAAGCTGGACACCGAAAGGGTAGGGTGTGAGTGTGCAGGTGCACTAGCCAGAGACCCCTGATAGGCCCCAGCTAGGCTCAACTCCCCTCAGTTTGTGGCTTCTACAGGGTCAAGCCCATAGATAGGGAAACAGCCCCTGTAGCTTGTAGTGAGGGACACAGCCAGCACACAGCGGCATCCTGGCTCTTTATAGTCTGGGAAAAGGGGACTAGGGTGCTCCAAAAAGCTCACTCAGAAATCTAGTAGGATATGTCTGAGATATATGCACATATGATGGGGCACACAATAGAAAACAATGAAACAAATAAATAAATGAAAAAATTAATACTGGCCCGTCGAGAGGTATGCAGCTCTACCCGAGAGGGTTCGTCCCAACGATCCTCATAGAATATTTGATGGAAGAGTAGGGGAGCGCAAAGCAGAGCAGAGAGAAAGAGAGAGAAAACAATAATAAAAAAATAAAAAAACAATGGATGACAATTAGTACACAGACCAATTGACTAGATAACACAGGAAACTTTCCACTCAAGTAGGGGGGTTAGCTAAGAGTAGTGGGGGATACACCAAATAGAAATATAATAAGGACTCACACGGCCATGTGTGAATCTATGCTGCACATGGTGTCTTTATCACAGGTGTGCTGGCATCACGTCTCTCTGGTGTGGTACTGGGAGTGGACTCCTCCGAAATGCACCCGATGGTAATAGGATGAGAAGTGCCCAGGTATGATGGGCAGGTATGGAGTTAGGCAGTTGGTCAAGTAGTCAGTTAGTGAGGGAGGGAGTTGGGGAGATGGAAGCTGGACACCGAAAAGGTTAGGGTGTGAGTGTGCAGGTGCTTGTGGCATCTGCACTAGCCAGAGACCCCTGATAGGCCCCAGCTAGGCTCAACTCCCCTCAGTTTGTGGCTGCTACAGGGTCAGGCCCATAGATAGGGAAACAGCCCCTGTAGCTTGTAGTAAGGGACACAGCCAGCACACAGCGGCATCCTGGCTCTTTATAGTCTGGGACCAGACCACCCCAAGGAAGAGACTGTCCTTGATGTGGACATCCCCGTGGAAGCACCGGAGTCGCAGATCATCATTGGGTCCGTGTACCCCATCGCAGAACGCAGCGTGCCCGGGTGCGGATGCGCCCAGGTACAGATGCACCCGGCAGGTACCTCACGCACAAGTGCACCAACATACACTATTGTGGACACTAAGCGGGTGGTTACGGCCGTGCACGGCCTGGCTGGTAGGCTGTAACCAGTAGCCATACTATCGTTCTGTAGTAAAGTTGTTAGTTTAAATTTTACTCATTGTTTGTGGTTATGCTATAAGTATATGTATATAGGTCCTGTAACGGGTAATTCCACACAGTAGAATCCGTTACAGGTGGAGGCGCTGAAGAACACCGTACCAGTTTACACCCCAGGCTCCCTGCAGCGGAGTATCAGACCTCCTGTGAGCCACAGGTATTGCACCACACACACCATAGCCACACATTCTCCAAGGGGGTGGGGGAAGTGCGCTACATTTGGAGGTGCTGCTGAGATTCTCAGACCTGGGTTGCCCTATGCAGCAGTTAAATTATTGAGACCTGAACGCCATGTTTGTACCATTTAAACAAGAAGTACGCGGCATTGGGACTGCATGTGAGCCCCCGCCACGTGCTAGCAGTGGGAGATATTCCCAGCATTACCCACGCGCACAAACTTTGCCAATACCTTCGCCAACTCCCTGGTCTATCCAAAGCATGGGTTTTGGGAAGCAAGTATGACACTACGCACCGGCGGACCATATTTCTAGTGGTTGCCGACCATGACCTATGTGAAGAAGGGGCTCCAAAGGCTCTGTATTTACCAGACGCTCTAGCCACGGGCTGCCCAGTGATATACCCAGCTCTGGCCACCATACCCTTGACCTCTACTCCCGGACCCATCGCTGGGGTACCCTACCAGGCCGAGCTCTTAAGTACCTCACTCCCCATGGAGGAGCAATACTTCGGTAGTAAGTTCACCCATACCCCGGGTGGCATTTACTTCCAGTGCCTCACTAGAGATACCCCCCAGAACCAAAACTCCACAACTACCCTCTATTTCCACCCCGAGGAAGGACTATCACAGTAACCTATCAACGGGCGGCTCTGGCTTGTACCGGATAATTTTGCTTGCTAGGAGTCAAACTGCGGCTGATGTAGGCTGCTGGCCGGAGACCCTCCGGGTGCTTCTGGTGCACTTAAACAGTTAAGACTCGCGTCTACATGGAGGACATAGGGCTGTTCTGGATAGGCATAAGCAAGAACAGGTGCCTTGGTTAAACTCCTCTTCAAGCCTAAGAAGGCCTGTTCGCATTCAGTTGTCCATTTGTCACCCAGAACCAAAACTCCACAACTACCCTCTATTTCCACCCCGAGGAAGGACTATCACAGTAACCTATCAACGGGCGGCTCTGGCTTGTACCGGATAATTTTGCTTGCTAGGAGTCAAACTGCGGCTGATGTAGGCTGCTGGCCGGAGACCCTCCGGGTGCTTCTGGTGCACTTAAACAGTTAAGACTCGCATCTACATGGAGGACATAGGGCTGTTCTGGATAGGCATAAGCAAGAACAGGTGCCTTGGTTAAACTCCTCTTCAAGCCTAAGAAGGCCTGTTCGCATTCAGTCGTCCATTTGTCAACAAACGGCTGTCTAGCAGAGGTGGCCTTTCGCCCGGTATCTTCGGGGTATATCTTGAGGAGATTATTTAGAGGCTTGGCCTTACTGGAATACCCTTCCACAAAGCGATGATAGTAGCCACAGAAGCAGAGGAAAGAACGTAATTCCATGACATTCTCAGATCGCGGCCAATTCACCACAGCCTCGACTTTGGCCGGATCAGTGGCGATTCCATCGGCAGACACAATGGGGGTGATTCACTAAGCTCCGATAAGTGGCTTTAAGAGTGCAAAGTACCCTTTAAGCCCGATAAAGACTGCAGTGCGATTCACTAAGCAGTGATAACTGCGCTTTATCGCTCTTATAAGGTCTTTTTTCAGCCCTCGGCGCAAAATGCGCCCGATCAGGCAATTGCGCTGATTTTTGCCAGTACTTGAGATTCGCTAAGCAGCGCTAAGTGAATCGGCCTTAAAAAACGCGCCTGTTTACCTTTTTGCAGGCACACCATCCACACAACAGGCCCGCGGATGTACTCGGCTGACCTCGCGGGGGTCCCCGGGTGATCCCTGTGGGACAAGGGGTGTCCCCGCGGGTGTCCCCGCAGCCCTGCTGTACCAATGGTGTGGCCCCAACCCCAAAAAAATTATTTCACATAAATACACCCCCATTCCACCCTAAGATATACAGTGCAGTAATTGTAAATAATACTATTATACACATATAGATAATATAGCATTTTAATATTTTCTCTACAACTATAAGCAGCTTAAAATAACTTCTGCAATCTTGCACTCACCCCTGCTAGGTTGCCACGATTAAGGCCCTCCTCATCCTTCTCGTCGTTCAAGTCCTCCTTTGTTCAAACAATACATAAGAAAAACAAAATACATTCTAAGATCACATAACCCCTTAATCACATTATCGTTTCATAACTGCTATAGTACTTAATGGGTTAATGAACCCTACCCCATTAACCACCTCTTCGGCCCAAAATTAAAACTTTCATATTTTAACTATACACAACCCACACAACACCTGTGCCCCCACATAAAGCAAATATGTATCTGTTTACACACACCATTTTTATCACATGTCGACGGGGGGCCCTGTGGTAACTATAGGTGTTTGCAGGAACCACAGTGCACCCCGGGGGTGTCCACGGGTGTCTGTAGGTCATAGTGTGTTGCCGTGAATATTTCTGCCTCCTCCGGGGTATATGGAGATCATTCGCATGAATTGAATCGAAGGAGAACAAGTAATTGAATCTAAATTAATAATCATTGTATGACATCTATTTTCCCAACTTCTATGTGTAACCTTAAACGTTAGGCGGGGGTTAATTGTTAAGGCAATACTCACGTGATTATAAAACAAGCTGACAATAATCAAGGCTTCTGCCCACCTCGAGGGAAACAAACAAGTACTTCTTGTGATTTAACACCTTCATGACTGAACATGTAACATACAAATGTCATGATTATGTGATTTGTATCAACAATTTGTAATCTTGGCTCGCAGCAGCGCTTTCATTCTTGAATAAGGAATGTATTTTTAATGATTACATAATTATTGACAATTTGATCAACATATCTCATTATAAATATAATGACTGCATGTATTGTTCCTAAAAACATTTTCAACATACTATACAACACGTGTTCTCGTTAACACTAGTGTGGTTGTTGATTGTGCCTATTTAAAGGAGGATGTGAATCACTTCCTGTTGAGGGTGAAATGGAGGTCATTGGCAATTTGGCGGTGCTGGAGTTTGTAGTGAGGAGGAGACGCGAGATTCTGTTACAATGGAGGGCGAGGAGAGAGAGGAGGGCAAGGAGGGAGAGGGAAATTGCAGTAAGGCGGACATTGGCGCCACTCAACTTCCGCCCAAGATATTCCCTAGAAGGGTTAAGTGAGGTGGATGTCATCCGTCGCTATAGATTGAGCGCAGCGGCTATCTTTGAACTGTATGAAGTGTTAAGAGAAGATTTCGAGCCAACAACAGACATGAGTCATGCAGTGCCTGGCCTTGTTAAATTGCTGAGCTCATTACATTTTCTTGCTTCTGCGTCTTTTCAGACAACTGTGGACATAGTAGGCGGGGTCTCGCAACCAACATTCTTGATTTTCTATGTGCACTGATTAGACGTGCTAGGGATTATATACATTTTCCTAGTGAGCAGACAGAGTGGCAGGCACTGAAGACTGCATTTTATAATGAAGCAGGGCTACCCAATGTGATGGGTGCTATAGATTGCACACATGTTGCGTTAACCCAGGTACGTGAAGTTGAGAGGAGTTTCCGTAACAGGAAACATTAACACTCGCTGAATGTGCAAATTGTATGTGACGCAAACATGAAAATTATGAGTGTGGTAGCCCTATTTCCAGGTGCCTGCCACGATTCACATATCCTGCAGAATTCTTCAGTGTTTCGTGCATTTGAAGCAAGAGAATTCGAGGATGGATGGCTATTGGGTCAGTAAATGTAATACTAATTGCACTAATATGTTAAGTTTGTGGGCAGGTTCATATTTCAGTCATTTATAAAAATGTCATGTAACAAGAATTCAATGTAAAATGTGCACGTGCAATTTTTAATACCCAAAATATAATCCATGTTAGACACTGTAACATTTTGTTCAATGAATCATAACACAATAGTGAATTAGGGGGCTATGCACTAAGCCCTGTGATTATTTATTTATTTATTTATAAAATATTTTACCAGGAAGTAATACATTGAGAGTTACCTCTCATTTTCAAGTATGTCCTGGGCACAGAGTAAAACAAATAATACATGGTTACAAATACAGTTACATAAATGAACAGGGTATACATTATATACAAGACATTGTGTGCATAGTTAAAGAAAATATATATTATGGGCGTATGAAACAGTTACAGACCAGATTAAAGTGTGAGACAGCCTTAGATTTGAAAGAACTTAAACTGGTGGTGGATGTGAGAGTCTCTGGTAGGTTGTTCCAGTTTTGGGGTGCATGGTAGGAGAAGGAGGAACGTCTGGATACTTTGTTGAGCCTTGGGACCATGAACAGTCTTTTGGAGTCTGATCTCAGATGATAAGTGCTGCAAGTGGTAGGGGTGAGGAGCTTGTTCAGATAGCTGATTAGCTTGCCCATGAAGAATTTAAAGGCAAGACAGGATAGGTGAACTTTGCGCCTAGACTCTAGTGATGACCAATCTAGTTCTTTGAGCATTTCGCAGTGATGTGTATTGTACTTGCATTGGAGAACAAAACGACAAATTGAATTGTAGAGGGTATCAAGTTTGCCAAGGTGGGTTTGAGGTGCTGAGCCATATACTATGTCTCCATAGTCAATAATTGGCATTAGCATCTGCTGTGCGATACACTTTCTGACCAGGAGACTTAGGGAGGATTTGTTCCTGTAAAGTACCCCTAGTTTGGCATAGGTCTTCGTTGTCAGGGTATCAATGTGCATCCCGAATGTTAAGTAGGAGTCAAACCATAAGCCAAGCTATTTAAAACTAGTGACAGGGGTTAGGGTGGTGTTAGCGTTGGTTCTAATCAGGAGCTCAGTCACTGGAAGCTTTAAAAATTTAGTCTTGGTCCCAAACACCATTGTTACAGTCTTGTCAGTGTTTAAAAACAGTTTGTTTTGGGAAATCCAGTTTACGAGTCTCAAAAAGTCAGACTGAAGTATGTGTTGAAGGTCAGAGAGGCTATGGCAGTGTGCATATAGGATTGTGTCGTCTGCATACATGTGTATTGAGGCTTCCTTACAAGCTGTGGGAAGATCTTTAATGAAGACTGAGAAGAGTAGGGGCCCAAGAACAGAGCCTTGCGGGACACCACAGGTATTATCCAGGGGGTTGGAGTTAGAGCCTAAGATGGACACATGTTGGGATCTTCCTGATAGGTAGGACTGAAACCAGTTTAAAGCATGCTTCCCTATTCCAGAGCTCTGGAGTTTGTTAAGCAGGATAGCATGATCAACTGTGTCTAAAGCCTTTGCAAAATCTTGGAATACTGCACCAGTGAGTTGTCCCCGTTCCATTCCACACTGGATTTCAATGCAAACTTTTAGCAGGGTAGTTACCGGGGAAGTGTTTTGGGACGAAACCCAGATTGGAATTGGCTATGGAAATTTGTCTTGGTATAGAAATCGCTTAATTGGGAGTGGACACATTTTTCCATGACTTTGGATAGAATTGGGAGAAGTGAGATTGGCCTGTAGTTTGAGACAGTGTTTTTGTCCCCACTTTTGAAGATTGGGACAACTCTGGCAGTTTTCCATGTCTTAGGGATATGGCCTGCAGATAGGATAGAGTTGACTATGGACGCAATTGGTTTGGCAATGGCTGGGGCACCAAGTCGTAGGAACCTAGATTGTAGTAAGTCAGGTCCACATTGGCTGCTTAGTTTTAGTTTGAGGAGCGCTTGTATAATCTCCTCTTCAGATACTAGGCCAAATTGAAAATTGTGGGCAGTGTTGGGAGGGGGTGGGACTATAGGGGTACTCCCAGGATGAGATTCAGGTTTGTGGTTTGGGCTGTGTTTTGCTAATAAGTTAGTGGCACATCCCACAAAGTAATCATTGAATGCATTTGCAATGTCAGTGGGGTTTGTCAGAGTAATATCCCCCTTAGTGATATTACTTGGTTGTTGATGGTTAGGAGGCTGGAATATATTGTTGATAACCTTCCAGAAGTTAGTTGGGTTTGTTGTATTTTGGTGGAGATTGTCAGAGTAATATTGTGCTTTTGCATGCCTTGTTTGCCTTGTGCACATGTTCCGCATGCATCTGTAGTGATTGAGATCCTTGGTAGTGCCAGTTACTTTGTAGCTTTTCCACAAGGTATCCCTGAGCTGGTAGAGTGCAATAAGGTCAGTTGTAACCCATGGAAGGTGGGCCCCTCGTACCCTTATTTTGCGTAGTGGAGCATGGGTATCACAGAGTTTTAAGAACTCGGATTGGAAATAGTCGAGCGCAGAATCAGGGTCGGGAATTAAATCGATTCTGTGCCATGGGCAGTTGGTAAGGTCATCCAGAAACTGTTGTGGGTTAAAGTTTTTAAATGTTCTAGTGAGGAGAACTTTAGGGCTTGATTGGTGCGGTTTAATTTTCCTTACACAGTACACTATTGCATGGTCACTGAAAATATCAGGAAGGATGCCAGAGGATTGGATTCTGCTGGGGTTTGAGGAGAGAATCCAGTCTAGCAAGGAATGGTTATGCGATTTCAGGTTTATCCGTGTGGGTTGGGAAATGAGTTGTGATAGGTTAAGTGACTTGAGTTGTATCTGGATTTTGTGGTTTTTAGGGTCAAGCCAATTGAAGTTAAAATCCCCAAGAACTAGCAGCTCACGCTTCTCATTCAGAGAGGAAATGGAGCCAAGAAATTGGGTGATATCAGTCAGGGATTGTAGAGGGGCTTTAGGGGGGCGGTAGATGCCAGAAAGCAAGATGGGCTTAGAAAAGGGGAGGCAGATTTTGCCAACTAGAATTTCAAAGGAGGGTTGGCTTCATGGGCAATTTAACAGTGTAAATTGTAAGGTGTCTGCAATATAAAATAACACCCCTCCTCCTCCTCTCTTTGACCTATCTCTCCTAAAAATGGAGTATCCCTGAATGGCGATATTTGCATCGGGGGTTTTAGGGGTTAGCCATGTTTCTGTAAGAATGATGGCTTTGGGTTTATGCATAAGGCACCATGCCCTTAATTCGTCCAGTTTGGGCAGCAGGCGCCGGATATTTATATGGGCGACAGATAGCCCTTTTTGGAATTTAAAGGTGGAATTCTCAGGGGCATGGGACAGAGCTGAAATGGGAGGACCTGGGTTAGGTTCAATATCACCTGCTAAGGAGAGTAACAGTACGAGTAGGAATTTGGGTAGTTGTTTGGAGGTTGTAAATTTGTGGTGTTTGCCATTAGAGTGAGCAGTGGTTGGTGTGCTGGTTTTGAGAGTTCTCCACCAACATTCAGTAGATAGTGCAAGGCTTTTCAATAGTCCAGGGTGTATGGTGATGTTGGGTGTGGGCCAGGATGGAGGAGTTTGTAGTGTATAGAGACAGTAAAATCTCCATGAGGCCAGGAGAAAAAAAAATGTTAAGATACAGAGCAGGTTCATTTTACCAGAGGTAGGCAGTGCTGCAAGGAGCTGTTGTGAACAAAGTGAGTGTGTGCAGACTAAACAGCAGCGGTGTGCCTGTTCCTTGTCAAATGTTTTGGTGCATTGCAATGCTAGAGTCAGTTCAGGGTTTCAGTGTTTTGTGTGGTCAGTTTTGGGAGAGGCTGCAGTGAAAGAAGTTGTAAAGGGGTGGGTGGTTAAATTATGCAGGTTAGCAAGAATGGGATCATAGTGTGATCTGAATAGCTTACCGTTTGTTGTCGTGAGTCAAAAAGTTTGCAGAAAGATGCAGTCCCCAGTCACCTCTAGTCAAACTATTGTCTAACTATATTTATCACTTAAAAAGCTCACTTTAAATGCCTCACTGTCTAATGCCAATTGCAGTTCCTGCAAATTGCAGGATAGGTGTTGGTTTTATACATCTAAAACAGTCACATGACCCTCCCCCTCCCCCTCCCCAATCAATCAGCTTGTTCTAGTTGGTCAATTAACAGCACTGAGTTAAGAGGGGAAAAACAAACAAAAAAAAAAAACACTTTTTAAATTCAAACATACTAACTTTTTTCAATGCTTAAGGCCACAGAGTAAATTTTTTACACAGGGCTTGCACATCAAGGGACATACCTATGAAGAGAATACAATTAGATCCATGTCATATCAGCTGAGGTTATTGATCTTGCATGAAGATAGTAAGTGTATTAACTATAACTATTGTCTAACTATATTTATCACTTAAAAAGCTCACTTTAAATGCCTCACTGTCTAATGCCAATTGCAGTTCCTGCAAATTGCAGGATAGGTGTTGGTTTTATACATCTAAAACAGTCACATGACCCTCCCCCTCCCCCTCCCCAATCAATCAGCTTGTTCTAGTTGGTCAATTAACAGCACTGAGTTAAGAGGGGAAAAACAAACAAAAAAAAAACCCACTTTTTAAATTCAAACATACTAACTTTTTTCAATGCTTAAGGCCACAGAGTAAATTTTTTACACAGGGCTTGCTGTTACGCCGATGCTCGCCACAAACCGGGACCGGACCGCGGGGCTGAGGTGGGGTTATATAATCACCGACCTGAGTCCACGCAGACTGATCCGGAGTGCGCAGTTCGTAGTCGTACATCGCGGGGTCAGGATTGGAGAAGGCAGCATCGTCGTTATGGAAGCAGGAGTTCGGCAACAGGTAGTCAGGATTTCCCCGCTTCAGCTTAGGAGCGTGAGCGCGGGGGTGGCTTCTGCGCGAGGAGCGGCCTCGGCCCATGACGCCGATCTCAGCAGGAGGAGACAGCAGGCTGGCCGAAGTTCACCGCAGGGCAGCGTCGGGTAGAACCAACGCTTCAGCGCAGAAGTCCAAGGCAGGTCACTGCAAGAGGATCGCAGCAAGCCGCAGGAAAGGAAGGGTAGCCACTGCTAGGAGGGAATGCAGCAGGTACCGGTGCTGGCAACACGCTTCAGCACAGACGTCCCGGGTAGGCCACTGCAGGAGAATAGCAGCAGGCCAGTGCTGGCATCAACGCTTCAGCACAGACGTCCAGGGCAGGCCACTGCAAGGAGATAGCAGCAGGCCGCAGGAAAGGAAGGGTAGCCACTGCTAGGAGGGAATGCAGCAGTACCAGTGCTGGCATCAACGCTTCAGCACAGACGTCCAGGATAGGCCACTACAGGAGAATAGCGGCAGGCCACAGGACAGGAAGGGTAGCTACTGCTAGGAGGGAATGCAGCAGTTACCAGTGCTGGCATCAACGCTTCAGCACAGACGTCCAGGGTAGGCCACTGCAAGGAGATAGCAGCAGGCCAGTGCTGGCAACAACGCTTCAGCACAGACGTCCAGGACCAGGCCTCTGGATACTCAGGAACTTGGAAGGTAAGAACGCTAGGAGAGAGGCCTGGGGTGGTTTGTGGCAGCGACAGTAACATAGAGGTAGGAATAGTTATGTCCGGCGCTGGTTCAGAGCCAACGCCTAGAATATAAAGGGCGGAGATCCAATCACAGGAGGAGGGTGTGTGAGAATTCCTCCAATGAAGTAGCACAGGGCAGAAGCTGCAATGAGAGGCAGCACCTGTGCCATAGATTGCCAGAGGAAGCCTGCAACTGCACAGATCTGCAAGGCAATAGTCAAAGCCAGTAGTGGATTCCTTACACTTGCACATCAAGGGACATACCTATGAAGAGAATACAATTAGATCCATGTCATATCAGCTGAGGTTATTGATCTTGCATGAAGATAGTAAGTGTATTAACTATAACTATTGTCTAACTATATTTATCACTTAAAAAGCTCACTTTAAATGCCTCACTGTCTAATGCCAATTGCAGTTCCTGCAAATTGCAGGATAGGTGTTGGTTTTATACATCTAAAACAGTCACATGACCCTCCCCCTCCCCCTCCCCAATCAATCAGCTTGTTCTAGTTGGTCAATTAACAGCACTGAGTTAAGAGGGGAAAAACAAACAAAAAAAAAAAACACTTTTTAAATTCAAACATACTAACTTTTTTCAATGCTTAAGGCCACAGAGTAAATTTTTTACACAGGGCTTGCACATCAAGGGACATACCTATGAAGAGAATACAATTAGATCCATGTCATATCAGCTGAGGTTATTGATCTTGCATGAAGATAGTAAGTGTATTAACTATAACTATTGTCTAACTATATTTATCACTTAAAAAGCTCACTTTAAATGCCTCACTGTCTAATGCCAATTGCAGTTCCTGCAAATTGCAGGATAGGTGTTGGTTTTATACATCTAAAACAGTCACATGACCCTCCCCCTCCCCCTCCCCAATCAATCAGCTTGTTCTAGTTGGTCAATTAACAGCACTGAGTTAAGAGGGGAAAAACAAACAAAAAAAAAAAACACTTTTTAAATTCAAACATACTAACTTTTTTCAATGCTTAAGGCCACAGAGTAAATTTTTTACACAGGGCTTGCACATCAAGGGACATACCTATGAAGAGAATACAATTAGATCCATGTCATATCAGCTGAGGTTATTGATCTTGCATGAAGATAGTAAGTGTATTAACTATAACTATTGTCTAACTATATTTATCACTTAAAAAGCTCACTTTAAATGCCTCACTGTCTAATGCCAATTGCAGTTCCTGCAAATTGCAGGATAGGTGTTGGTTTTATACATCTAAAACAGTCACATGACCCTCCCCCTCCCCCTCCCCAATCAATCAGCTTGTTCTAGTTGGTCAATTAACAGCACTGAGTTAAGAGGGGAAAAACAAACAAAAAAAAAAAACACTTTTTAAATTCAAACATACTAACTTTTTTCAATGCTTAAGGCCACAGAGTAAATTTTTTACAAAGGGCTTGCACATCAAGGGACATACCTATGAGGAGAATACAATTAGATCCATGTCATATCAGCTGAGGTTATTGATCTTGCATGAAGATAGTAAGTGTATTAACTATAACTATTGTCTAACTATATTTATCACTTAAAAAGCTCACTTTAAATGCCTCACTGTCTAATGCCAATTGCAGTTCCTGCAAATTGCAGGATAGGTGTTGGTTTTATACATCTAAAACAGTCACATGACCCTCCCCCTCCCCCTCCCCAATCAATCAGCTTGTTCTAGTTGGTCAATTAACAGCACTGAGTTAAGAGGGGAAAAACAAACAAAAAAAAAAAACACTTTTTAAATTCAAACATACTAACTTTTTTCAATGCTTAAGGCCACAGAGTAAATTTTTTACACAGGGCTTGCACATCAAGGGACATACCTATGAAGAGAATACAATTAGATCCATGTCATATCAGCTGAGGTTATTGATCTTGCATGAAGATAGTAAGTGTATTAACTATAACTATTGTCTAACTATATTTATCACTTAAAAAGCTCACTTTAAATGCCTCACTGTCTAATGCCAATTGCAGTTCCTGCAAATTGCAGGATAGGTGTTGGTTTTATACATCTATAACAGTCACATGACCCTCCCCATCCCCCTCCCCCTCCCCAATCAATCAGCTTGTTCTAGTTGGTCAATTAACAGCACTGAGTTAAGAGGGGGAAAAAAAACAAAAAAAAAAACACTTTTTAAATTCAAACATACTAACTTTTTTCAATGCTTAAGGCCACAGAGTAAATTTTTTACACAGGGCTTGCACATCAAGGGACATACCTATGAAGAGAATACAATTAGATCCATGTCATATCAGCTGAGGTTATTGATCTTGCATGAAGATAGTAAGTGTATTAACTATAACTATTGTCTAACTATATTTATCACTTAAAAAGCTCACTTTAAATGCCTCACTGTCTAATGCCAATTGCAGTTCCTGCAAATTGCAGGATAGGTGTTGGTTTTATACATCTAAAACAGTCACATGACCCTCCCCCTCCCCCTCCCCCTCCCCAATCAATCAGCTTGTTCTAGTTGGTCAATTAACAGCACTGAGTTAAGAGGGGAAAAACAAACAAAAAAAAAAACCACTTTTTAAATTCAAACATACTAACTTTTTTCAATGCTTAAGGCCACAGAGTAAATTTTTTACACAGGGCTTGCACATCAAGGGACATACCTATGAAGATAATACAATTAGATCCATGTCATATCAGCTGAGGTTATTGATCTTGCATGAAGATAGTAAGTGTATTAACTATAACTATTGTCTAACTATATTTATCACTTAAAAAGCTCACTTTAAATGCCTCACTGTCTAATGCCAATTGCAGTTCCTGCAAATTGCAGGATAGGTGTTGGTTTTATACATCTAAAACAGTCACATGACCCTCCCCCTCCCCCTCCCCAATCAATCAGCTTGTTCTAGTTGGTCAATTAACAGCACTGAGTTAAGAGGGGAAAAACAAACAAAAAAAAAAAACACTTTTTAAATTCAAACATACTAACTTTTTTCAATGCTTAAGGCCACAGAGTAAATTTTTTACACAGGGCTTGCACATCAAGGGACATACCTATGAAGAGAATACAATTAGATCCATGTCATATCAGCTGAGGTTATTGATCTTGCATGAAGATAGTAAGTGTATTAACTATAACTATTGTCTAACTATATTTATCACTTAAAAAGCTCACTTTAAATGCCTCACTGTCTAATGCCAATTGCAGTTCCTGCAAATTGCAGGATAGGTGTTGGTTTTATACATCTAAAACAGTCACATGACCCTCACCCTCCCCCTCCCCAATCAATCAGCTTGTTCTAGTTGGTCAATTAACAGCACTGAGTTAAGAGGGGAAAAAAAAACCAAAAAAAAAAAACCACTTTTTAAATTCAAACATACTAACTTTTTTCAATGCTTAAGGCCACAGAGTAAATTTTTTACACAGGGCTTGCACATCAAGGGACATACCTATGAAGAGAATACAATTAGATCCATGTCATATCAGCTGAGGTTATTGATCTTGCATGAAGATAGTAAGTGTATTAACTATAACTATTGTCTAACTATATTTATCACTTAAAAAGCTCACTTTAAATGCCTCACTGTCTAATGCCAATTGCAGTTCCTGCAAATTGCAGGATAGGTGTTGGTTTTATACATCTAAAACAGTCACATGACCCTCCCCCTCCCCCTCCCCAATCAATCAGCTTGTTCTAGTTGGTCAATTAACAGCACTGAGTTAAGAGGGGAAAAAAAACCAAAAAAAAAAACCACTTTTTAAATTCAAACATACTAACTTTTTTCAATGCTTAAGGCCACAGAGTAAATCTTTTACACAGGGCTTGCACATCAAGGGACATACTTTTTTCAATGCTTAAGGCCACAGAGTAAATTTTTTACACAGGGCTTGCACATCAAGGGACATACTTTTTTCAATGATTAAGGCCACGGAGTAAATTTTTTACACAGGGCTTGCACATCAAGGGACATACTTTTTTCAATGATTAAGGCCACAGAGTAAATCTTTTACACAGGGCTTGCACATCAAGGGACATACTTTTTTCAATGATTAAGGCCACAGAGTAAATCTTTTACACAGGGCTTGCACATCAAGGGACATACTTTTTTCAATGATTAAGGCAACAGAGTAAATTTTTTACACAGGGCTTGCACATCAATGGACATACTTTTTTCAATGATTAAGGCCACAGAGTAAATCTTTTACACAGGGCTTGCACATCAAGGGACATACTTTTTTCAATGATTAAGGCCACAGAGTAAATTTTTTACACAGGGCTTGCACATCAAGGGACATACTTTTTTCAATGATTAAGGCCACAGAGTAAATCTTTTACACAGGGCTTGCACATCAAGGGACATACTTTTTTCAATGATTAAGGCCACAGAGTAAATTTTTTACACAGGGCTTGTACATCAAGGGACATACTTTTTTCAATGATTAAGGCCACAGAGTAAATCTTTTACACAGGGCTTGCACATCAAGGGACATACTTTTTTCAATGATTAAGGCCACAGAGTAAATTTTTTACACAGGGCTTGCACATCAAGGGACATACTTTTTTCAATGATTAAGGCCACAGAGTAAATCTTTTACACAGGGCTTGCACATCAAGGGACATACTTTTTTCAATGATTAAGGCCACAGAGTAAATCTTTTACACAGGGCTTGCACATCAAGGGACATACTTTTTTCAATGATTAAGGCCACAGAGTAAATTTTTTACACAGGGCTTGCACATCAAGGGACATACTTTTTTCAATGATTAAGGCCACAGAGTAAATCTTTTACACAGGGCTTGCACATCAAGGGACATACTTTTTTCAATGATTAAGGCCACAGAGTAAATTTTTTACACAGGGCTTGCACATCAAGGGACATACTTTTTTCAATGATTAAGGCCACAGAGTAAATCTTTTACACAGGGCTTGCACATCAAGGGACATACTTTTTTCAATGATTAAGGCCACAGAGTAAATTTTTTACACAGGGCTTGCACATCAAGGGACATACTTTTTTCAATGATTAAGGCCACAGAGTAAATCTTTTACACAGGGCTTGCACATCAAGGGACATACTTTTTTCAATGATTAAGGCCACAGAGTAAATTTTTTACACAGGGCTTGCACATCAAGGGACATACTTTTTTCAATGATTAAGGCCACAGAGTAAATCTTTTACACAGGGCTTGCACATCAAGGGACATACTTTTTTCAATGATTAAGGCCACAGAGTAAATTTTTTACACAGGGCTTGCACATCAAGGGACATACTTTTTTCAATGATTAAGGCCACAGAGTAAATCTTTTACACAGGGCTTGCACATCAAGGGACATACTTTTTTCAATGCTTAAGGCCACAGAGTAAATTTTTTACACAGGGCTTGCACATCAAGGGACATACTTTTTTCAATGATTAAGGCCACAGAGTAAATCTTTTACACAGGGCTTGCACATCAAGGGACATACTTTTTTCAATGCTTAAGGCCACAGAGTAAATTTTTTACACAGGGCTTGCACATCAAGGGACATACTTTTTTCAATGCTTAAGGCCACAGAGTAAATCTTTTACACAGGGCTTGCACATCAAGGGACATACTTTTTTCAATGATTAAGGCCACAGAGTAAATCTTTTACACAGGGCTTGCACATCAAGGGACATACTTTTTCAATGCTTAAGGCCACAGAGTAAATTTTTTACACAGGGCTTGCACATCAAGGGACATACCTATGAAGAGAATACAATTAGATCCATGTCATATCAGCTGAGGTTATTGATCTTGCATGAAGATAGTAAGTGTATTAACTATAACTATTGTCTAACTATATTTATCACTTAAAAAGCTCACTTTAAATGCCTCACTGTCTAATGCCAATTGCAGTTCCTGCAAATTGCAGGATAGGTGTTGGTTTTATACATCTAAAACAGTCACATGACCCTCCCCCTCCCCCTCCCCAATCAATCAGCTTGTTCTAGTTGGTCAATTAACAGCACTGAGTTAAGAGGGGAAAAACAAACAAAAAAAAAAAACACTTTTTAAATTCAAACATACTAACTTTTTTCAATGCTTAAGGCCACAGAGTAAATTTTTTACAAAGGGCTTGCACATCAAGGGACATACCTATGAGGAGAATACAATTAGATCCATGTCATATCAGCTGAGGTTATTGATCTTGCATGAAGATAGTAAGTGTATTAACTATAACTATTGTCTAACTATATTTATCACTTAAAAAGCTCACTTTAAATGCCTCACTGTCTAATGCCAATTGCAGTTCCTGCAAATTGCAGGATAGGTGTTGGTTTTATACATCTAAAACAGTCACATGACCCTCCCCCTCCCCCTCCCCAATCAATCAGCTTGTTCTAGTTGGTCAATTAACAGCACTGAGTTAAGAGGGGAAAAACAAACAAAAAAAAAAAACACTTTTTAAATTCAAACATACTAACTTTTTTCAATGCTTAAGGCCACAGAGTAAATTTTTTACACAGGGCTTGCACATCAAGGGACATACCTATGAAGAGAATACAATTAGATCCATGTCATATCAGCTGAGGTTATTGATCTTGCATGAAGATAGTAAGTGTATTAACTATAACTATTGTCTAACTATATTTATCACTTAAAAAGCTCACTTTAAATGCCTCACTGTCTAATGCCAATTGCAGTTCCTGCAAATTGCAGGATAGGTGTTGGTTTTATACATCTATAACAGTCACATGACCCTCCCCATCCCCCTCCCCCTCCCCAATCAATCAGCTTGTTCTAGTTGGTCAATTAACAGCACTGAGTTAAGAGGGGGAAAAAAAACAAAAAAAAAAACACTTTTTAAATTCAAACATACTAACTTTTTTCAATGCTTAAGGCCACAGAGTAAATTTTTTACACAGGGCTTGCACATCAAGGGACATACCTATGAAGAGAATACAATTAGATCCATGTCATATCAGCTGAGGTTATTGATCTTGCATGAAGATAGTAAGTGTATTAACTATAACTATTGTCTAACTATATTTATCACTTAAAAAGCTCACTTTAAATGCCTCACTGTCTAATGCCAATTGCAGTTCCTGCAAATTGCAGGATAGGTGTTGGTTTTATACATCTAAAACAGTCACATGACCCTCCCCCTCCCCCTCCCCCTCCCCAATCAATCAGCTTGTTCTAGTTGGTCAATTAACAGCACTGAGTTAAGAGGGGAAAAACAAACAAAAAAAAAAACCACTTTTTAAATTCAAACATACTAACTTTTTTCAATGCTTAAGGCCACAGAGTAAATTTTTTACACAGGGCTTGCACATCAAGGGACATACCTATGAAGATAATACAATTAGATCCATGTCATATCAGCTGAGGTTATTGATCTTGCATGAAGATAGTAAGTGTATTAACTATAACTATTGTCTAACTATATTTATCACTTAAAAAGCTCACTTTAAATGCCTCACTGTCTAATGCCAATTGCAGTTCCTGCAAATTGCAGGATAGGTGTTGGTTTTATACATCTAAAACAGTCACATGACCCTCCCCCTCCCCCTCCCCAATCAATCAGCTTGTTCTAGTTGGTCAATTAACAGCACTGAGTTAAGAGGGGAAAAACAAACAAAAAAAAAAAACACTTTTTAAATTCAAACATACTAACTTTTTTCAATGCTTAAGGCCACAGAGTAAATTTTTTACACAGGGCTTGCACATCAAGGGACATACCTATGAAGAGAATACAATTAGATCCATGTCATATCAGCTGAGGTTATTGATCTTGCATGAAGATAGTAAGTGTATTAACTATAACTATTGTCTAACTATATTTATCACTTAAAAAGCTCACTTTAAATGCCTCACTGTCTAATGCCAATTGCAGTTCCTGCAAATTGCAGGATAGGTGTTGGTTTTATACATCTAAAACAGTCACATGACCCTCACCCTCCCCCTCCCCAATCAATCAGCTTGTTCTAGTTGGTCAATTAACAGCACTGAGTTAAGAGGGGAAAAAAAAACCAAAAAAAAAAAACCACTTTTTAAATTCAAACATACTAACTTTTTTCAATGCTTAAGGCCACAGAGTAAATTTTTTACACAGGGCTTGCACATCAAGGGACATACCTATGAAGAGAATACAATTAGATCCATGTCATATCAGCTGAGGTTATTGATCTTGCATGAAGATAGTAAGTGTATTAACTATAACTATTGTCTAACTATATTTATCACTTAAAAAGCTCACTTTAAATGCCTCACTGTCTAATGCCAATTGCAGTTCCTGCAAATTGCAGGATAGGTGTTGGTTTTATACATCTAAAACAGTCACATGACCCTCCCCCTCCCCCTCCCCAATCAATCAGCTTGTTCTAGTTGGTCAATTAACAGCACTGAGTTAAGAGGGGAAAAAAAACCAAAAAAAAAAACCACTTTTTAAATTCAAACATACTAACTTTTTTCAATGCTTAAGGCCACAGAGTAAATCTTTTACACAGGGCTTGCACATCAAGGGACATACTTTTTTCAATGCTTAAGGCCACAGAGTAAATTTTTTACACAGGGCTTGCACATCAAGGGACATACTTTTTTCAATGATTAAGGCCACGGAGTAAATTTTTTACACAGGGCTTGCACATCAAGGGACATACTTTTTTCAATGATTAAGGCCACAGAGTAAATCTTTTACACAGGGCTTGCACATCAAGGGACATACTTTTTTCAATGATTAAGGCCACAGAGTAAATCTTTTACACAGGGCTTGCACATCAAGGGACATACTTTTTTCAATGATTAAGGCAACAGAGTAAATTTTTTACACAGGGCTTGCACATCAATGGACATACTTTTTTCAATGATTAAGGCCACAGAGTAAATCTTTTACACAGGGCTTGCACATCAAGGGACATACTTTTTTCAATGATTAAGGCCACAGAGTAAATTTTTTACACAGGGCTTGCACATCAAGGGACATACTTTTTTCAATGATTAAGGCCACAGAGTAAATCTTTTACACAGGGCTTGCACATCAAGGGACATACTTTTTTCAATGATTAAGGCCACAGAGTAAATTTTTTACACAGGGCTTGTACATCAAGGGACATACTTTTTTCAATGATTAAGGCCACAGAGTAAATCTTTTACACAGGGCTTGCACATCAAGGGACATACTTTTTTCAATGATTAAGGCCACAGAGTAAATTTTTTACACAGGGCTTGCACATCAAGGGACATACTTTTTTCAATGATTAAGGCCACAGAGTAAATCTTTTACACAGGGCTTGCACATCAAGGGACATACTTTTTTCAATGATTAAGGCCACAGAGTAAATCTTTTACACAGGGCTTGCACATCAAGGGACATACTTTTTTCAATGATTAAGGCCACAGAGTAAATTTTTTACACAGGGCTTGCACATCAAGGGACATACTTTTTTCAATGATTAAGGCCACAGAGTAAATCTTTTACACAGGGCTTGCACATCAAGGGACATACTTTTTTCAATGATTAAGGCCACAGAGTAAATTTTTTACACAGGGCTTGCACATCAAGGGACATACTTTTTTCAATGATTAAGGCCACAGAGTAAATCTTTTACACAGGGCTTGCACATCAAGGGACATACTTTTTTCAATGATTAAGGCCACAGAGTAAATTTTTTACACAGGGCTTGCACATCAAGGGACATACTTTTTTCAATGATTAAGGCCACAGAGTAAATCTTTTACACAGGGCTTGCACATCAAGGGACATACTTTTTTCAATGATTAAGGCCACAGAGTAAATTTTTTACACAGGGCTTGCACATCAAGGGACATACTTTTTTCAATGATTAAGGCCACAGAGTAAATCTTTTACACAGGGCTTGCACATCAAGGGACATACTTTTTTCAATGATTAAGGCCACAGAGTAAATTTTTTACACAGGGCTTGCACATCAAGGGACATACTTTTTTCAATGATTAAGGCCACAGAGTAAATCTTTTACACAGGGCTTGCACATCAAGGGACATACTTTTTTCAATGCTTAAGGCCACAGAGTAAATTTTTTACACAGGGCTTGCACATCAAGGGACATACTTTTTTCAATGATTAAGGCCACAGAGTAAATCTTTTACACAGGGCTTGCACATCAAGGGACATACTTTTTTCAATGCTTAAGGCCACAGAGTAAATTTTTTACACAGGGCTTGCACATCAAGGGACATACTTTTTTCAATGCTTAAGGCCACAGAGTAAATCTTTTACACAGGGCTTGCACATCAAGGGACATACTTTTTTCAATGATTAAGGCCACAGAGTAAATCTTTTACACAGGGCTTGCACATCAAGGGACATACTTTTTCAATGCTTAAGGCCACAGAGTAAATTTTTTACACAGGGCTTGCACATCAAGGGACATACCTATGAAGAGAATACAATTAGATCCATGTCATATCAGCTGAGGTTATTGATCTTGCATGAAGATAGTAAGTGTATTAACTATAACTATTGTCTAACTATATTTATCACTTAAAAAGCTCACTTTAAATGCCTCACAGTCTAATAACCCGTCCGATAAAAAGTGAAGCCGGAGGCGCGATTCACTAAGCCCTTCAGCCCATTTTCTATCGGACGGGCTCAAAACAGCCATACCGTGCGTGTTGTTTTTTCCCCTCAGCTAGCACACTGAAACTTTACGTACGATAGCTGATAGGAAAAAAAGCCGCATGTACCATGTGCATGGAAATTTGGCATCTCCATGAAAGGCTGTTACAGGCGATCGTACACTAAATAAAATCATTATAATAATAGTGTACATGAGCAGGGGGTCTCCGGAGCTGAACCGCATTAGTTTCAGGTCCAGGGACCCCCTACTTCAGGAGATACAGGCCCCGTTATGGGGTGCTGGTATCCCCTGCACTTTCAAGCTTCTGCATCACATGACCGGGACATTTACATTCTGCAGGGGATACCGGCACCCCATAACGGGGCCTGTATCTCCTGAAGTAGGGGGTCCCCGAGGCTGAAACCAATGCGGGTCAGCTCTGGAGACTCCCTACACATCTACACTACTGTCAAAACACACACAACAATAAATAAAAATTCATTACCTTAGCGGATAGCCGCTAAGGTAATGAAGCTGCATTAATGTACATTTTAATAATAGTGTGCGGGAGCAGGGGGTCCCCTGAGCTGAACCGCATTGACTTCTGCCTCAGAGACCCCCTGCTTCCCGAGTTACAGGCCCCGGTATGGGGCATCGGAGGCCAATGTCGCCGCCATCTTTATAGCGTCCAAGACGTGGGCTCTATAAAGTTGGCGGCGACACTGGCACTGATGCCCCAAACCAGGGCCTGTAACTCGGGAAGCAGGGGGTCCTTGAGGCAGAAATCAATGCGGTTCAGCTCAGGGGACCCCCTGCTCCCACACACTATTAATAAAAATACATTAAAGCAGCTTCATTACCGGAAGCTCTCGAACCAATCCAAAGGTAACCATAAAATAATAAACCCTTACAATCCACGTGTGTCTTCTTTTTTGTAATCCATTTCGTCACGGGGTCTTCATCAAAGTGCTCTTAGAACGTGATGTTCCGCCGAACACGATTCACTAAGCCACGCAAACATGCACTTTGCGTTCTTAAAGTGACTTTTTCCTGGAAATTTTTCAAACTCCAACTTTGCTCGTACGATAACCTGTTTGCGTTCAATTCTGCCCTTCTCCGGGATTCACTAAGCTACGTGAAAGTTGCGTTCAAAAAAGATCGCCAGCTCAAGGCAGGTGATAAAAAAGCTGGACTTTGAAAAATGTCTTTGTTTACATTTTTGCATGCGCAAAACCATACAACAGGCCTGTGGGTGTCCCTGGCTGACCCTGCGGTGGTCCCTGAGAGAGGCAGGGGGTCGCACGGGTGTCCCCGACTGACCCCACAGGGGTCCTGGGTTCCCCGGCTCACCAAGCGGGGGTTACAGATGGTGGCCGGGGGTCCCGCGGGTGTTCGGGGGTCCCGTGGGTGTTCGGGGTTCCCCACTGGCATGCGGTAGCAATCGTGTGCAACCCCCAAATACAACTATCCTTACAAATTAATACAACCCCATAACACATACAGTACAGTATTGTGCAACATTTATATTCTCCACATATGGATAATAGTGCATTCCACCTTTTAACATACATTAAGCTGTATGCGTAAAGTACATTTATTTAGCCCTCAGAGGGGTCCGGGGGTGGTCCTCGAAGCTGTCTGGGCGTTCACGGATGTTGGCGTGAATATATCTGTGTCCCCCGGAGCTGATAATCAATAATTGACATTAAAGGAGAACACATGATTGATTTTAATTTAATATCAATTGAATTACATGTATCTTCCTAACTTGATAGTGTACCAGCAAACGTTAGCAGGGGGTTAATTTAAAGGGCAATACTCCCGTGATCAGAAAACAACCATCTTAACAATAATTCAACCTTCTGACACACCTTTATACAAACAAATCATTACGTCTTGTGATGTAACACCTTCATGACTCAACATGTTACATACAAATGTCATGACTGAGTTATTATTTTCTCGCAATTACTCATATTGGGTTGCAGCATCGGTTTCACTGTGAATTCACGAATGGTGTCTAATTGATGATTACATCACATATAATAACAATTTGAATTAAAGTAGAATGAATTTAAGATGACGTCACGAAGCCGGCGTCACATGGTATTTCAGCCAATCAGATCGTGGGAAACAATTCCAGACTCTGATTGACTGAAATACCATGTGACGCCGGCCATCTTGGATTTAGTGACATCATCTTAAAGGCAAATGAAGCACAGCCATTCTGATTGGCTGGCATCATTCCCTTTAAGTGACGTAATGTCAACAAAAAAAAATTAAAGTCGGAACATGGTTTTAACAGCCAATCAGGTGGCTGTTAACCATTTTGAGGCTAAATGTGACGTCACAAGCTCTATTTAAGGCCGTGATGCCTCATTTGAGCCCATATCCAAGTGGCCCATTATAAGTGGCATGTCTACTGAACAACTGAAGTTTAAAAGGAAGGAACTCTTACCCTAATGGATCTTATCCTTCTTCTCTCCTCAGTTAAAAAACCATCTCTAAATCCTCATTGAAGCCTTTGCTGTGTGTATTATATAGTATATGCAAGTGATCCAAATGCTAGGTAAAACCCATATTTGAATGCTGTTTTCTGTCTACCCCTAATCAAATTAAGTGTTGCCACCTAGGCAGGGAACACCCTGTGTAGAAAACCATTTGTTTGAATGTGCCTCAGATGTGCTAATTAAGCAGACAGAACCACACTGTCAGGTGACTTTTTAGGCCTATATAAACCCAGTCAGAACAGCTAGTCTGCCTGCAGCCCATATCCAAGTGGCCCATTATAAGTGGCATGTCTACTGAACTACTGAAGTTTAAAAGGAAGTTCAAAAGTAGTGAGGAAGAAGTGGACACCCCATCTGACCCTGATTCCTGCATTTGAACTACGCTGGAAAGGAGGATATCATTAATACCAGACTGCATCATTACTGCTGTGATGCTGCCTTTACCATTTATATTTGCTGTGACTTCACTTCTTCTCAAATTATGCACTTCTTTTTACCAGCCTCAGTATGTCTCTAACTCTATTCATATATCTCCATCTCTCCTTCCTTCACCACTTCTCTGTTCACATGAACTCCTTTCTTACCTGCGCCCTCTGACACCACACAGCTATATCCCCTGCACTAAAAAACACCCTTACAAATCATCCTCACACATCCTCTTTCTATCCCTGCTTTTCCTCCTTGCTTCTGGGGATATCTCTCCCAATCCTGGTCCCTGTCTTATTCCTACATGCGCTTGTCCTCGCCTGCCAACTGCAACCTCTACTCCTTCTGGTGCCAACCCCTCCAACCTCATACCCATCCCCTGCCACCCTCCCTCCTCTCCCCCTTTCTCCTGTGCTCTTTGGAATGCTCGCTCCCTTTCTAACAAGTTTCTCTCTGTGCATGACTTCTTTCTCTCTCACTCCCTGCTTCTCTTTGCTATAACTGAGACCTGGCTCACTCAGTCTGACACTGCTCTGGAAGCTGCCCTCTCCTATGGTGGCCTTTCCTTCTCCCACACTCCGCGCACTGATGGCAGGGGTGGAGGCGTGGGGCTCCTGCTCTCCTCTCTGTCGTTACCGAACCCTTCCTATTCCTCCCTCTCTTGCTTTTCCCTCCTTTGAGGCTCACACTGTCCAGATTTTCTCTCCTCCCCCTTCTGCCTTTCTCTCTCACTTTGAATCCTGGCTCTCTTTCTTCCTCTCCTCAGACTCCCCTGTTCTTCTCCTTGGTGACTTCAATTGCCACATTGATGACCCCTCTCTCCCTTGGGCTTTCCGCTTTCTTTCTCTAACCTCTTCTTTTGGCCTTCAACAGTGGACTGCAGCCAGCACCCACAAGGATGGCCACTACTTAGACCTGGTTTTCACTAAGAACTTCTCTCTCTCCGATTTCTCCATTTCCCCTTTTCCTCTCTCTGACCATCATCTCATCTCATTCTCTCTATCTCGCTTCTCCCCTTCTTTACCTCCATCTACACCCCGGTTCTGCAGAAACCTGCGCTCTATTCACTTACCTGACTTTGAGTCCACTTTACGCTCCTCCCTCTCCTCTCTCAGCTCTGCTTCAGACCCCGACAACCTGGTCAGGAACTACAACTCTGTCTTGTCCTCCTCTCTTGATCTACATGCCCCACTTTCTCTCTGCTGCACTCGCCCTTCTAACCCTAGACCCTGGCTAAATTCCCACACACGCATGCTGCGTTCCTCCACTCGTTCCTCTGAACGCCTCTGGAGGAAGTCTCACACTCTCGCAGACTTCCTTCACTACAAATTTATGCTATCCTGTTTCAACTCTGCCCTCTCGCAAGCTAAACAAGCCTACTTTTCTGCACTAATCAACATGCACAAGTCTAACCCACGCCGACTGTTCTCTGTCTTTGATACTCTACTCAAACCACCCTCAGCTGCCTCTCCTTCCTCCATCTCCGCTCAGGACTTTGCTGACTATTTTAAGGAAAAGGTGGAATCCATACGTCAGAACATCCCCTCTGTTTCTTCTTCCCATCCTACACCTCTTCCTAACTCTCCTCCTGCCTTCCTTGACTTTTTCCACTGTCTCAGAGGAGGATGTGTCGCTGTTGATCGCCTCTTCTCCCTCTACCACTTGCCCTCTTGACCCCATTCCCTCCCATCTCCTAAAACCTCTTGCTCCTACTATAATCCCTACGCTCACACACATTTTTAACTCCTCCCTCTGCTCTGGAACCTTTCCATCCTCCTTCAAACATGCAACAGTCATACCATTACTCAAAAACAGCAAGCTTGACCCTACCTGTCTTTCTAACTATCGACCTGTCTCCCTCCTGCCTTTTGCCTCTAAACTCCTTGAACGTCTTGTATTCTCTCGCTTGCTCCATTTTCTCAACACCTATTCTCTCCTAGACCCTCTACAATCTGGCTTCCGCACTGCTCACTCCACGGAAACAGCTCTCACTAAAATAACTGACGACCTCCATGCTGCCAAAGACAGAGGTCATTACACTCTGCTCATATTACTCGACCTCTCTGCAGCATTTGATACTGTGGATCACCCTTTTCTCCTTCACATTCTCCATACTCTTGGTATTCGGAACAAAGCTCTATCCTGGATCTCATCCTACCTCTCCCATCGTACTTTCAGTGTCTCTTCTGCTAACACCTCCTCCTCCTCTATTGATCTCTCTGTGGGGGTACCCCAGGGCTCTGTCCTGGGACCTCTTTTCTCTGTACACACTCTCTCTAGGTGACCTAACAACATTTTTTGGGTTTAAATATCACCTCTATGCTGACGACACACAAATATACTTTTCAACACCCGACCTTACACCTGCTATACAGACCAAAGTTTCTGAATGTCTCTCTGCTATATCATCCTGGATGGCCCTCCGTCGCCTTAAACTCAATATGGCTAAAACAGAGCTCCTCATACTTCCTCCCAAACCTGGCCCTACTAGGTCCTTCCACATTACTGTTGGAACTACGATCATTCACCCAGTAGCCCAAGCACGCTGCCTAGGGGTCACACTCGACTCCTCTCTCACATTCGCCCCTCACATTCAAAACATTTCTAAAAGTTGTCGCTTTTTCCTCCGCAATATAACAAAGATACGCCCTTTCCTCTGTTGCTCGACTGCTAAAACTCTGACTCAGGCCCTCATTCTCTGTCGTCTTGATTACTGTAACCTCCTGCTGTCCGGCCTTCCTGCCTCTCACCTGTCTCCCCTACAATCTATCCTAAATGCTGCTGCCAGAATCACTCTACTCTTTCCTAGATTTGTCTCAGCATCTCCCCTCCTGAAATCCCTCTCCTGGCTTCCAATCAAATCCCGCATCTCACACTTCATTCTTCTCCTCACTTTTAAAGCTTTACACTCTTCTGCCCCTCCTTACATCACAGCCCTAATTTCTCGCTATGCACCATCCCGACTCTTGCGTTCTGCTCAAGGATGTCTTCTTTCTACCCCCTTTTTATCTAAAGCCCTCTCCCGCCTTAAACCTTTTTCACTGACTGCCCCACACCTCTGGAATGCCCTTCCCCTCAGTACCCGACTAGCACCCTCTCTATCCACCTTTAAGACCCACCTTAAGACACACTTGCTTAAAGAAGCATATGAATAGCACTGTGGATATTCTGAACACATGATACATAAAGCTTGGCCCCCTGCAGACGCACTTACAGTACCAGAACTCCCTCCTACTGTCTCTGTACGTTCTCCCTACCTACCAATTAGATTGTAAGCTCCTCGGGGCAGGGACTCCTCTTACTTAATGTTATGTTTATGTCTAAAGCACTTATTCCCATGATCTGTTATTTATATTATCGGTTATTTATTCGATTACCACATGTATTACTACTGTGAAACGCTACACTGGCGACACACTTTATTCGAGCTTGGCTAGTCCCACGAATTCGGGTATACCCGGGTGTATTGAGGTTTGTGACTGTTTTCTGCCCGAGTGCATTGAGGTATTTTCCAAGCAGGGATTGAAGCATTTTATTTCCACTGGCTGCAATACTGCACAGTATATATATATATACTGCATTACAATTCATGAATTTATGCCATCTGGTAGACACGCGAAGCATTGCAGCCTATTAAATCCTAATCATTATCATTTAACAGATCAGCCGCCCGTCAGCCAGGCATGAACCCAGGCTGGGAAGGCAAATGCAACGGGGCTTGTCAGAGGTGAGGAGCGGCGCATTCCAGGTATCTGCCAAGGTACATACCGGGTATTTGCTCGAATAAAGTGTGTCGGTGCAGTATGTACATTAATGGCGCTATATAAATAAAGACATACAATACAATACAAAAGAAGACGACGAGACAACATCAGTTGGGATTTACCATGTGGCTTTTTGGATTGACAGATGAAGATAGAAGATAAAGAAGATCAAGAAATGGTGACAGATGAAGATAGAGGAAGGTGATTAAAGAAAGAAAAAAGAAGATTGGGGTACCTGATCCGGATCTTCATGGCAGATGGCATCGGATGCTGTTGGAGGCCTTCAAGGTACGTGAGCTTCCTGTTTCCCCGGGAGTCGGAGGGCCACCGCTTCTAATGGTAAGTAATATATTGAATGTGTGTAAATGTCTCTTTTACAGGTTTATTCATTCAATGTGTTTTTTTATTTTTTTGGAGGAGGCACATTGACTGATAATATATTAATCTGTACCACTTTAGGGTACAGATTAATACATTATTATGACAATATTTGGGGGCATTTCTGGCTTGGTATTGCTGTTGTTTTTTTTTTCATTTCAGTTTATTATGTGGATGTCATTGTTTGTTTTTTATCCTGCTTAATGATAATACAATGTTTGTGATTGGTGTTCGTTTTTAGTTAATGTTGTATTATGTTAGCTAATGCGTTTTATGGTTATTTCAGATATTGTTTGAATTTATTTATTTCTATTTTAATATTTAAATTAATTAATGTTGTAGTCATTAATTAGTTTGATTGGTTAGTGTTACTATTCATTTTGAGTTGGTTTAGGAATTAATTGGTTTGATTGGTTAATGGTTTAATTAATTCATTGTTGATGTTGTTATTGCTTGTATTGATTGGATTAGCTGGCTACTGTTTTTATTTAGTGAAGTGTGTTTATTTGGAGTTTAGTTATGTTTTATTATTGTGTGTCTTGTGTATTAATGTATTGTAATTAGGGTGCCCATTGAGTGCTATAGAGGCTTATCATGCCCATATTATTATTATATGGGTATGATGTACCACTATACTACTCAATGGGTACAGGGTGGGTATAGTCAGTCCGGGGTGGGTGCTTAGGCCTCACGGATTGGTGAAGGGGGTATTAGCCCTAAGGATGGGTTTCTAGACCTTGCGGGTGGGTAGCGGTTGGGTTAACCCCTTTATTACCTTAGCGGTATTAACCGCTAAGGTAATGAAGGGGTTAAGTCCTTCCGCAACCCCCCCGCAAGGCCTAAACAGCCACTAAGGGATAAATTCCTCCTTCACCCACCCTCGCTAGCCACAGTAAGCCTGGCATGGGTGTTTATCCCCTTCATTGCCTTAGCGGTTAGCCGCTAAGGTAATGAAGTTGCTGTAAATGCATTTTTCCTGCATCGGATGCATGCCGGGGGGCTCCGGTGCTGCTATTAATGGCTATCCGCTCCGGAGACCCCCGGCATCAATTCAAGGCAAGAAAAGGGCCTGATTTTTTCTAAGTCCAGACATATCGCAGCTCATCGAGGCATCTCCCCACCAATTTACCAAAATTTTGAGGTGAATTGGATTTGGGGAGAAGATCGCCTCTTAGGGCTGCGATAGGCTACGATAGGCAGCGGCAGCCGACTCACGGGTACCAGAATCACGCGAGTTTATGATCCTTCCGAAAATGGTCGATAAGCGGCTGATCGCCGCTCAATTGGCGATTTTCTTTGGATCATAAGATTTTGCGTCGATACAGGCCGTTATGGAGCACTTATCGAGGCTTACTGAATACGAATAGCTATTTTGGTCCATAAGTGCTCGATAAGGGCCTTATCGAGGCTTTCTGAATGAGGCCCTAAGTTATTTGATACACAATAGACGTACAAAAATACACACGTAAATTGGCATTGAAAAAGTTTTTTCTAAAAAAGGACTCATCTAAAACCAGTGAAGAAGCCGTAGAGGTGACTATACAAGAGTTGGAGCCCATGAAAGAAGAACCCCAATTAAGTCTCTCAAGCTTTAGAGATTATTGTTCCTTACAGGATATGGAGTCTCTATTGGAAGAACAAATTCAAATAGATGAAGAGGACATAAACCAACAAATATCTACCTTCTTCCCTAAAGGTGGAAGTTCAGGATTTAAATGGAAATCTTTGTTTTGTCCTAATTTCAGTAAAGGTCCTTATATTCTTACTTTTGAACACTTGGTTGAAAGAGATATTCTAGCTCTATAAAAAGGTTTTTCTTTTAATGGGGGAAACACAAGCCTTACAGAATTAGAAAAAAAGGAATTGATAGCTTTGCAGAAAAATAAAGGTATAGTGATCAAAAATGCTGACAAGGGTGGGGCAGTGGTGGTCCAGTCGTCTGAGGCGTATAGGGTGGAGGCCCTACGCCAACTTAATGACAATATCTCTTATGTTAAACTTAAGAATAACCCCACAGAACTTTTTCTGGTGGAATTAAGAGAATTGCTGGAACTGGGTACCATCCTGTATGTTCTTTATAAAAAGGAGTTTGAGTTTCTACTCCCCGAGAAACCCACGGTGCCGATATTTTACCATCTCCCAAAGGTCCATAAGACGCTGGAGAACCCTCCGGGGCGACCCATCGTCTCCAGCATTGGATCTTTGGGAGATGGTTTGTCCCGGTTTGTGGATTTTTTTCCCCAGCCTCTGGTAGGACTACTGCCCTCCTTTGTCAGAGATTCTGCTGATCTGATTAAATCCCTACAGAACATCAAATGGTCCAAAACATACCCTTGACGTCTCGTCGCTCTACAGCATCATTCACCATACGCAAAGGGTGGCTGCTTTTCAACACTATTTGCAAAGATCGAACATGTCCCGAGCCCGGCAAACTTTTTTGCTAGACTCAATAATTTTCTTATTAGCGCACAATTATTTTATGTTTGATTCACATTTTTTTCTTCAATCACGGGGTACAGCCATGGGGACGTCATTCGCCCCCTCTTATGCTAATTTATTTATGGGTTTTTGGGAAAGCACTCACATTTATGGTGGTGGGAATTTGTTTCGTGAACACATTATTTTTATAAAAGATATATTGACGACCTCATCATCACCTGGGATGGGGATGAGGTCACACTAGGAAGGTTTATAGATACACTGAATATAAATTCTTATAATTTACATTTCACTTTTGATTATCACTTAAATTTTATTAATTACTTAGACTTACACTTATATATTGGTCTTTCAATGGACATCAAGGTAGATGTCTTTAGGAAGACCAATTCAAGAAATACATCCCTATGTGCAGACAGCTACCCCGTCCCTTAATAGATGGGATACCAAAGGGGCAATTTTTACGTTTAAGGAGGCTATATTCGGACGACGAGACGTTCAGGTTGCACTCTAAAGAGTGAGAGTGATAGGTTTAAACAAAGGGGTTATCAGCAATCAGTGGTCTCTAAAGCCTTGGAACAGGCTTCACTAATGGATCGTGATGTATTGATCAAAAATTGTGGCCAAAAAAGAAAATCCAAGAAATATTCTAGTAATAATGATTCAAAAATACCAATGTTTATTACTAAGTATAGCAATCAAGCTAGAGAAATAAGGGCAATTACCAAACGCCATTGGGATGTCTTAAATTTGGACACAGGGTTGCAATCAATTGTGAAGGAAGGCCCTAAATGTGTCTTTACAAAGGCTGACACTTTGGGAACACGTCTATCACCCAGCCTATTCGCTTCAGAGAGTTCCACTGTGGGTACAATGAGGCCAACTATAGGATTTTATAAATGTGGCTCCTGCAAAATTTGCAAATATGCATGTCCCACTAAAGTGATTAAAGAAAACAAAACAGGCAAAATGTTAACGATTAAATCATTTATTAATTGTAACACACAATTTGTTGTGTACTACATTTGGTGCGGTTGCTCCAGGGGTTATGTTGTGAGAATGACTAGACCCCTGAAGCAGCGCATCATGGAACATGTTCGGTCAATCAAGAACAATGACCCTAACTATCCGGTGTCGAGGCACTTTGCACAATGTAGCCAGGGTGGTTTGAGAAACTTTCATTTTAGAGGGATTGAATGTGTCCAGGCATCCAAAAGAGGTGGAGATAGGTTGAACTATCACAACCGCAAAGAAATGTCATGGATCTTCTCCTTAGATACCCTTAGCCCTTCAGGGATGAACCTAGATTGGGAGTTACAACATTTTTTACACTGACCCAATGTTATATGTTGGGTATTTACGTAGATACTGTATAAAATGTGATACTGGGTTTCTGTGTTCTACCTCTCTTTCCTATCCTTTTCTTTTTCCTCCTTTTCCACTCTATCTCTTCCTTTTTTCTTTTTTCCCCCCATTCTTTTCCTTGTTTTCCTTCCTTCTCTCCTTGCCTCCTCCCCCCTTCCCCCCACCCTCTTCTCATCTCCCCCCCTCTTTTTCCTTTTCCTCCCCCCTCCATTCACCCCCCTTTCCCCCCTTTCCCTGCTTCTTCCACCTCCTTTTCTTTCTTTCTCCTTGTCCCCCTTTCCCTTTTTCTCATACCCTCTCCCTCCCTCCCCCTTCCCGTCTCCCTCCCTCCCCCTTCCCCTCTCCTTTCCCTTTATTGGAAATTGGATTACAAGAAGATGTCTTATACATGGGCAAATGTTCCTAGTTCAGACTACAGTTGGTATCTCCATCAAAAAGGAGAAGGAGATGTATTTATATTTATCCCTTTCAGGAATGTACTACATGAAAATATAAAAATGAGATAAGTCACAAGATATCTTTTATTGATATCTGTTGGAACAATTATGTACAATATAATTCCTGATAATTTTGAATACATTTACCACAGATTTATTAATTTTGGGGTAGTGTATCAAATAGTATAGGGGAACCATTATAAATTTATTTAGGAATTAGATATATGTTTTTAGTTTAATATTATATATCAACATCCGTTTTGCATTGGTTTGAATATACAATTCAATTGTTTCTTCATATCCATCTTATTAGCAGCATTACATGTTGCTTTAATGTAATTATGTCTTCTTTGTCTGATCTTTTGCAGCAATGTTTACTTTGTTTTTAAATATTTTTATTGGCGTTTATAGCTGGCCATTTTGGATACTCTGTGATTATATTTGTGTATTAACAACATGTATCTAGACTATATCTATTGAATTCTTTAGTCACTAGTCTAAATTTCACAGCTTATCCCTTTTGGTTTATGTTACTTTAAATTAGTCACCCTTTTTTCCCTCTGCTTCTGTGGATATGTTTAGGCTTGTTTCTTTAAGTTCATGACACTTGGAGGAGTTTACCTTCCAACAGGTGTATGAGATTAAGTGTTCACTGAGCTCCTATTGGTTACTCCGCAGGCCAGATTGGGTATTTTAAGCTCAACTGTCTGTATGTTATTTGTACTCTTTGATAAAGCGCGGTTAGCCATGCGAAACACGTAAGAGTGTGTCAATGTTGCTTTCCATGCCATTAAAGCGTTTGTAGTGATTTGAGTAGTCCCGGTCTGTTACTTCCTCATCGGGCAGATGCTCCGCCTCACCTTTTCTTGTATCCTGTGACCCACATCGGTAGGAGCACGCTGAGGCTGCCAAACGTCCACCCGCAAAAAACAGTGAGGTTTTCCTATAAGGATTTATTTTGGCTACTCATATAAGATTTACCTCGAGTTAGAGGCTATTGGGTATTGCCAGATTACTGTGACGTTTCAAGGTCTAAGTGTCGACGGGGGACATTATGAACTGGCAGCTGTAGTGATTGTGGATTTCATTCTCCGGCTATACGCAGTTATATGATCCCGGTACTTTCTGAGTTGCGCCACTAGGTGGCGTGGGGCTCTTTTCTCTTCTACAAGCCATTGCCTGTGTCTCTGGCTCTCTTTGTGTCTCTGGCTCTCTTTGTGTCTCTGGCTCTCTTTGTGTCTCTGGCCCGGATAGTAGCTCTAGATCGGATAGTAGGTCTAGATCGGATAATAGCTGTAGATCGGATTGTGCCTCTGGCTCACTTTGTGGCTGGGATTGTGGCTGTGGCAGGGGCTGTGCCTGGACATGTGCCACAACCTGTGCCATACATTTGGCTATGGTTGAGAGGCTATTTGCCATGTTGTCCAGTGTCTCCTGTTGTTTAGTCATAAGGAGTGTCATGTTTTTCATTTCCTTATATATGTTTTCATTTGTTTTAGCCTGACTGTCAGCAATATCTTGTTGCTTGGTCAAAAACCTTGCCTCTAGGCTGGTTAAATTTGACAATGCTTCTGCACAAACCTTGTCTCCCTGGCCCGCTTGGATCTCATCATTGTCATCACTTTCTGGATTTTGTGTATCCTCTAATGCCATAAAATCAAGACCGGAATCTTCTACATCTGGGACAGGAATATGTGGGGGATCGACTAACATCTCATCATCACTTATGACACGTTGTTGTTGTGTTGCTGACTCATCTGAATCCGTGTCCTCAGCAATCACTTTATAATAAACAACAAAATTTTACAATCAACATAATGACTAAGTAATTCTGTGCTCCTCTTTATTTGCCTGTACATCCAATGTTAATGCACATATTGTTATGCTATTTCTTTTATACGTGCATCAGTTTAATAACAAGCATGCTTTTCATAAACTGAACAGTGACATGTGTAATGTTGCCATTTCCTGATCACATCATCTAAACAGATGATTGTAGTTTTATGTCTGTTTAAATGCTTGCATTTCTCAGTATTTCAGAATTAAATATTGATGTAATAGCATACGACACCTGGTGTCGAATGTGAGAGAGATGGCCCAATGTCTCTGTTCCCTCCAATTCCAAAAATAAGGCGGGGAGTCATGATTGAATACATCTTTTCCTCGTACGAGTCTAAATTCAATGATGCTGGAGGTCTGCCTCCTGTCCCACATGTGATGCGTCCAGCCAGTGCCATCTTCCTCTTCAGTCTATGTTTAATGTCCCCAAATCTTTTCTTACACGTCTCTGGGGTCCTTTTAAAGACGCCTGATGCTGACACAGCTCAGCATATCTCTGCCCACAATTTTGTTTTCTGACTGGTCTTGGTTTTAGCGTGTATATGTAAAAGTGTTAATATACATTTAAGTAGTGATTTAATAATGTATGGTAATATATTATCGATTGGAGAAAAAGAACCCAGTCTTGTAGCACTCGTACACAACAATTGTATAGTGATAAATTTAAAATACTTTATTAATAACTCTGAATAAAAAATAGGGTGTTAAAACGTAATTAAATACTGTGTAGAACAGCACGTGACTGTATCCTTTGGTAAGCCACCCTGGTATAGGTGGGTAGATATAGTGTGATCCCTGATAGGTACTAGAGATCAAATGCTATAAATTATAGCGACCTAAAATGTAGGAGAGGAGCCAAAGAAAGCCCACCGAAAGGACAGTCTCTATTGGAGTGCGTCTAGGCGTAGATTGCGCTCTAGAGGGATACACTCATGATAATGTGGCATATACTACGCTAGGTAAGACCTATAAGTATCTCCCCCACCCCCCAGATAGAGATTGCTCTGTTTTGTGTACAAATTCACCTTCATAGTATGAGCTATATCTCTATAAGGGATATGTGTTGCCTATTTTCTAAGGTGCAGGCTATTAGGCAAGCAGTGATTGCTGTTGTAAGGTATAGCTAAACTAGAGCAACTATAGGAAATCACCCAAACACCTAGGAGGTGATTTGAGGCCGGATAGGTACTCCTACAATGTTGTGGTAGGTTGTTGGTGATGTCTGCTGCTCTGCTGTTGTTGGTTCAGTGCCCCTTACTGTTGTAGCACAGTGTAAACTTAGCTGCCACACACAAGCACTATGTGCTTATGGTTAATTCCCCTAAGCACACCAGGGTCTTATCATGCGCAGGCGGTGGAAGCTGATGTCAGAGCAACCTCCACAGTGATGCGTGGGTAAGTATGATGCTTGCGCTAACTGTAAGGGTTAATGTGTGGACATAAACAGCTTGAGAAGCTACTCAGCAGGTCATGGATCGCTGCATATGCCAACAAACGAGTGTGCTGGAGTAGGGTATACAGGAGGTTAATATTGAAGTGGGGTCAAAGCCCCAACACACCCCGTCCCCCCCCTCTACAGGTTGGAGCAATAGCGTGCATAGAGTAATGACATGGGGAGCCGGTCTAGCTGATCATCGCAGTGTCCCCTACATCAGCACTGATCCTGGTTATATCAGTGCCGATGTGCTCGAGGACCTGCCTGTCTGTTAGGTGAGTAAATTCAGAGACTCCTGGGAACATGGAGGGTCCCGCAGTAATGATATACAGCGTGATCCCTAGTAAATCATGCACATCAGGGGAAGTTTAAAGCCCAAACGCAGATCAATATCTTCAAGTTGAGCTGTTTAAATAAACAAACTTCCTGCGTGTGCAGGGAGAAAAATGCCAGTTAACATGCACATCAGGGGAAGTTTAAAGCCCAAACGCAGATCAATATCTTTAAGTTGAACTGTTTAAATAAACAAACTTCCCAAGTGTGCAGGGAGAGAAATGCCGACGCGCGCGTTTCACGTGTTAAAACGCTTCTTCAGGGCTCGTGCGAGTCTCTGAATTTACTCACCTAATAGACAGGCAGGTCCTCGAGCACATCGGCACTGATATAACCAGGATCAGTGCTGATGTAGGGGACACTGCGATGATCAGCTAGACCGGCTCCCCATGTCATTACTCTGTGCACACTATTGCTCCAACCTGTAGAGAGGGGGGACGGGGTGTGTTGGGGCTTTGACCCCACTTCAATATTAACCTCCTGTATACCCTACTCCAGCACACTCGTTTGTTGGCATATGCAGCGATCCATGACCTGCTGAGTAGCTTCTCAAGCTGTTTATGTCCACACATTAACCCTTACAGTTAGCGCAAGCATCATACTTACCCACGCATCACTGTGGAGGTTGCTCTGACATCAGCTTCCACCGTCTGCGCATGATAAGACCCTGGTGTGCTTAGGGGAATTAACCATAAGCACATAGTGCTTGTGTGTGGCAGCTAAGTTTACACTGTGCTACAACAGTAAGGGGCACTGAACCAACAACAACAGAGCAGCAGACATCACCAACAACCTACCACAACATTGTAGGAGTACCTATCCGGCCTCAAATCACCTCCTAGGTGTTTGGGTGATTTCCTATAGTTGCTCTAGTTTAGCTATACCTTACAACAGCAATCACTGCTTGCCTAATAGCCTGCACCTTAGAAAATAGGCAACACATATCCCTTATAGAGATATAGCTCATACTATGAAGGTGAATTTGTACACAAAACAGAGCAATCTCTATCTGGGGGTGGGGGAGATACTTATAGGTCTTACCTAGCGTAGTATATGCCACATTATCATGAGTGTATCCCTCTAGAGCGCAATCTACGCCTAGACGCACTCCAATAGAGACAGTCCTTTCGGTGGGCTTTCTTTGGCTCCTCTCCTACATTTTAGGTCGCTATAATTTATAGCATTTGATCTCTAGTACCTATCAGGGATCACACTATATCTACCCACCTATACCAGGGTGGGTTACCAAAGGATACAGTCACGTGCTGTTCTACACAGTATTTAATTACGTTTTAACACTCTATTTTTTATTCAGAGTTATTAATAAAGTATTTTAAATTTATCACTATACAATTGTTGTGTACGAGTGCTACAAGACTGGGTTCTTTTTCTCCAATCGATATTATCACGTCTCCATCCAGTCAGCACCTCACAGGTTAACAATAGCAGTGCGGGTTTTCTGTACGTGTGGTAATATATTCAACAGTTTCACAACATGTACATATCATTACAGACACCTATTAGGCAATGTCATGCGCGCATTCGTGACAAATTAAATGTTCCCAATCAGCTGCATACCACCGTTATAGCATACATGTTTAACAGCTCAATGTTACGTTGCGCATGTCTTGCATAAACATTTATGGCATCTTTTGTAGCATTTCTTTTAACACTGGGAGGAATTTACTGTGAGGGAGTCGGTAAGTACCATAGTCCCACTTTGTGGTGACTTTCAGAATGGGCCTGTAGAAGTGGTAAGTGACCACGAAACGTGACGTTTTCCCTGCGTCTCACCGCACCCACTTCCCTCCCTGTTAGGGATTTGTTTATCATACTGCTGCGGCTCATCTGAGTCTAACACATCGCCGTTTTTTCCCTGGCTTTTTCCTGGAATGCGACGCACTTCACCTGGAGCATGCCGCATTCATTTTGCGTTCTCAGCCATGGGTCATGCGCGGGTCATGCACAGTTGACGCGCGGTTGATGCGTTTATTGAGAATGGTTCGGATTTAATAGGTTGCAATTCTTCGCGTGTCCGCCAGATGGCAGATATTCCTGAATTGTAATGCGCATGCGCTTCAGTAATGTGTCGACTTGCAGGTGTTTCGTTTAAAAAAGATACCACAGTGTGATATTGTAACTTGGCCTTGAGACTGAAGGAAGAGGTTGCAAAAATGTATCAATTTAGGCTTTTAATATTAAAGAAAGACAAAGACCAGTTTCGGTTACAGTATTCTCCAGAGAGCCGTCGCCATGAGTGTTCAAGTGCAGCCCGTTTTCCAAAAACCCGACAGAAGTTACGCGTATTTGATATGGGCCGCGATTAATGCAACAGATGATAAGATGGCAACAGTTGTTCAAATTTATCAGTATTTTACCGAAAACTATGACTTTTACAAGTTTTCGCCAGCTCCTCATACGTGGAAGCGTGCAATAAGGAAAAGGTTATGTAGCGATCCCTGTTTTTATCGTATTGAGCCACAATTTGTTGGAGGGTACTGGTGTGTACCACCGGCTTTTTCCTGTATCTATGATCATGATGACGGCAAAAGGCGAAGGGTCGTGTTAAAACCAACTAAGAAACGACAGTCGCTGCCAAGCAATGCACCGGCACCGGCTTCCGATAATGGTCCCACCGTCAGTGACAATTCTGAGCCTGTGTCGGATTTCGCGTGCAATTTCGATCAAGTTTGCATGTACCTAAGCAATTTCCAGCCTCATCAGCTGACTACAGGTGGACTAGTCCCGCTGCAAACTATCGACGTGGATGATCAAGAACACTGGACTGGCAGTGGACCGGCGCCGGTGCTAGCTGAATGGGAAATTCTATGGTGAGTATTGTTGCCATATTATTTTCTGTGTTTTTTTTATTTTGACAATACAGTATCAATATTGGTGCGATTCAAAAGTCAAGAGATTCTCCTGTAAGCAATATCATTGGCTGAGCGGCTTCTACAGCACTGCAGATACTGAACAATTGGTGGAACGCTAGGCGCATGCGCATTGGAACCTTCTTGAAACGCATAAGCGTGTCATCACATCGACGGTAGGCGCATGCGCATGTGAACAGGAGACGCCCCCGGAGAAAATTACTGGTGGGGCTGGCTGAGAAAGTCTTAAGGGGAGTGACCATTACAGTAAAACTTTTCTTTTTGTTTTTCCTCAGAAAATAAAACGGCTAATGGAGGGATTTCGATGGATAATATCACTTTGTGTAACAATGCCTGCACATTGCTGAATCGGATTTAAAAAGCCACGTACCGGAGTCTACAGTTTAGTGGCCGTTGTTATTGATTAGGATAGAATACTGTACCTGAAACAGTATGCTGATGTTTTCCGGCCATACAGCATACAATACTTTTTTATATACAGTATACTGGGTAATAAACCCCAAAAAAATAAAAACTATGCATTTATTCTACATTTATTCTACATGTATTACAGTGCCAGTACATACAGTACAGTACAGTATGTGTCTTCTTTTTTTTTAAATACTCTTACAGTATACTGAGCATGCCTACAGTATACAGTGCAGTATGCCTCGACATTCTAGAAACACTGTATTTTGTTACAGTAGCAAAGGAGCCAATGGAACAATGTAAAACAAATAAACATGTTCTTTTATTGGTGTAGTAAGTACAAAAACATTTATTTACAAATACTGTACAATGTAGAAACATTTTAAGCGCACAGCAATTCAAAACATCAACAGGTGTATGGTTTACTGCTACAGTAGTGAAAACATTTATGTATAGAAAGTAAAAACATTTACAGTCAGTCAGTATGGTTTACAGTCACATGTTTTAAAAACAAATTCTTTAGTCATAAAATATACAAAACCCAACATCTCCTTTATTAAAGTCAAAACATATTCAGTGGGATGGTCTGCAAAACAGTCTGCACCCGTACAGTCCTCGAGGGCAGCAGACAGGCCCGGTTTTCAGGACAACCTTGAAAACCGTGCCTGTTTGCGGCCCTCAGGGACTGGAATTGTGCAGGTCCTGTGTGTGTGGACAGCAAGTTAAAACATTTCTGTATAAATACAAGTAAAAAAACACACAACAACATCTCCTTTATTTAAGTACAGCAGGTCAAAACATGTAAAATACAGTTCAGCACAACAGTATGGTCTTACCTGTGATTAAAAAAAAATCTTTATTCATAAAATACAGTATACAAATGAAACATCTCCTTTATTAAAGAAACATATACAGTACAGTGGGATGGTGTGCAAAACTGTCAGTCAGACCTGCACCAGTACAGTCCTCGAGGGCAGCAAACAGGGCCGGTTTTCAGGACAACCTTGAAAACCGTGCCTGTTTGCAGGTCCTGTGTGTGTGGACAGCAAGTTAAAACAGTAAGTTAAATACAGTACAGCAGGTCAAAACATGAACAGTACAGCACAGTTCAGCACAACAGTATGGTCTTACAGAAAGTCCTCCACATTGTCCATCCATGGCCGATTCCTTGCATGGCACAAAACACCATTAATGCAGTCTCGAACGCCTTTCCTTACAGGATCTGTAATTGGATAAAAGCGCCGCATTTCATCCAGAATGTGTTTCCTTAAATTGACAGGAAGCGCCTTTTTTACGCGATTTCCTTCGTAGTTCACTTTGAAGGCCCAGTCGCAGTACAAAGAGTAGGGAACATGGTGCTTAAAAAGTAACAAGGCATACTTGTGGGGTGCTATAAAAAATGAGGAAAGTTGCGCCAAAAGAGAGTTATCCTACTGTTCAGTATATGGCTCCTGTCCTTGACACAATGCAGTTCCGCAGCCTGAGTCTCTCAGAGGTGATTCACCAACCTCTGTGTGAATACTGGTAGAAAAAGGGGGGTCCTCCGGCGCGTTGTTCTGCTTGTGGCTCCACGGCGTTTTAGATATATAGGTAAAGGAGAGAAGAGAGGGGACCACAGTAAGGGACCAACACAGTGATTATACACAACTCTTCGTTTGATTTGTGAGGGGGGGGGGATTGGGGGTGGTAGGAGATCAATGGAGAGATGAAAAATACTGCTGAATGAAAGGAGACACACTTACATCAGAGTGTCTAGTATCTTGAATTCTTGTACTCTTTTCTTTATGTAGCTGTATTTGGTTGAGGGTGAGGAAAAGCCTCCTGGTATCCTCCTTAGCAAAAAAATATAAAGGGAAAAAATAGTGCAATAAAATTTATTATCAATGGAAAAAAAGAGATTGAACACTTACAAGCGGCCGATAATTTCAGGCATAGAGAGGAGATGCTGCCAGACTCCACAACGAATCCCTTCCTGGGTTGGAGTGGTTTGTCCTGGCTGTTTCCCTGTTGGCAGATGATTGCTGCGTTGATCTTCACTTCGGGTGGCTGGGATTGAAGGTTTCCAAGAGCCCGTGCACAGGCTATGTCCTCCTCAAAAACGGCCTGTCCCTCAGCATACACAGCATACAGATTTCAGCTCCCTGCTCCGGTGTGCGTGCGCATGCGCAGACGGCGGGATCGCCGAGCCAGATAGTACAGGGAAATCAAGTCCTCACTACGGTGGCTTGTAATGGCCAAAAAACGTCAAACGCGTTTCGCCAATGCTTCCTCAGTGACGTGAGGAAGCATTGGCGAAACGCGTTTGACGTTTTTTGGCCATTACAAGCCACCGTAGTGAGGACTTGATTTCCCTGTACTATCTGGCTCGGCGATCCCGCCGTCTGCGCATGCGCACGCGCACCGGAGCAGGGAGCTGAAATCTGTATGCTGTGTATGCTGAGGGACAGGCCGTTTTTGAGGAGGACATAGCCTGTGCACGGGCTCTTGGAAACCTTCAATCCCAGCCACCCGAAGTGAAGATCAACGCAGCAATCATCTGCCAACAGGGAAACAGCCAGGACAAACCACTCCAACCCAGGAAGGGATTCGTTGTGGAGTCTGGCAGCATCTCCTCTCTATGCCTGAAATTATCGGCCGCTTGTAAGTGTTCAATCTCTTTTTTTCCATTGTTAATAAATTTTATTGCACTATTTTTTCCCTTTATATTTTTTTGCTAAGGAGGATACCAGGAGGCTTTTCCTCACCCTCAACCAAATACAGCTACATAAAGAAAAGAGTACAAGAATTCAAGATATTAGACACTCTGATGTAAGTGTGTCTCCTTTCATTCAGCAGTATTTTTCATCTCTCCATTGATCTCCTACCACCCCCAATCCCCCCCCCCTCACAAATCAAACGAAGAGTTGTGTATAATCACTGTGTTGGTCCCATACTTGTGGGGTGCACCAGCACTCTTCACCCTATACTTCTCCCTGAGCGTCGGTGGCAGATCGCACAGGGTGATGTCGGGCACCGTATCGATGCGAGCTAATGTAGGTCTTTTGGGAGCGGGTGTGCTTGAGGCAACGGGCGATGGTAGGTTGTCTGGGAGGAAGCTTTCCTCTGGTCTTGGTTGCCGTGTTGTCTCCTGGCGTGGTCTTGATGGGGTTGTCATGTCCTCCTCAACGGCATACATGTACACTACATCTTCTGGTGGAGGGGGTGCGCTTGGTGATGGAAAGGGGTCGATGCTCCCATTCATCACATCCATGTCACCCCCCTGCTCCTGTGTCGGGGCATTAGCACCGAGCAAATGATGTATACCCGCTATGTCAGCCTCTATCTTCTCCATCCGTCGATCCATCCGTTGATCCATATCTAGCATCCGTTGATCCATATGTATCATCCGTTGATCCATATGTAGCATCCGTTGCTCCACATTTAGCATTGTCTCCAGAAGCAAATCTATCTTTGCTAGCACAATAGAATTCCCGGGGAGATCCACAGTTATCCCATTCAGCATCCAGTCTAACGAGCTGCTTCTTGTGCATGGCGTGTGAACATCTGGGTGGATGGATGCAATGGAGGATGAGATGGGGATTCGATGGAGAGAAGCGGCAGCAACGTCGAAGAAGAGTGGAGGAGGTGACCTGTGGATATCCGGTAGAGGAGAAGCGGCAGCGTCATCGAAGATGGATGGAGAAAGTGACCTTTGGATTTCCGGTCGAGAAGCAGAGTCGTTTAAGAGCAAAGGAGAAAGTGACCCGTGGATTTCAGAGGCCGCAGCGTCGTCGGATAGAGAAGATGGCCTGTGGGTTTCCGGGAGGGCGGCGGCAGCGTCGAGGACGAGGTGTGGAGAAGACGGGCTGAAGATTTATGGGACAGCGGCGGCAGAGTCGTCGAAGCGTATGGCAGGAGGTGGTCTGCGGGTTCGATGGGTTGGCTGCCAATCGTTTTGCGTCGAGAGTACATCACCGTATATCTTCTTGACCTAATAAGGCTGACGTCTATGAAAACCCTTAGCCTTTGGGGTCAGCAGAAGGTTTTCTTTTTTGGCCTTAGCCTGTCGCTTTTGCCTTGGCATGGAAACAGCAACCGCCTTTCGCTTTTTCTGCTTGACAGGCACGGCAGAGGTGAGTGGGTTCCTGCGTCCGTAGAATCGGGGTTGCTCCATGGAAGCAGGTGGCACAATGCAGTATCTGGACAAGGGCAAGTTCAGATAAAGATCATTGAGTGGTGGGCTATGCAAAGTGTGTAACCTTTTATGCATGGCAGCGAGGTACAGGTGTTGAAAGTGGGCGTACTCTAATGTGAGTCATTACCGTATAAATACACAATCCATTTTGTGGATTCACTGCACATTGAATACACATCGACTAAACATCGAATATACATTCTTTTGTTTGTATTTCTTTCTACTCGCAGCAATGGTTGTTAAAAAGATTTCCAAGGATCTCAGCATGCGAATTAAGGAGATGTACACTAGCGGACACCGAATTGCTGCTATCCAGCTACTTCTGGCCTCGTTGTGCCAGCAACCACTGTGAGCTATCATGCACACGGAAAAAACAGAGACTGCAAAAAGGCACCAAGGGTAACTAACGCGTAAGTATATTTATAACACTTTTAAAAAAAAATTAGATCCAAAAATGTACTGTACATCTACAGTACTGTATCTAATATTTTTGTTATTTCTGTAGACTTATATTACAACAGTATATATATTTTGTATATTTATATTACAACAGTATATATTTGTTTTATATTTATATTACAACAGTATATATATTTTGTATATTTATATTACAACAGTATATATTTTTTATATTTATATTACAACAGTATATATTTGTTTTATATTTATATTACAACAGAATACTCTATATATTTTTTATATTTATATTACAACAGTATATATTTGTTTTATATTTATATTTATATTACAACAGTATATATATTTTGTATATTTATATTTATATTACAACAGTATATATTTTTTATATTTATATTACAACAGTATATTTTGTTTTATATTTATATTTATATTACAACAGTATATATTTTTTTTATATTTGTATAACAACAGTATATATTTTTTTTATATTTATATTCCAGTACAACAGTATATATAATTTTTATATTGCTGCATATAAATAAAACAATATATTTTCTTTACATTGTAGGGAGACAACTCTTCTGGTGGACAAAATTTTTGAGGAGAATGATGAGAAGAGTGCATTAAGGGTCAAATACACTCTGCAGGAAAAGCAGAATCTGACTGTATCCGAGACCAGCATAAAGAAGATGAGACGCAGCATTGGATGGAAATATGGACGTGTGAGGTTAGTACTGGACAGTACAGGAGGTAGGTAAAAGTATTGTTTAGGAAACTGTACTGTACCGCTAAAATTATTTATTCCTTGTCATTACAGAGCGTAGGAAGAAGGGGGTAGGATGGTCCGTGGTTCACAGCAACTTCAGCAGCCAACGCATGGATGTCTAAAAAAACTTTATTGATCGCTAGCAGTAAACATCAGGCAACCACTCTAACATGTTTCGTCCAGGCTATGGACTTTTTCAAAGAGTGTACCCCATGATACGGGACGCAAACAAAATAAAAAGAGGAGTCCAGGCCCAGGCATGGATCGACAGTGGGGAAACTTTCCAGGATTGCATCTTCACTGATGAGCCTACTGTGTCGCTGGAGAGATTTGCAAGCTTTGTGTTCCACAAAAAAGGCCGGATATCTTTGAAGCCGCGGCCAAAACACCCCGTGAAGCTGCATGTGTGGGGTGCCATCTCTAGGCGTGGACCAGGATGCATTGTCATCTTTGAAGGTAAAATATATCAAATATAATGTAGCCTTATGCACTGTACTTTACTAGTGTAGCCTTACTGTATGCACTGTACTGTACTATTGTGCAGTTTTTTGAGCACTTTTCTTTTCTTGCTATACTGTAGGAATCATGAATAAAGCTTTCTTCCAAGACAACATTGTACCTGAGATGAGTGCAATACATCACACGCGAGTTCCCCAATGGTCACCGCTTCTACCAGGACAACGATCCGAAGCACACCACATCAACAGCGCATATCCTTGAGTGCGGTATCAACTGGGTGAAGATGCCAGCCGAGTAAGTGCAGTAGACCGTGTCTCATTTTTTCCCCACTGTTTTTACTGTGTACTGTATCTCTTAAACTAATTGTCCTTTTTTTACAATGACAGATCGCCAGACTTCAATCCGATCGAAATGGTCTGGCAGCAGCTGAAGGACCATATCCGGAAAGTGGCGAAACCCTCCAAAAAGGACAAGTTGTTGAAAGGCATAATGAGTTTTTGGAACGATGTACTCACCGTGGAACGCTGCAATAAATATATAGACCATATTGCCACTGTGTTGCCCATTGTGATCGCGCGTAATGGGCAAGCATTAGGAAAGTAGTACTGTGCTGTAGTATTGTAAGTACAGTATGATACAGGTAAGTAAGGCACAGATTTTTTCTTTCCCAATAGTCAGAGTATACAGTAGTTAGAGTATTTTCTTTACAGAGAGAGCAGCACCAGCCATCAGGTTACATAGTATTTAACAGTAGTCAGAGTATACAGTAGTTACAGTATTTTCTTTACAGAGAGAGCAGCACCAGCCATCAGGTTACATACAGTAGTATTTAACAGTAGTCAGAGTATACAGTAGTTCCAGTATATAGTAGACTAGTTTGACAGTAGTACAGTAACTGTCTACTAACTGCTCAATTTTTTATTTTCAGAGAAAGCAGCACCAGCCATCTACAGTAGTACAACATATCACACAATGCCATAATACAGTACGCACATACAGTAACTGCACTAATTTTTTGTTTTCTTGTCGTTTCAGGAAAAAAGGGTGGCCTGGGGGGAGGTGGGGTGTTGTGTCAAGTCTAATCTGCTTGTACAGTCAAATGTACAGTATATAAACAGCAGTATTGATGTACACAAAACCCCTCCTCTCTCAATGAACTACTGTACTGTACACAGAATGAGGAACACGATAAAGACGGAAAAAATAATATTACTATATATATATATATATATATATATATATATATATATATATATATATATATATTATACATTACAGTATACAGTATATTATTAAATAATATTCTTATAAATGTGCATTATTCATATTTCCCCATGTTTTACAAATGTTTTCTAAATGTTTATCCAATTTCAATCTGCCAGAAGAACTTAATAAAGATAGCATTATTTATTATGCATGATTATTTTTATATCTGTATTTTTTGGTTCCTGATAAAATAAAATGAATATTTTTTCGCATTCCTACTAATCATAATCATTGACAACAACCACAAACTTCAGTACCCAAATGAATAAGAATGAATGACAAAACAACATGAATCAGTTAATGGTTTTTTTAACTCTCAATTCTCACAATGCTGTGCAAAACAGATTTACATTTCAAAATCGAGAAGGGATTTTCCAAAGCGTTACCGTAAACTAAGCCTCGAAGGGTTGGTGGGGGTGGGGATGTCATGTGCATTAATAAGCTAGCTCCCATCTCTGAAAGGATTAGAGTACACGCAGGCGCAGTGAGACGATTGACGCTCGGCTAGGGATGGATTAAAAACATGACTAACTAAATTCAGAAAATTAACGACTCTGTGGAGAGAGGGGGTTGGGTGACTCATGCGCAGTAAGCAGCAAGCTCCCATCTCTAAAAGGATTAGAGTACACGCAGGCGCAGTGAGACGATTGACGCTCGGCAGGGACGGATTAAAAACACAATGACTAACTAACTTCAGAAAATTAACGACTCTGTGGAGAGAGTGGGTTGGGTGACTCATGCGCAGTAAGCAGCAAGCTCCCATCTCTAAAAGGATTAGAGAACACAGGCGCAGTGAGGCGATTGACGCTCGGTTAGGGACGGATTAAAAACACAATGACTAACTAACTTCAGAAAATTAACGACTCTGTGGAGAGAGGGGGTTGGGTGACTCATGCACAGTAAGCAGCAAGCTCCCATCTCTAAAAGGATTACAGTAGAGTTCACGCAGGCGCAGTGAGGCGATTGACACTCGGCTAGGGACGGATTAAAAACACAATGACTAACTAACTTCAGAAAATTAACGACTTTGTGGAGGTGACTGTCGATAAGAGTTTGTGTGCGCGTGGGGGAGGGATGAAGGATTAGTCGTGCAGCAGTTCAAAGACATAACATACTGTACAGTACTGTACTGTAGAGTACAGTAATTTCAAAAGGCAGTTCATCATAATACTGTAATTTGATCCCTACACCCCCCAAATACAGTACATAAAAAGCACACAAATCAACCATGTGCAGGCAAACGCACAGATTTAATATCGTAATATCAAGATTATTTTTGCAGGCTTGTGGATAAAATAACAGTTAAAAGTTACAGGCGCATGAGCTGGAATAACCTAGCTCCCATCCGATTTTCCAAAGTGTTGCGGTAAACAAATAACAAAGAAGGGGGAGGGATAGGGAGTGATCAACTAAATTATACTAATTGTGATGTGGATGAATAATACATATATAATGATAATTATAAGGAACAATAGGTGCGACTGTGAATTGAAGTGAATCTGGGAAACAAAGGAGAGCAAAATATTTGTGCTCCAAAAAGAGAATTCACTTGTGTGCACACTATGTATGTATAAAATATAACTTTTAATAGGTGTACTTAAAACATATATTACCGTAACACTAAATATAAACCTAAATATAAACCTTTAAAAATAAATGAAATGATATGCAGCAGATGCACCGCCGTTTTCCCTGTACTCTCTTCAATTGTTCCTTGGTAGGAGCATGCAGGACAGGACCAGGATATCCCCAAGGTCAGCAGTGAGTAATCCATTTACTTAATTTATGTGATCAGTCCTACACACGGTTACCTAGCCCACCACATAAGACTTACCTATATGGCTAGTGGCATAATCTATGGGAGTGTGTTTAACATTGGACTATCTGGAATCCTGAGTCTTATGAACTGTCCTATGCTATGAAGATGTTTATATTTTTATATCATGATCAAACATTGCCTACTCCTGGTTAGCATCACAAGTGGGAATTAACCCTCCCCTTCCCTTCCATACTTTAATTTCAAAAGGCAGTTCATCATAATAATAGACCCCCAAATACAGTACGTAAAAAGCACACAAATCAACCATGTGCAGTCAAACGCAGTGTCGCAGTCAATAGCTACAGAACAGATTGAATATCTTAATACAGTAAGATGTTTTTTGCAGGCTTGTGAAGAAAAAAAATCCAATAAAAAAAAAATTTACATTTTTTTTTTGGTCACTCACTCGGGCAAGCAAGCAGTGGTGGGCGAAGTTACAGGCGCATGCACAGTAAATTCCTGCTGTCAAGCAGGAAAGTGATTGAAATCAGACACACGTTCAAAGGAATGGTGTGGGAGAGATGTACTGTACTGCATTGCAGAGAAGATAAGAAGTTGAAATACCCTGCAGTGCAGTTAATTATCCTGAGCAAGGGGAGAGCGCTGTATACACTGGCGACACACTTTATTCGAGCTCGGCTAGTCCCACGAATTCGGGTATACCCGGGTGTATTGAGGTTTGTGACTGTTTTCTGCCCGAGTGCATTGGGTTATTTTCCAGGCAGGGATTGAAGCATTTTATTCCCGCTGGCTGCAATACTGCACAGTATATATATATATATATACTGCATTACAATTCATGAATTTATGTCAACTGGTAGACACGCGAAGCATTGCAGCCTATTAAATCCTAATCATTATCATTTAACAGATCAGCCGCCCGTCAGCCAGGCATGAACCCAGGCTGGGAAGGCAAACGCAACGGGGCTTGTCAGAGGTGAGGAGCGGCGCATTCCAGGTATCTGCCAGGTACATACTGGGTATTTGCTCGAATAAAGTGTGTCGGTGCAGTATGCAGAATCGTGACACTGTTACAGTACTGTACACGCCTATGCGTTTCAACAATTTTCAAATGAGACATACTGTACAGCAGCACAGCACTGCAAATCATGTATACTTTAAATATGCAAATGTACAATTACTGCGCGCACACACACAGACTGTGTACTGACGTAGCTTGAACCGCAAAGGTATTAGACTTCCAAGACAACAGCTCGCAAAAGCCCCTCTGAGTTTTTACACGGCATTGCAGTATTGCAGACAGTGAGAATAAAATGCTAATATCACGAGCGCGAAAATAACGCAGTTCACTCCGGGCGAAAACGACAAAAAAACGCAATTAACCGTGATAATCTGAAACCCGCGGATCTAGCCGACCTAGACTCAGATCGGCCGCCACTGTATCCCTCACTTTTTAGTGATGTCACATTTCCCCCTTCCCTCACCTCCTGCTAATTGTATGTGATGAGAGGTTTTTGGCACTTTGTCAATTAATATTCTGCACTTTTGCTCATTCATATATGTCAGCATTTCAAGTATCATTGATTGTTTAGTATTCATTATGAGTGTGGGAACACTTTTTATGTTCTATATGTACTTAGGAGACATTAGAGGTCTCTTCATTGTTCCCCAGCACCCACAACTCACCTATGTCAAATATAGTTCACACATTAAATAATGCAGCCTACACAACATACTTTCTATATTATAATATAATAATTGTTAACAAATTCTTACATGCTAATGATCCATAGAGTTGTTCAAAGGAAGACATGACACCTTCAACAAGGATGTCATTTTCCCGATGGGTAAATCGGGGGTTTCTTAGGCCCTCCGTCCACGCCTGGCTTGTTCATGGCCCCTCATCACTTCCATCCTCCTCTGCATCACTGTTCGTATGGTGGACAGTGTCCCTGTCTCCCTGTCCTAATAATATATGCACCTGGATTGAAAACTGGTTAAAGGACAGACAACAGAGGGTTGTCATAAATGGAACTTTTTCAGGTTGGGCTAAAGTCGTGAGGGGAGTACCTCAGGGATCGGTACTGGGACCCTTGCTTTTTAACTTGTTTATTAATGACCTTGAGGTTGGGATCGAGAGCAAAGTCTCCATCTTTGCTGATGATACTAAATTGTGTAAGGTAATAGAATCAGAGCAGGATGTAATTTCTCTTCAGAAGGACTTGGAGAGACTGGAAACGTGGGCAAGTAAATGGCAAATGAGGTTTAATACAGATAAATGTAAGGTTATGCATTTGGGATGCAAGAATAAAAAGGCGACTTACAAATTAAATGGAGATATATTGGGGGAATCCTTGATGGAGAAGGATTTAGGAGTGCTTGTAGACTGCAGGCTTAGCAATAGTGCCCAATGTCATGCAGTAGCTGCAAAGGCAAACAAGATCTTATCTTGCATCAAACGGGCAATGGATGGAAGGGAAGTAAGCATAATTATGCCCCTTTACAAAGCATTAGTAAGACCACACCTTGAATATGGAGTACAATTTTGGGCACCAATCCTAAGAAAAGACATTATGGAACTAGAGAGAGTGCAGAGAAGAGCCACCAAATTAATAAAGGGGGTGGACAATCTAACTTATGAGGAGAGGCTAGCTAAATTAGATTTATTTACATTAGAAAGAGGCATCTAAGAGGGGATATGATAACTATATACAAATATATTCGGGACAATACAAGAAGCTTTCAAAAGAACATATACATCCCACGGGCAGTACTATGGACTCGGGGCAATCCCTTAAGGTTGAAGGAAAGGAAATTTCACCAGCAACAAAGGAAATGGTTCTTTACAGTAAGGGCAGTTAAAATGTGGAATTCATTACCCATGGAGACTGTGATGGCAGATACAATAGATTTGTTCAAAAAAAGGTTGGACATCTTTTTAGATGGGAAAGGTATACAGGGATATACCAAATAAGTATACATGGGAAGGATGTTGATCCAGGGATTAATCCAATTGCCAATTCTTGGAGTCAGGAAGGAATTAATTTTTCCCCTTAATGGGGTTTTTTGTTTGCCTTCTTCTGGATCAATAAGTAAGTATAGATATAGGATAAAGTATCTGTTGTCTAAATTTAGCATAGGTTGAACTTGATTTACCTACAGTATGTCTTTTTTCAACCTCATCTACTATGTAACTATGTAACTATGTAACTGTCCAGTACTCCCGCTACCCTCAGCCACCTGCACTCCTCCACCTGGAGTATCATCACGGGACATTCCGGCACGGGACGTACCTGCCCTGGCAGGATGGACCATATCTGGACGTCCCACTCCTCTCCCACGCTCCCCCACTCCCACCAGCCACTGCACCTCCTCCACTCCCACGCTCCACCACTCCACCAGCCACCACACCTCCTCCACTCCCACGCTCCACCACTCCACCAGCCACCGCACCTCCACCACTCCCACGCTCCACCACTCCACCAGCCACCGCACCTCCTCCACTCCCACGCTCCACCCCTCCACCAGCCACCGCACCTCCTCCACTCCCATGCTCCACCGCTCACCCAGCCACCGCACCACTCCCACATCCACTCCCACGTCCAATCCCACTCATCCTCTTTATTTCACTCAATCACTCACAAAAAACAAATATAAAACAAAATAACACACTAACAAAGTTCTTTCACACTAACAATACAAAAATGTAGAGAAACAAAATATAATAACACAAGACAACTCACTGAATAATCACCAACAAATCACCAACTCTCTCCTCCTACTACCACCAAGTCCACTCTATCTCTCCTCGCAACAACACCCACACTGGCTGAACAGAATGGACGCTTTATATAGGGTGTCCCTCCAAAATAGTGGCGCAAAAGTGTGATTATAATTGTTGTCATATGCTTTGCTAAATTCATCACTTAAGCATTTCAGCATTTAACCCCTACACTACCATGTCCCAAAAAAGATATATATGACACACACACACACACACAGTAATTTCCAACTATATTATATTGAATGGATTCACTCCTTCCATGGACTCTCCCACTGATACCCCCAGGAAACTAAGGGGACATACACGAACCTCAGGGGACCATAATTGCCTTAGCGTGGAGATGACCAAATTAGTAAAAAAATGGAAAAATTTGCTTTTATAATACTGTCAATGAGCATGGGGTCTTCGGACCTGACCCGCATTGGTTTCAGCAGAGTAGGGATGAATAATGGATTGCACTGCCAGGGAAATCCAATTCCAAATGGAACCGGAAACACGAAAGCGCACACTCCAGTATAAAAAATGGTCTGGTTTATTGCAGGTGGGTTACAACATCAGGACAACATGAACGCACCCTAAGGAATTCTTTTTAATTATTGATGTATCACATTTTTTTCTACTCCGCATTGGTTTCAGCCTCGGGAACCCCCTACTTCAGGAGATACAGGCCCCGTTATGGGGTGCCGGTATCCCCTGCTGAATGTAAATGTCCCGGTCACGTGACGCGAAAGCTTGAAAGTGCAGGGGATACCGGCACCCCATAACGGGGCCTGTATCTCCTGAAGTAGGGGGTCCCCGGACCTGAAACCAATGCAGGTCAGCTCCGGAGACCCCCTGCTCATGTACACTATTATTAAAATGAGTTTATGTAGTGTACGATCGCCTGTAACAGCCTTGCATGGAGATGCCAAATCTCCATGCAAATGTTACATGCGGCTTTTTTTTCTATCAGCTAGCGTACGTAAAGTTTAAGAACGCTAGCAGGGGGAAAAAGCTTGCACGTACGATAAGCCAGTTTTTGGTCCGGCCGACAGAAAATGGGCTCAAGGCCTTTGTGAATCGCGTCTCCTGCTTCACTTTGTATCGGACGTGATTTTTAATTTCAACCAGACGCAAAAGCACGGAGCTTAGTGCATTGCCCCCTTTACCTGTACACAAATTAATACGCTCACACATACTATAACTGCAACCGTTAGCAACACACAATGCTACACGACATTGATTTGCCGTGAAAATGTTTAATTTTAGCAGTGATTCTGGCGCTTTAAAGCAAATGTATGTAACTGACTAACAGATTTAGCGGATCTAACATATCCTCATGTTTCAATACGCTAACTACTCTAATATTAATAATATCTACGTAATTTCTGCACATATGCCATTTCTTTCACTGTTTGTAAAAATATAGTAACTTATGTTCTTTTCAACACAGGGGCGTACACCTTGTGTCATGACATTTGATGGATGCGCAGGATGATCTCGAATTGCACGCGCCATTGCCCTGAACATTTAACTATCTGGCACGGATCTCATTAACTGCATTTTACCTTCTTTCACAAATATGTCCCGGCATCTGTTACGCTTCACGTCGCGATATCTGTAATATTAACAGATAACGGAGAAGAGGTAAAACGGAAATCGTTAAATATAACAACAACATAGAACACATTTCGCAATGGTACGCGCATGCGTTATGGGTGGGACGCATATGCGTGTCATTCGGAAACAAGAGAATCACTGATTACTAAAAGTTAATAGTTTATAGTTACTGCTGCGGCAGACTTTATTCTAACAAATCACCGGTTTGTCCCTGGCTTGTTCCTGGAATGCGACTCTGTTCACCCGGAGCATGCCGCATTCCCAGCCAGGGGTCATGCCCGGCTGACGCGTGGTTGATGTGTTAATTGATAATGGTTCAGGATTTAATAGGCTGCAATGCTTCGCGTGTCCTCCAGATGGCATAAATTCATGAATTGTAATGCAGTATATATATATATATAAACACTGTATAACAACAACCCCTATAACCCCTAACACACAGTACTGTACACATACAGTACTGTATATGCACATCAATGATACTATAGGCCGACGGGGGCGAGATGTGTTTGCATCAGAGAGAGATCCGCTGCTCTCTCTGCGCAAACATCGGCACATTAAAAATTATTTAAAATACATTTTTATTCATAGTGTAGATGTGCAGGGGTTCTCCGGAGCTGAACCGCGTTGGTTTCAGGTCGGGGGACCCCCTGCTTCCCGAGATACAGGCCCCTTTATGAGGTGCCAGTATCCCTCTGCATTTAAAGGTCCCGATCATGTGACCGTGGCATGTAAACCAAGCAGAGGGATACCGGAACCCCCTAAAGGGGCCTGTTTCTCGGGAAGCAGGGGGTCCCCAGGCCTGAAACCACAGCGGTTCAGCTCCGGAGACCCTCTGCACATCTACAGTATAAATAAAACACACACATCAATAAAGAATCGTTCCTTACCTTTGCGGCTATGTGCTACGGTAACAAAGCAGCATGAATGTATTTTTAATAATATTGTACAGTGAGCAGGGGGTTCCCTGAGCCAGAAATCAAAGCTCCTGCACAATATTATTAAAATACAGAAATGCTGCTTCATTACCATAGCTGATAGCCGCTAAGGCAATGAAGGGGTTAACCCACCGTGCCCGCTTTATTGTGGGTAGCGGGGGTGGGTGAAGGGGGTATTTGGCCCTTGGTGTGAGTTTAGGACTTGTGGGGGGGTTGCGGGTGCACTTAACCCCTTCACGACCGTAGCAGTTAATACCGCTACGGTCATGAAGGGGTTAACCCACCCCGCTACCCCCCCGCAAGCCCTAAACAACCACCGTTGAGGCTAATACCCCCTTCACCCACCCCCGCTACCCACAATAAAAAAAATTCACACACAGCAGCCGCCCAAAAAATAAATAAATAAATCTAAATAAATAAATACATGAATATAAATAAATACATTTAAAATACATTTTTATTCATAGTGTAGATGTGCAGGGGGTCTCCAGAGCTGAACCGCATTGGTTTCAGGTCGAGGGACCCCCTGCTTCCCGAGATACAGGCCCCTTTATGAGGTGCCAGTATCCCTCTGCATTTCAAGGTCCCGATCACGTGACCGCGGCATGTAAACCAAGCAGAGGGATACCGGCACCCCCTAAAGGGGCCTGTATCTCGGGGAGCAGGGGGTCCCCGGGCCTGAAACCACAGTGGTTCAGCTCCGGAGACCCTCTGCACATCTACAGTATAAATAAAACACACACATCAATAAAGAATCGTTCCTTACCTTTGCGGCTATGTGCTACGGTAACGAAGCAGCATGAATGTATTTTTAATAATATTGTACAGTGAGCAGGGGGTTCCCTGAGCCAGAAATCAAAGCTCCTGCACAATATTATTAAAATACAGAAATGCTGCTTCATTACCATAGCTGATAGCCGCTAAGGCAATGAAGGGTTAAGGCAGAATAGCATGTTTATTGGGGACATTTGCCCCCAATAAACATTGCAATAAACAACATACAGTACACCCCCTGTGTATTTAAAATACATAAACAACAATAAATACATTAAATACATATTTTTAATGTGTCTGTTAAACCTCTCTGCCTTGACTGTAATCTATGTGAAAAAAATATATATCAATGTGGCGCTCAAGAGTTATATCCCTATATAAACAAGTGTATAAATAATAAAGATAAAGTGATACTAATACAAACACATGCGAATGCAGCTTAACCCAGTGGGGGGTCGTTCTCTCGATCCCGTGGACGTGGAAGGGGTGAAGATCATCGGGAAGCGCAAGATCATGTAAAACAGAAGAAATTTTCTGATGGTGCAGTATTGTGATATTAATAAATAAATATTTATGGTGCTGTGTGATATGTACTCACAAGTATATGGTGAGTAATGTTCCCATAAAGGTATCTTTCAGGGACAGCCCGTCTGCCCGTGGTGTAGGTGGGTCTGTGTACGTGGATGGATGCTGAGGACCTTAGGTGAATAATAAGGAAACGGACATAGTGCAGACTGTACAAAATTCTATTAAAATTGTAAGTGAAAGTACAATACACTCACAATGTGTTAAAAAAATACAAGCGTTTTGATCACATATCGGATCTCAGTGCAAGGTAGCTGTATCAGTCCCCCCTCCGCCTCGGCGTGCATTTCACTGATGCGTCTCACCCAAACCGGAAACCGGAAGTGACGTCATCTGCTCTGGGGGACTCCGATCCTACAGTGATCTTCTCTCATCAGGGTTCACTCGCGTTGATGAAACCGCAATACGGAGAAACGCGTAGACCTAAGGTCCTCAGCATCCATCCACGTACACAGACCCACCTACACCACGGGCAGACGGGCTGTCCCTGAAAGATACCTTTATGGGAACATTACTCACCATACAGTATACTTGTGAGTACATATCACACAGCACCATAAATATTTATTTATTAATATCACAATACTGCACCATCAGAAAATTTCTTCTGTTTTACATGATCTTGCGCTTCCCGATGATCTTCACCCCTTGACTGTAATCTATGTAAGGCCCCCTCCCCCTAATGTGTCTGTTACAGAGATTACAGTCAAGGCAGGAAAGTTTAAGCCCCCCTCACCCTATTGTGTCTGTTAAACTTCCCTGCCGTGACTGTAATCTGTGTAAAGCCCCCTCCCCCTAATGTGTCTGTTTAATCTCCCTGGCCTGTGTTTCTGTGAGTGTAGTGTATGTAAATGTGGGGAGGGGGAGGGGGTCCCGTGTAAATATAATGCAGCGCCTCACTGCCAATGGCCCACCCAGTGAGGCCTAACCACCCACACCCACTACCCACTACCCACCTGCCCATGGCCCCTCCGCTGCTGCAAAACAGAGACAAAAATTAAAACATCCAAAGTAATGTCCCCAAACCCCTTAATCACCATAGCGGTTATTAACTGCTACAGTCATTAAGGGGTTAACCCACCTTCACCCACCACTCGGGACGCCTACATACCCTCCCACACTAACCCCCCACCCCGTGAGGCCTAACCACCCTCACCCACTACCCACACACAAGGGAGGCCTAACCACATACCCCCCCACCCCCAGTACCCACAATAAAAACAATACAGTGACCCACAATAAGCATCATTATATTTATTAAATACATTACCCACCCCCTGTGCCCCCCATAAATACAAGATTTATCCTTTTACAAACAGGGTTCATAACGCAGCCCCACGCGAGTCCCCGGTGGGCTGGCAGGGCACCTGACAGACCTACAGGGTACCAGCAGCCCTTTTCAAACAGGTTCTGGAGGCCTGCTGGTGGGTCCCGCCAGCACCATGGCCCCCAGGTGGTCTCCTTGGGTCACCGTGGGCCACAATTGGGTCCCCACGGTAGGCTCGCGGATGTCTTGGAGCCCCAGGTCAGACCCACAGGTGTCTGCGGGGCCTCAGGTGGTTCCCACGGGGGTCTGGGGAACTCACGAGTGCTCACTACGGGTCCGCGGTGCCCCCACAGAAGTGGGACCACACATCATCATCCCCGCACCTATGGGTCGGCGGTGCCCCCACAGATGTGAGGCCACCGCTTCATCCCCGCAGACTACGGGTCCGCGGTGCCCCCACAGATGTGAGGCCACCGCTTCATCCCCGCATGTGTCACCCATGGAACCACCAGCCTGATACCCGTGAGATACCCGAGGAGACCTGCAGGTGGTCTCCAGAGGTCCCACGCAGAACAACGGAACAAACCCTGAATGTAAAAAAAATAAACCTGGCCTATACATTCAATACATACAGTGGCAAGAAATGATATACCACAAAAAAAAATACACATGTTAAAAAAGCTTTAAAAAAAATTAACAAGTTAAATAAAATACATTTCTTTAGTTCACTTACCATTACTTGGCCCCACCAACTCCCGTTGCGCAGCTTACTCACGAACCAATCCACCAGGCACAGGAACCCATAAAATAATAAACCATAAAAAAATAAACATTACACTAAAAATCCAAATCAATCCACATGTCTTCTACTTGTAATCCATCTTCATCTGTATTCTTCTTTCTTCTATCTTCTTCCGGGCGGGGTCTTCTTTCCGTCCTCGGCCACGCCCTGGCCTTCTTCTTCTGTAGGAGGTCCTTCCTCCTCGGCGTCTGGCTTCAAAATGAGACGACACAGGCTTTTAAAGGCCTATGACGTCACATTTTCGTCATATGGTTCCCACTGCCCTGATTGGGCCGTGAAAACCATGTGTTTTGGCCGATAAAAATAAAAATGATGACGTCACTTAAAGGCAATGAAAGCACAGCCAATCAGAATGGCTTTGCTTCAATTGCCTTTAAGATGACGTCATTAAAAGAAACATGGCCGGCCTCACATGGTACGGTAGCCAATCAGAGCGTGGGAACTCCATCCCTACTCTGATTGGCTCTAGTATACCATGTGACAGAGGCTTGGGGGAGAAAGGATGTTAGTACATCTACCAATGAGCTGGCTTATCCAGCAACTCACGCGATATCAATAGACCCTGTGACGTCATCGTTGGGGGCGGGAGCAAGACTTTATAACGGAGAACATAGCAGACGCGCATTCACTCTTTGATAAAGGGACGGGAGTCCTGAAACGCGTCAGAGTGTTCGTTTGTACTCCCTATGACCACCAAATAAATCAATTTTAAACTATAACTGGTTTGTAGCTCCCCTTGTTCACAGTTGCAGTGCTCCGCCGTCGGATCCCACGGGACCACCCACCGCTCTATCATGTTACTGGCGTGATGCACGCAATTATCCTGAGTCTGAGCAGCTGTTCTACTGAGACTTCCAAACAGAACTGTTTATTACAAGGTATGTACTTTGGCTTACTGGGGATTTAGACAGTGTCTTTATGGTATATATAGAGTTCTGTGTTACTCCTCCAGTATTACCTGTACACCTGCTTGCCTATATACCATATAAGTCTCATACAGCTCAATATATGCTCAAGTGACTGGACAAACTGTGATCATAGGTTTACTTAAATGTACACCATGAACAGCTGAGCCCTGAAGACTGGGATTATATCCCATACACACAACATATTTTATTTTTTTTACATTCAGGGTTTGTTCCGTGGTTCTGCGTGGGACCTCTGGAGACCACCTGCGGGTCTCCTCGGGTATCTCACGGGTATCAGGCTGGTGGTTCCACGGGTGACACATGCGGGGATGAAGCGGTGGCCTCACATCTGTGGGGGCACCGCGGACCCGTAGTCTGCGGGGATGAAGCGGTGGCCTCACATCTGTGGGGGCACTGCCGACCCATAGGTGCGGGGATGATGATGTGTGGTCCCACTTCTGTGGGGGCACCGCGGACCCATAGTGAGCACTCGTGAGTTCCCCAGACCCCCGTGGGAACCACCCGAGGCCCCGCAGACACCTGTGGGTCTGACCCGGGGCTCCCAGACATCCGCGGGCCTACCGTGGGGACCCAATTGTGGCCCACGGTGACCCAAGGAGACCACCTGGGGGCCATGGTTCTGGCGGGACCCATCAGCAGGCCTCCAGAACCTGTTTGAAAAGGGCTGCTGGTACCCTGTAGGTCTGTCAGGTGCCCCGCCAGCCCACTGGGGACTCGCGTGGGGCTGCGTTATGAACCCTGTTTGTAAAAGGATAAATCTTGTATTTATGGGGGGGGGGGGGCACAGGGGGTGGGTAATGTATTTAATAAATATAATGATGCTTATTGTGGGTCACTGTATTGTTTTTATTGTGGGTACTGGGGGTGGGGGGGTATGTGGGTAGGCCTCCCTTGTGTGTGGGTAGTGGGTGAGGGTAGTTAGGCCTCACGGGGTGGGGGGTTAGTGTGGGAGGGTATGTAGGTGTCCCGAGTGGTGGGTGAGGGTGGGTTAACCCCTTAATGACAGTTGCGGTTAATAACCGCTATGGTGATTAAGGGGTTAGGGGACATTACTTTGGATGTTTTAATTTTTGTCTCTGTTTTGCAGCAGCGGAGGGGCCATGGGCAGGTGGGTAGTGGGTAGTGGGTGTGGGTGGTTAGGCCTCACTGGGTGGGCCATTGGCAGTGGGCGCTACATTATATTTACACAGGATCCCCCTCCCCACATTTACATACACTGCACTCACAGAAACACAGGCCAGGGAGATTAAACAGACACATTAGGGGGAGGGGGCTTTACACAGATTACAGTCACGGCAGGGATGTTTAACAGACACAATAGGGGGAGGGGGGCTTAAACTTTCCTGCCTTGACTGTAATCTTTGTAACAGACACATTAGGGGGAGGGGGCCTTACATAGATTACAGTCAAGGCAGGGAGGTTTAACAGACACATTAAAAATATGTATTTAATGTATTTATTGTTGTTTATGTATTTTAAATACACAGGGGGTGTACTGGGGGCCTGTATCTCAGGAAGCAGGGGGTCCCCCGACCTGAAACCAATGCTGTTCAGCTCCTGAGACCCCCTGCACATCTACACTATGAATAAAAATGTATTTTAAATTTATTTATTTATATTCATGTATTTATTTATTTATTTAGATTTATTTATTTATTTTTTGGGCGGCTGCTGTGTGTGATTTTTTTTATTGTGGGTAGCGAGGGTGGGTAAAGGGGGTATTAGCTGCAACGGTGGTTGTTTAGGGCTTGCGGGGGGGTAGCGGGAGGGGTAAACCCCTTCATGACCGTAGCGGTATTAACTGCTACGGTCGTGAAGGGGTTAAGTGCACCCGCAACCCCCCGCAAGTCCTAAACTCACACCAAAGGCCAAATACCCCCTTCACCCACCCCCGCTACCCACAATAAAGCGGGCACGGTGGGTTAACCCCTTCATTGCCTTAGCAGTTATCAGCTATGGTAATGAAGCAGCATTTCTGTATTTTAATAATATTGTGCAGGAGCTTTGATTTCTGGCTCAGGGAACCCCCTGCTCACTGTACAATATTATTAAAAATACATTCATGCTGCTTTGTTACCGTAGCACATAGCCGCAAAGGTAAGGAACGATTCTTTATTGATGTGTGTGTTTTATTTATACTGTAGATGTGCAGAGGGTCTCCGGAGCTGAACCGCTGTGGTTTCAGGCCCGGGGACCCCCTGCTTCCTGAGATACAGGCCCCTTTAGGGGGTGCCGGTATCCCTCTGCTTGGTTTACATGCCGCGGTCACGTGATCTGGACCTTTAAATGCAGAGGGATACCGGCACCTCATAAAGGGGCCTGTATCTCGGGAAGCAGGAGGTCCCCCGACCTGAAACCAACGCAGTTCAGCTCCGGAGACCCCCTGCACATCTACACTATGAATAAAAATGTATTTTAAATTATTTTTAATGTGCCGATGTTTGCGCAGAGAGAGCAGCGGATTTCTCTCTGCTGCAAGCACATCTCGCCCCTGCCGGCCTATAGTATCATTGATGTGCATATACAGTAATGTATGTGTACAGTACTGTATGTTAGGGGTTATAGGGGACGGCTTCAAATACAACAGCTCGCAAACGCCCCCATGAATTTTTACACGGCATTGCCGTATTTCAGACAGCGGGAATAAAATGCTTAAATCACAGCCGCGAAAATAACGCAATTCACTCCGGGCGAAAACGACACAAAACCGCACATCACCCGGATATTCTGAAATTCGCGGAGCTAGCCGAGTTAGAATAAAGTTGGTCGCCACTGTATCTGCATTATATAGCATTCATATTCGGAGCTGCCATGCAAGTGGTGTTTTGGAGGTAGCTAGTGTTTTCTAGCAATTGGTTGTTCTGTGTGTTCATCTCGTTGGGGTTCCAGTTTGATCCGTAAAAGTTTTGATATTGTGTCATGTACTGAGGCGGATACAGATAGTAACTTTGTGGCATTTCATCTGCTTCAGCAAGGTCGTTAGGATGCATGTTAGCATCATAGCTAGCTCCGGCATTGTTGTGGTATAGGTTGGACACCTCCGGTTGAAAATAAGAAACATTTGCTGAACATTTAAGGCACCGCTGCAGGCACCTATATCATTGTAGTTGGGTCCGCAATTTCGGACCCTTCTTCTTAAATTGCTACTTGCAAACATACGCATACTTGATTCAAGCACTGCCCAACAGCCACCCCTGTTTCCGCCAGTTGGTGGGTTCCAAAAAAAACAATCATTGGTTGATAAAGTACGTCTGATAGAATTTCGCCAGACTTTCTGCTTTGTATGATATTTATAAAAGGATAATTTGATGAGATATGGTCAAATATGTCCGCTACAGTTGCTCTTCTCTCTGTTCGGTATTGAATAGCGCTATAGATTAAATAGGCGTAGCAGAACGGAGGTTTCTTGTGAGCAGACATTTCTAATGGCATGTGTTCTCATGGAATGGTGTAAAAGAACGCTAAGTCTTACTTTAAAATAATGTTCTGTACAAAAGTATCAAATTGTTGGGAATGTGTTCAACACGGTCCAAGGTCGTTACACAAAGGAATAAGTGTCCATGATATCTTCTCTCACATACAGGTGTTCATGCTACTGGCTAATTCTCAGCCACATTCAAAGTTTTTAAACACTAACTCCTAGACATACATTTATGCGTAAGAATGTTGTATTAGCAAACATTTAAAATGTTCATCATGAATTTTAATGTTTATCTATGTGTTATGAATAATTACATCTTTCACATGTCAACGAAATTAGCGTCGACATGAGAATCGCTACCCTCTTTACTTCACATGTGCACATGAAATATTACATAATGTTCATTAAATTATTTGACATCAATTGTGTATTTAGCATTATACAATTGTCAAGTAAGTGAATCTTAAATGTGTCATAGGGAGCATTGAAGACTTCACTGTGTATACACTTCAAAGATATCAGTCATACATCAACTATATAAAACTAAATGCACAACTATGATTTGTATGTACACTAGACATAATCAGGACAAGCTGAAATCATGAGATTAATTACTCTTTGTTCTCATGACACATATCATACCATGCAGTCCCTTATAACTATTTTGAATAATTTTGCACATAACAAGAATAGAGCTACTCATAGATATTTTGTATACGCTTAGTGACTAATTAAAGGGGACAGCATGTTTAAATATTGTATGGTCACAAGGAATATGTAATGGGACATGTAATAAGATATGATGGACTATTTTTTCCTCAACTTTTGTTTTGAACACCGTGTTCTATGCCTTGGTCTGCTGGCATTTTCAGGGGTAGGTGTGGAAGTACTTTGTGTGTCACCAATTTCTGGTACACCTGCCATTTATGGGGCCACAACAGTTGTTTGCCTGGTTGGTTGTGCTTCAGCGTGTACATCTGGCTGTTGTGGCATTGGTGCAGTTTCAGCGTGTACATATGGCTGTTGTGCCATTGGTGCAGCTTCAGCATGTACATATGGCTGTTGTGGCATTGGTGCAGCTTCAGCCTGTACATATGGCTGTTGTGGCATTGGTGCAGCTTCAGCGTGTACATATGGCTGTTGTGGCATTGATGCAGCTTCAGCATGTACATATGGCTGTTGTGGCATTGGTGCAGCTTCAGCCTGTACATATGGCTGTTGTGGCATTGGTGCAGCTTCAGAGTGTACATATGGCTGTTGTGGCATTGGTGCAGCTTCAGCCTGTACATATGGCTGTTGTGGCATTGGTGCAGCTTCAGCGTGTACATATGGCTATTGTGGCATTGGCATTCCCATTCCATGTAGATATGGCAGTTGCATTGGGTGTGGCAGTCCCATGGCCTGTGCCAGGGCTTCGAACATTGCATGCGGTATTGGCTGTGGCATTTGCATTAGCTGTGGCATTTGCATTGGCTGTGGCATTTGCTGTGCCATACATTGTGCTATAATAGTTAAACTATTAGAAATAACCTTTAGTGTGTCTAGTTGTTGGTTGAAAATGCCTTGCATGTTTAGCATCTCTTCACATATTGTACGATTTGGTTGCTGCTGGTTGGCTGCCACAGCCTGTTGATTTCTGAAAAAAATTTGCTCTGCTGATTTTAATGATGCCAATTCAGCTGCACACATATTATCACCTTGACCTGGCTGTAGAGAGACTCACTGTCCTCATCTTTGATTTCAGGATCGGTTATATCCAGTTCCGATTGTAACCCTCGACAAACAGTTGGGGTGTAGTATCATCTGAGTCAGGCACATCTAGTTCCCGGAGTGCCTCAGCATATTCATGTTGGGGCTCCTCCACACGTGGAAGTAGTTGGCTCTCATCAAGCATTTCCTCCTCATTTTGCACATCGCCAAGAATTTAGGTTGAGGCATCAGAGTCTGTTTCCTCATCCACAACTACTGTGTTTCACCATCTCCCAAAGGTCCATAAAACGTTGGTCTCTCCTCCAGGAAGACCAATAGTTGCTAGTATTGGATCTTTGGGAGATGGCGTCTCAAGATATGTAGACCATTATTTGCAATCATTTGTACGGTCCATGCCCTCCTATATCAGGGATAGTGGTGACCTCTTGGAGCTACTTAAGTCGGTGGATTGGAAAGGGGGCTACATTTGGGTCACACTAGATGTGGCCTCCTTATATACCATTATTGCGCATCACCATGGGATGGCAGCTGTCAGGTCCTATTTAGATCACTCCACACTTTCACTGGTTCAAAGTAGTTTTATTATGGATTGCATACACTTTTTATTAAATCACAATTATTTTTTGTTTGATGGGACTTTTTATCTCCAAACACGTGGAACCGCAATGGGTACCAGCTTCGCTCCATCATACGCCAACCTTTTCCTAGGTTGGTGGGAGTCGATCCACGTGTTTGGAGATAATAACCCCTATCGACAATTTATCACGTTTTACCGGCGATACATAGATGATTTGATTTTTATATGGGAAGGAGGTGTTGACTCACTTTTATTGTTTATAGATTATCTCAACACTAACGATTTAAATTTAAAATTCACTTACACTTATGATTTTCACCATATTCAATATTTAGATTTATTATTATTTATCGATATGGATATGAAAATCAGTTCGGATGTATAAAGAAAGCACAATTCACGCAACACTTATTTGAGAGCTGACAGCTGTCATCCCCGGTCTTTACTCAAGTCCATTCCTAAAGGACAATTCATACGACTTAGGCGTATTTGCTCCAACAATGAGGATTTTGTAAATCAATCTCAGGAACTTTTATTGAGGTTCGTAGAAAGAGGTTATCTGCATTCCGATTTGCAAAAGTCACTTAAAGAGGTAGCTAGCATGAGCAGGGATGACCTTTTGAATAAACAAAGGAAGATCAAAGATAACTGGGATGAGGTTAATCCAGTTTTCGTAACTCAGTACAGTACACAGGCTAACTGTATTAAGAACATTGTTAGGAAACACTGGTCTACCCTGTCCGCAGATCCATTACTTCAAAAAGTATACTCGGGAGGGCCACGTTTTGTGTTCAAGAAAGCTAAGACAATAGCCAATTATGTGTCGAGAAGTCTTTTTTCCTCATCAGGGCCAGGTCAGGATCGGAATCTTCCCAAAGGTTGCTTTAAATGTTTAAAGTGTGTGTCTTGTACACACATGGAGTCGTGTGGAGAATTTGAATCATCTAATACAGGACAACGATTCCCCACAACATCATTCATTAATTGTGATACCACATTCACAGTCTATCTTTTGGACTGTGGGTGTGGTAAACAATATGTAGGACGCACTACTAGAGCCCTGAAAGCCAGGATGAGAGAACATATAAGACTCATCAAATTAGGAGACCTTACCCATCCTGTCGCCCAACACTTTACCAATTGTAAATTAGGAAATATAAAAAATCTGAAATACAGGGGTATTGAACATGTTCCTAAACCAATAAGGGGAGGCAATAGAACAGATTCACTAGACAAGAGAGAACTATGTTGGATCTTCACCCTGAATACAAAAATACCAAACGGTCTAAACTCAGACTGGGATCTCAGTCCATTTTTGCATTAATTTTTTCTGCTACATAAATATATTTTCTTCTAAATTAATTGTCTGCAAAAATATGTTTTCTGCTAGATTAATTTCGTGCTTCATCCTGAGTTTGTTTAATTAGGATGACGGTTTCACAAATGTAGATGATTCCCTATCATTCAGAATCTGAATGTATATATCAACATGTGGTATGACAGATAAGAACATAAGGGTGCCTAAATATTATGCAAATGTGCAATTGTATGTTTATACTTGTATCATATCTAAAATCATGCACTTGTTTGTATAATTTATTTGCTATTCCATTATTATGCTTATCAGTCTATGGTTTGATTAAACTCCTAGGACTTCCTTCTCGGTTTCTTTTAACCATTTAGATACAGGTTTTTTGATCTGCACCTCTGGATCACGTTCTCCTTTTTGCATTTAAAATAATTATGTACTTCAATTTTGATTTGATATTATTACTCTTACAGTATTTGTTTATGCATTACAGGAGAATATGCTCCATGGTTCACTATATGATGTTTTTTCACGTGTTAATCATGATATACATACATTATGTATGTGTATGATTTACGGTTTTTGATTTTTATTAGTGTTCATTTTTAATTTATTTGTATGTGTTTAAGCTTATAGGTTGAGGAAGGATATCGTTTTTTTCCCTTCCTTTTTTAATATTTAGGTTTTAATATGTTATAAAGGCATTGTATAGCTAGGTCTATGTATATTTATATTTGAGTTCATTAATATCAGAATTTGTTGAAAATTGTCAATTGTTAATAAAGTTTGATTATTCTGTATACACGCAGTGCGTGCTGACATCACCATTGCGCGACGCGCATGACGCGCCACTTGTGACGCGGTCTGGCGCCGAGCGGATGGGGACGGATGGCGGGAAACTGGGTATATATCAGAGACCAGGTAAGAGGGGGTCAATATACACCTTGATAAAGAGCGTTCCGCTTGAAACGCGTTGGTGGGGGCCCGTGGGCTCACTGCATTTTTATGGTTTGATCCATTAAATATTTTTATGGGACACACACTCTCTCGCAGTTTGTTCTTCTTTTCCTGTGCCCAGTTGTGCTCCAACCTTCCTACACTGCCTTCTCATCCACAACTATAACATAAAAATATATAATTTTAATTGACATCATGAACTACTAATTATGTGCTACTGTTGTTATTTGTGCAGCCAACATATTGTAATGCATTGTATCATCTACTTAACATTCCTGTTAATCTTTATTGTTATTTTCTATGTGCATATGCTATTCACCTGACCTAAGCTGAACATTATATGAATGAAAAAAATGTTTCACATGTATTAGAATTTGGAATAAAACTGTAAAATTCACACATGAAACCTATGCTGCGGCCTCAGTGTGTTTTACAGCGCACGTCGAGACGTGCGTACAAGTACCGCCCTTCAATGGTACTGTGCACAGTAGGCACGTTCGCGCGCATCCGCGCTGTATACCCATTTTGTTTTGTGCGACGGAGTCGTGGCCACGCCCCCGCCATCGGTTCACACAGAGGCCAAACCATGTCATGGCCACGCCCCCGCCAAACTCACACGCCGCACGTGCTACAGTGCTGACTGACCCTAGCCAAACACACAATTCTTGTGTTATCCAATTTGTTCAACACTAGTAGAACTTCATCCGGCATATTGACACTACATTAGTGTACACACATGTACTTTGAATGTAGTTGGACATTTATTGTTCAACTTTGCTAACACTAAATAGAGAGACTTAATGAATGTCAATACGTTCATAAATATAAACACACACACAACTTATTGTCCATGTGTAAAATGTAAAATTTTTTCGAGGAGGTCATCAACTTTTAGTAACACATACTATGGTTCATTAGAAAAACACATGACTATACGCAACATCAAAAATGTTGTGTGTGCAACCTTTTCAGTGCTTATGTGAACGTTTTGTCATTACAGAATGTGCATGTACAGTAAATATACATATATTATCTCACCTAGAGCTGTTGCTACTCTGTCTGTAAAAATACAACAGGAAAACATTGTTAGTTATGTGTGGATATGATTTAAATATACAATGTTTATTATTGTAAACATGGCAACAATGCTCCTTTTCATATGGGCAGCATTTTATGTATGGCTATTGTACACATGATGGCAAGTGTATTGTCACATCATATGAACGTGTCTAAAAAAGTACATATTTGACTCACATATCTATAATATCACAGTATCATTATTATATATTATCTTGAAAAAGGGTCGTAAGCCTTTGAGATATAAAGGCGACCATGCTCACAGGTCCTAGCACTACCATATGACCCTTATTCAAGTTAAACATTAATTGATAATGTGTCATATTGGAAGTGGCATTGGCCTTTTTTCAACTTTGTTTTATGCATCCGCAATGCTCTGTAACACACACACACACACACACACACACACACACACACACACACACACACACACACACACACACACACACAAAGGGAAAGTTACCCGAGAGTGACGAAACGCGTCAGGGAGCGTCATCACGTCAGACGCATTGACACTGACGTCATCACCGAGCGCTGGAACGGACTGATCCATGCGCAACTGCTGCAGAAGCCTGTACTACACGGAGCCATTTTCCAGGACTCTAATACAGTTGTATTGAATACCATCTGCCCTGGACATCTGTTGGGATTACGATCCTGATACTGCAAGACTGGGACTGCCCGAAGACGCTGCAGACACTAACCGGATGGTGGTGATTATATCACGCAATGCTAGATTTTATTGTACCCTTGTGAGTGCATTTTTTACCCCCCTTTCCCCCTCCCCTCATTAAAATACAATTTTACGCTATGGGCGTGCGCTCTCTCTTCCCTTTTTCCCATATATATATATGGGAAAAAGGGAAGAGAGAGCGCACGCCCATAGCGTAAAATTGTATTTTAATGAGGGGAGGGGGAAAGGGGGGTAAAAAATGCACTCACAAGGGTACAATAAAATCTAGCATTGCGTGATATAATCACCACCATCCGGTTAGTGTCTGCAGCGTCTTCGGGCAGTCCCAGTCTTGCAGTATCAGTACAGTAAATTGTGGCAGGACGGCCTCGCGGCGGGGTCAGTAAGACGCTAGACACGGTGGGAAACGTTCAACTATAGTGGTTTATTAGCCACAACCAAAATAAATACGGGTGCACTGTCCCTTTAAGAAACTACTTTCTTGCAAATTAAAGCCTAGTCCCGTTAGGGACACTAACTCACTTCTTGAGCCCTTACTAACAGGACAGCCAGCTAATCTGGTCATGCCCAAAACATGCTACACAAACGATAACCAATAAGCATAATAAGAATAAAGTCTTATCTGTTTCAGCTCCAAACAGCAAACAGGAACATGGTTCCGGGGAGCAAGCTGTGTCCAGCCTCGCAGCAATGTTTATCTTTATCCTGGGTTGGGGTCCCAGCTGGTCCCAGCAGCAAAGCTCCTCGCAGGACTGGGGACCAGAGCAGCAGCAGCTGCTACGGCTTCCAAGCCGGGAGAGTTCTCTCCACCTTCCTGTGGAAAAACAAGCTAACCTTGTGTGAGCAACTTCCTGATTTTTAAAGCACTTGTTTCACTGATAGTTCAGCCCCTGTTTAATTAGGCTGCAGGTGTGCTTCTTTCTGTCTGAGGAGATTAACACTCTGTGAACTGGCTGCAGCGTCTCTCCATTCACTATTCCAGCCTACTGAGTTAGTGACTCTGTCACATATCCCTCTCCCCAGCGAAACATTGTCCTGTGGAGCGGCCCGTGCACCATTCCCGTGCACCAGCATCTTCGTCGAAAATGTCTGACGTCGGCCCTTCCCTCACCCCTTTTTTTTTCTTGCCTTCCAATTTAGGCATTTTCTTTTTGGGGTAATTACCAGGCCACCTGGGTCTGAAGACTTGTGCCTCCCTATCTCTTTGTCTTGTGCCAGTTTCAGTTTAAGGTTGATGCTCCGCTTTTGTTGTTTCTCTTCTTGACAAGGTTCCTGAGCATTCTGCTGTCTATTAGCTCTCTCTGCCAGGACTCTACGCCACGCTGTGACCTTGATCTGTAAATCCTGAAGATGCATTGTTGTCCTTGTCCTCTTGTGCTCAGAGTCTCCTTTATCCTGTAGAAGAGCATTGACCTCGGTCAGCTCATTGCGTACACTCGCCAGTGACTGTTTGGCCTTCTCTTTTGGACCTTTCTTCCTCAGTGTACCTTCAGTGTTGGGTTCCACACCATTTATCTTCAGTATTTCAACTTGGTCGGGATTCCTTTTAACCCGAAGTACACCCCATGGCACCTCCCTTTTACGGTCAGCAGACTCATAGGCTTGGGCCTTTCTGTCTTGACTCTTTAACTTACTCTGTTGGGAGATTTGCTGGACTATCTGTGCGGTCTTTCTCCCCTTATGATCACGGGCACACTTCCGTCTCATTCGCGGCTGTCTCTTCACAGTGGCTGCCCTCATGGCAAGGAATCCACTTTGTTTCCCCTGGGCACTGTAGTTTGATTGGATTCTTACTGTGCTAGTGCATCGCAATTTGGCCTTTGCATTCCGTGCCTTGTGGAAAGTAGACTGTAGTTCTGCAACGGTATCACGGTCATGCTTCCTGGAGTGCCTCCCTTGTTTTATCTCACCCGCCACCTTTTCCTTGGACTGCTTCAGTAACCCAAACGTCTGTCTTGGGGTTGCAAGCTTTTCCTCCAGCTTCATCTGAGAAACCTCCTGCTGGTCAGCCGTAGAGTCCAACGTAGCGTCCCGCTCAGTCTTCAGAGCCTCAAGCTCCTTGACCAGGTCACACTTTTGTTTCTCCGCCATCTTGCGGCCAGCACACTCAGACTCCAGGTCCTTCCTCAGATCTTGAAGCAGTCCTTCTGCCTTTCTTCTTTCACTCAGTGCGGCTGCTAGTTCATCTTCGTTAGAATTGAGTCGCGATTCTACGTCTCCTAGCAGACTTAGAGCAAGGCTTAAATCTGTCTCTCTTTCTTTATTCTGGACCTGCAGCTGCTGGTGCTCCTCCCGGACCTTGTCTAGCTCCAGCTGTGGCCGGGCCACCTCATTGCTCGTGTAGTCCAGCCGCTTGTGGATATCAGCCATCTAGGTTTCATGGTGCAACATCAGGCAAGCCACCTGTCGGACGGTCAACTTCTCCCGCTCGGCGAGCTGTATCTTGCGCTCAGCAACCTGCGTTTGCAGCTCTTCAATCTGATGCTGCCAGTCCCCTCTCAGGGCCTTCACCTCTTCCCGGTGCTTACTCTGGGTTTGCATCAACGCCTCCTCCATCTTTTTGAGTTATGCAGTTCTTGTCGCCAGTATCGCTGTTGCTTCTGTCTTCCAGGCTTCTTTCTCCTTGGCATACTGACTCATGGAGATGGAGTTGCCTCTCTGCTTCTCCAGCTCTTGCTCCAGTCTTTGGACCTTCTCATGTTCCCTCTCACACAGAGTCACCTGGCTTCTAAGCTCCGCCTCCAGCGATGCTCTTGTGGCGCTCAACGTGATCTTCAGCTGCTCCAGGGCGAGGCATTCTTTTTCCAGCATTTTCTCTGCATTCTGCAGAGCAGCCTGTACTTCATTTTTTTCTTGCACCAATTGCGTCTTCACTTTCTGCGCTTGGTGAAGCTTCTCAGTCCCATCACTGACCTGACCATTCAGGTTTAAAACCTCTTCCTTCAGGTTTATATTCTCCATTTTCACAGTCTCTATATCCCTTAGGACCGTTTCATTGGCTTTCTTCAAAGTACCCAGCTCTGCCCCTAGTGATGCTCTTGTGGCGTACAGCGTGGCCCTCAGTTCCTCATGCTGTTCTGTGGGGACATACTGGGTACTCAGCCGTTCCTGTAGCACTCGCTGCTTCTCCTTGGCTGCTTGCAGACTTGCATGTAGCTCTTGCAGCTGGCTCTGCCATAAGTGCGTTGCCTGTGTGTGCTGCTGCAGGGAGACACGTTGCATCCTCTCTGCATTCTGCAGTGCTTCCTGCACCTCTAGCTTTTCCTGGATCAATTGCTTCTCCACGTTTCCTGCTTGGTGGAGCTTCTTATCACCTTTAGTGATTTGATCAGTCAAGTCTGAATTTTTCTGCGTCAGACTTACATTCTCCTTCCTTACAGTCTCTAAATCCCTCAGGGCATTCTCATGGGTTTCCTTCAACATACCCAGCTCTGTGTTTAGACTGTGGCCCTACTGGCGTGAGAGCTCCAGCTCTGTTTTGAGCGTGCTAGCTTCTTGGTGAGAAACTTCTAAGTCTTTGATGAAGTTTTGCACATCTCTCTGGGACATCTGATAGCATAGTCTCCAGTCAGGACTTGTTCTCTCTGATTCCATGTTAGCAATTGCGGTGTTGGCTTTATTCAAGCTTGTCGTCAGCTCCTCCAACTCACTCCACAAGAGTTGCTCTGTTTTCTTTAAAGCCGCATACTCTTGTATAGCTGGGAGTATACACCTCTGTACCTCTGCATTAGCTTCTCGCTCCCTATTCAATTGTTTCTGCAAGACATCATAATCACGCTGGGCAGTTTGGAGTGCAGAAATTAAGGCCTCTTTTCCCTGGATTTGAGGAACAGTTTTCTTTTTCTTCTTTCTTTTTGCTTTATTAGCTCCAGAGATATCAGTGGTACTGGGCACACGCTCACTGGTATCAGCTTCCACATCTTGCTTGCACTCATAGGGCGTTGCTTGCTTTTGCAGCTGTTTGTCTTTGAAAATTTTGGGGCACACATCTTCCATGTGACCTACTTTATGACAGGCCCAGCATACTAAATTCATCTGTGGGTACGGCTCTCCTCCAGGGGCCACATACGAGTCGTCGTCATCATCATCATCGTATGGCCTGAAGGGACACTGTTTTGTATGGTTATGTACATTGCAAAACTGACACATGACGGCGGCCATTTTAAAACCCCAGATTTTTTTCTTTCTTCAACACACGTAACTTGTATGGGCTTTACAATCTTTGAACCTTCTGGGTTCTTCTTAGGTCAACATCTTTGCCAAAATTCATTTTCACTTTCTTTTTTACCAGACAGGGCAAACTTTGCTCACAGCACTTGCTAGCTGCAAATTCACTCACTTCAGCAAAAGGCATTAGCTTTACACAGCAATCCTTTCATACCCGACGGGGCAAAATTTACACTCAGCGCTTGCTAGCTGTAACTTCCATGCTTCAGCAAAAAATCATTTTTTTTCCCGCTTGAGTTCAGTGTCTCAACACATCTTCATCTACTGACCCCCAGAGGTGTAGCATCCCACTTCTGACACCACCTGTGGCAGGACGGCCTCGCGGCGGGGTCAGTAAGACGCTAGACACGGTGGGAAACGTTCAACTATAGTGGTTTATTAGCCACAACCAAAATAAATACGGGTGCACTGTCCCTTTAAGAAACTACTTTCTTGCAAATTAAAGCCTAGTCCCGTTAGGGACACTAACTCACTTCTTGAGCCCTTACTAACAGGACAGCCAGCTAATCTGGTCATGCCCAAAACATGCTACACAAACGATAACCAATAAGCATAATAAGAATAAAGTCTTATCTGTTTCAGCTCCACACAGCAAACAGGAACACGGTTCCGGGGAGCAGGCTGTGTCCAGCCTCGCAGCAATGTTTATCTTTATCCTGGGTTGGGGTCCCAGCTGGTCCCAGCAGCAAAGCTCCTCGCAGGACTGGGGACCAGAGCAGCAGCAGCTGCTACGGCTTCCAAGCCGGGAGAGTTCTCTCCACCTTCCTGTGGAAAAATAAGCTCACCTTGTGTGAGCAACTTCCTGCTTTTTAAAGCACTTGTTTCACTGATAGTTCAGCCCCTGTTTAATTAGGCTTCAGGTGTGCTTCTTTCTGTCTGAGGAGATTAACACTCTGTGAACTGGCTGCAGCGTCTCTCCATTCACTATTCCAGCCTACTGAGTTAGTGACTCTGTCACAATATATATATATATATAGTTTTTGTGTGTGCTCAACCAAAACCTTCAAGGGGTTCTGTGTGTTTAACGTACATACTACGGTTTTTCTTGTGTTTCAGATTTCATACATCAATAATGTTATGCTACGACTACAATGGTCCAACCATGACCATACTTCATAGATCTGCAATTAATAAAGCCTGTTAAACACAAAGTTGACAAACTGACCATGGTAATTTTTAGATTACTTCACAGCATAATCAAAACTACAGTGAATATTTTAGACATGACAACATTGACTTTCAACACTAATGATGCATAAATTAGACACATTTAATATAGTACTCACTTTATGACGACAGGGAAATTATAGGACCGATATCCCTGTCACCTCCTATCCCAAATACAAGTTGGTGGTCCATAATAGAGTACATTTTCTGCTCATATGACTGCAAGTGGAGAGATGCTGGAGGGCCACCTCCTGTGCCACAGGCATGTCGCCCAGCCAGAGCCATTTTTTTTTCAGCCGTAATTTTATATCGCCAAAAAGTTTCTTGCACGTTTCGGCTGTTCGGCGAAATTGGCCACATGCACTGACCGATGTGCAAATCGTTGACCACAGGTTGTTTTTTTCGCTGCTTTTGGTTCTCGCTGTGTATATAAATATGTAAAACATGATTACAAACAAATACATAGGCTACTGTAAATTTCTTTGTTTGCATAATTGTTACAATACTCACTATTGTTATATGAAAGCGATGTTGGAACAGCTAGTACGAGTATATGTATCACAAATAAAATGTACATGTAGTTACAGACACATGACTTAATTTAATTTGATTAATAATGACTTTGAAAACGTGTCCATACATCAGCACTACTCCGTTCTAGCATAAATGATGTACATATTCATGTAATATTAAGAAGTGTATGAAATATAAAGCTGTCACTGTTAACATAATTGACATTATTAAGTACAATTAGATGATTTATGCTCTTACCTGCCAATGAGCCGAAGACTTTAGGAAAAGATGCAAAAACACCTTCCACAAGGATCTCATTCTCTCTGTGTGTAAAACGCGGGTTGCGTATCCCTTCAACATGATGCATGGAGGTTGTAGGCTCATCATCATCATCATCCTGCTCTGGTTCTATGGTTGGATGCTGGACACTGTCCCTCTCTCCCTGTCCACTACTCCTCCTACCCTCCCCCACCTGCACTCCCGCACATGCACTACTAGCACGGGACGTACCTGCACTGGCAGCACGGGACGTACCTGCCCTGGCAGCACGGGACATACCTGCCCTGCCATCACGAGGCGTACCTGCACTGCCAGCTCGAGACGTACCTGCACTACCAGCCTGAGACGTACCTGCACTGCCAGCACGAGACGTACCTGCACTGCCAGCACGGTACGTACCTGCACTGCCAGCACGGGACGTACCTGCACTGCCAGCACGGGACGTACCTGCACTACCAGCACGGGACGTACCTGCACTGCCAGCACGGGACGTACCTGCACTGCCAGCACGGGACGTACCTGCACTGCCAGCACGGGACGTACCTGCACTGCAAGCACGGGACGTTCCTGCATGTGCCACTCCTCTCACACGCTCCTCCACACCTCCAGCCACCGCTCCACCACCCACCACTCCACCACCCACCGCCTCCACTCCACCACTCCCACGCTCCTCCACTCCACCACTCCCACGCTCCTCCACTTCACCACTCCCACATCCACTCCTGCTCTCCATGTCACACAGTCACACAGTAAACAAAAACTACACACTAACAAAGTACTTTCACACTAAAAAGACAATAAAGTATACAAACAATTATAATAACAAAAGACAACTCACTCAGAAATCAGAAACTAGCAACTCACGAATCTCTCCTACTACCACAAAGTTCGGTCTATCTCACACTCACTCCCAACAGCACCGACATAGAAGTAATAAAATGGGTGGTTTATATAGGGTGTATTAGAAATGTTCCCGCCAAAGTGTGATTCTCATTTCTCACTTGTGCTTTCCTCATTTAATCAGTTCATCAGTGCATCATTTCACCAGGTCAACAGTTCAGCACTTAACCCCTACAGTACCATAGCTATGCTGTTAACTAAAACATATATAAATCAAGTTGAAACACAATTATAGCGAAGGGGATGAGTCCTTCCATAGACTGTCACACAGATACACTGGCGACACACTTTATTCGAGCTTGGCTAGTCCCACGAATTCGGGTATACCCGGGTGTATTGAGGTTTGTGACTGTTTTCTGCCCGAGTACATTGAGTTATTTTCCAAGCAGGGATTGAAGCATTTTATTCCCGCTGGCTGCAATACTGCACAGTATATATATATAAACTGCATTACAATTCATGAATTTATGCCATCTGGTAGACACGCGAAGCATTGCAGCCTATTAAATCCTAATCATTATCATTTAAGAGATCAGCCGCCCATCAGCCAGGCATGAACCCAGGCTGGGAAGGCAAATGCAACGAGGCTTGTCAGAGGTTAGGAGTGGCGCATTCCAGGTATCTGCCAGGTACATACCGGGTATTTGCTCGAATAAAGTGTGTCGGTGCAGTACCCCCTTGGAAAAAAGGGACATACACGAACCTCACGGTACACAATTGTAAGAATTTATTTAGCTTTGCGTGGAGTAGCAACTATTATGAAAACATTAATATATGGATTGAAATCAAATTGCACGGGAGCAGGGGCTCTCCTAAACTAAAAAACAAATTTAAAGTGTGCAACTAAAAACCTCTATTGTGAAAGGGAATATTCGCATATAAACACCTCTGTGATATATATACAAAACACAACAACCTTTGTATTTGCAAGGTAAGGTCTGCAGCTGTAGATAAAAGGAGTGACTCAACACCCCTGAAACTGAAACACCAAAAACACAAGCGCAAACGCATATGGTGAAGTAAGTTTCAGTATTATTACATATATAAAAATGGTAAGATATTGCGTACATCAATTCATATTTAAATAGGCATATCGTGCACTTAGGTCTTATGTTTCTCGGCGCCACCAGGACCTCAAGAACCACAACGTCCACCGGATCACTTGGATTTGAAGAAGCTGATCATACACCGTCATAGACCGTCACACACTATCCTCAGGAGACCCTCCGTCTGCCTCTATGAGTCCATAAGACCTCCGGGCGCTGGGACCGTTGGAGCCGCCGTCAGGCTCGTGTCTCTGAAGTTCCGTGTGAATTGCGACTTGCCGTAAAGCAGTCACTGCTGTAAAGTGTAATTATGACGTCACTCTGAATGTCCACAAGTTTCTCTTGGCCTCGGCAGAGGTATACTGAGACAAATTGACTGTAGGGGCTTAATAAAATAGCAATATCCTATGCGTTTCATAGCCAGAGCTACTTCCTCAGGGAATGTGCTTCCCTTATTTAATCAGTTCATCATTTCACCAGGTCAACAGTTCAGCACTTAACCCCTACAGTACCATAGCTATGCTGTTAACTAAAACATATATAAATCAAGTTGAAACACAATTATAGCGAAGGGGATGAGTCCTTCCATAGACTGTCACACAGATACCCCCTTGGAAAAAAGGGACATACACGAACCTCACGGTACACAATTGTAAGAATTTATTTAGTTTTGCATGGAGTAGCAACTATTATGAAAACATTAATATATGGATTGAACTCAAATTGCACGGGAGCAGGGGCTCTCCTAAACTGAAGCAGGTTGAATTTAGCCTCGGGGATCACCTACTCCAGGAGATACAGGCCCCGTTATGGGGTGCTGTTATCCCCTGCACTGGTAAAGCTCCCGCGTGACCAAGACATTTCCCACGTGACCAGGACATTTCAATTTTGCAGGTGATACCGGCACCCCATAATGGGGCCTGTATCTCCTGAAGTACGGGGTCCCCAGACCTGCAACCAATGCGGTTCAGCTACGGAGACCCCCTGCTCATCTAGACTATTCAAAAAAAAATATTTGTACAGCATGAGCGCCTGTAAGAGCCGTGCATTGAGATGCAGCGTCTCCATGCAGTGCTTACAGGCTGCTTGGTTTATATCAGTTATCATGCTATCTAACTTTAAGCACGATAACAGGGGGGAAAGAAGGTGCTCGCGCAATAAGGCCCTTTTTGGCAAGGCAGGCTGAAAACGCGCCGAGCAGCCTTAGTGAATAACGCATTTGGCTTCACCCATTTCAGCGCAAATAATCGGAGCTTAGTGAATCACACCCAATGTGTCCCACGTAGGTCACCGAGGTGCAACAGAACCGGCATTTGTCGAGTGACAGTTTCAGGCCCTCTCGCCCCAGACGGTCCAGCACTTTAAGCAGTCATTCTTCACGTTCTTCCAGGTTCTTACCGAAGACAATAATATCATCCAGGTAAACCAAACATTCCCGAGGATTCATGTCTCCAATGGTTTTCTCCATTAGGCGTTGGAATGTTGGTGGAGCCCCGCAGATGCCTCAGGGCATGCGCGTAAACTGGTAGAAGCCCAGGGGCAGTCTTCTCCTGGTCTTCTTTACTCATCGGTACCTGGTAGTATCCAGATCGCAAGTCCAGAACACTGAACCACTGGCTCCCAGTTAGTGCGTTGAGAATATCTTCGATGCGGGGAAGAGTGTATTGATCGGGTACGGTACGGTTGTTCAGTGTCCGGTAGTCGACACACAATCTTACCGATCCATTCTTCTTTCTCACCACCAAGATGGGAGATTCAGTCACAATCCCTGCTGTCTCCATCTCGTGCAAGACGTCTCTCACATCGTCCACATCCCGAGGGGCAATGCGACGAGAACATTCTCGGAAGGGTGTAGTGTCACTCAGCCTGGTGTGCTGGGCGCTCGCGACTGCAACCCACATCCATCTCGCTCGTAGAGAACACAGCTCAGCGTTCTTCCAATTTGGCCGTTAACCGGTCTCTCCACTCAGCAGATAGGGTCGAGTCTCCGAAGTCGAAGGTCAGCTCGGCTGGCTGATCGGACACCGTGGCAGCATGCATCTGAGACATTGTCTCCACTGGGGTGACGGGGTATATGCGGCCCAATTATCGTCCTTGATCAAAAGCCATGGGGTACGGAGAGATATTTTGGACAAATACGTCAATTCGGTGAGGGATCTCTGAAGTCCATTCCCGTACTTCTGGTATTAACTTGTAGCCTCGCTGGGCATCTTCCTCCGGCGTGCTTTCCAGGGAGAAGAGATGGTTGGCCTCGTCTCAATCAGAGTAGCACCACAATGCGGCCATGCACTGCACTCCCCCTGGTGGAATCTCTTTTAGACCTGCTCGCCGGTTGAAGAGAACTCCATGGTATAAAGCAGATATCTAGCAACACTCTTCCAACAGGATGGGATGGAGGTTTAGGCTACTCAGAGGTAGTTTACCGACTTCTTGTAGGTAGGCCCTGATAATTGTCTGTACTATATCAGTGTTAGTTCCCAGGATAATCGGGTACTTGGGCTGTTCTTGGGGCTCGGGACACTCTAGGGCCTCCACATCCATAGAGTGCGACTTGCCTGTGTTCAACTGAATTATCTCCAGATGAACATTCACAATCCCATCAATGGGGTAATCCTCATTACTCAGCCCCCTCACTTTCATATGCTCCACCGACTGCAAGGGACGGTGGGTAAGGTGTTGGTTATAGAAATCTTGATACAAGATGGTCACTTGGGACCCAGTGTGCACCAATGCTGATGAGTATACACCATCCATAATGACGCGTATGATAGCGGCTGGTACTACCAGACTGTAAGCGTCCAATGGTGGGGTTCCATCGTTGGTGCTTTGCTCAAGAGGGTCATCAGAGGGTGGGGAAGTGGTCTCATCCGATGGGGCAGGGGCTTCGGCAGTATAAACCCCACAAATCATTGCGTTAGGGTGGGAATTCTTAATTGGAGTTTTTTTTCCCCTCTGAGCATTCATAGGCGAAGTGTCCCTTCCGACCACAGCTGTAGCAGATAAGGTTCCTGAGGGCGGTATGGCCTTTACAAGTAGGAGATACCCTCTCAGCCGGTTTGGACTTGGCGGCCGATGATTTTGATTGAGTCCTCCTCATACTATAGGGCTCCTTAATCTTTGGAGCGGATGTTCCCTTGGGTTCACCCTTGAGGGGTCCTTTGGCCTTTTTAGGGTCATGGAAGTGCAGCTGTACTTCATGCTTCCTGACATGCCGCATTAAGTCCAGGTAACTGGGAGGTACTGTTGGGATGGCTGCAGCGGCTCGCATCACCAGGGGTATTGGGTGGGAAGATAGTGATCCTTTCAATAGTTGCTTGAACCGGTACCGGTCTATTTCTGTATCCAAAATAATTCCCTTGGCAATTTCTTCTTCTCCTTCTGGCGGAGGGCATTAAACTGGGCCATGAGCTCATCCATGTCGTCTTCGCTCGTGTAGGACTGGGACAGCAGTTCCACCAAATCGCGAGTAGAGTCTTCTCCTTCTGTGTCCTGATGCGTTCGTACCAATTGGGCAGCCGGGGGTCGGAGACACTTGGTGCTTGTGGCATCTGCACTAGCCAGAGACCCCTGATAGGCCCCAGCTAGGCTCAACTCCCCTCAGTTTGTGGCTGCTACAGGGACAGGCCCATAGATAGGGAAACTGCCCCTGTAGCTTGTAGTGAGGGACACAGCCAGCACACAGCGGCATCCTGGCTCTTGATGATCTGGGACCAGACCACCCCCACGGAAGAGACTGTCCTTGAGGTGGACATCCCCATGGAAGCACCGGAGTCACGGATCATCGTTGGGTCCGTGTACCCCATCGCAGAACGCAGCGTATAAGGACGCACCCGGCAGGTACCTCACACACAAGTGCACCAACATACACTATAGTGGCAGCGCTGACAAAATATAAGGGTGAGGGGTTATATCCTTGTGGACACTAGAGTGGTTGGGTGCCCTAGGGCCCCGTCAGGTACTGTGGGGACTGTGAACAAGTGTGTGGGACACTAGGCGGGTGGTTACGGCCATGCGAGGCCTGGCAGGTAGGCTGTAACCAGTAAAACAAACAAACTTATCAATAATGGCGCTCTAGGATAACCAAATATAATACAACCTGCCTAAAGCCCAATCTTACTGTGTGTAATAAAAAGTGATACCAATACAAACAGGTATGGATGCCGCTATAACCCAGTGGAGGATCCTTCTCACAATCCCATGCAGAGTGAAGAGGTGTAGGTCATCGGGAAGCACAAACCATGTAAAACAGAAAAATAATCTGATAGTGCAGTATACGTGATAAATAGTAAATTAATATAAATGCAGGAGTCTGTGTGCAAAATACTCACAAACATATAGTGAGTGATAATCACATAAAGGTATCTTTGAATCACAGCCCACCAAGGATGGTAATCACAAGGAGCTTCTGGAGACCTTAATCACAAAAGAAACGGACATAGTGCAGACTGGATTGACAATTTATAAAAAGTAAGTGGTAAGGGATACACTCACATGGTAATGGAAATATAAAAGCATATAGATCCTGCGAACTGGATCTCGGCAAGTGAAGCGTGTGTTCTCTGCCTCCCCTGTGTCTCGGCGTGCATGTCACTGGTGCGTCTCACCGAACCCGGAAACCGGAACTTACGTCATCCGCTCGCAGGGGCTCCAATCGCTTAGGGATCTCACTGGTCAGCGTCACTCTACGCGTTTCTCCGCATTCGGTTTCTTCAGGAGTGATTTGCTGACTGATTCTAAGTGTCTTATATACACAGTGCTACAGACCCATTGGTTACTATTGATTAATTAATCGGGTACTGGCCATGATGATATTACAACAGTTAAGATCTAATACATATAATTGTGAATTATTAGTCCCACATCAAGACATATGTGCGACTCCAAAAATGTATAAATTTATTAATACGTACAAAATTGGTTAGAAAATTATATAAAGTATAAAATATTTAAAATACTCAATAGAAACACTCAATAAAAGCAACAAGAGATATAAATAATTAATCTGACTACCTATTCTAACGAACAGAAGTGGAAGAGGCATTCTAATAGGGAGATAAGAAAGCAAAATTAGAATGGATTACAAAAATGGTTTAATATCAAACTCAAGATTCAATCCAAATGGAGCAATAGTTTTCAATTCGAACATCCAAAAGGATTCTCTTTTAATCAAAGTTAGATCTCTGTTGCCCCCTCTCCAGTAAGGCATCACCTGTTCTATGGCCTTAAAGGAAAATCTGGCAGGATTAGAATTGTGTGCTGTTAAAAAATGATTGGAAGCACTGTGAGTTGTGAGTTTCCGTTTTATATTACTAAGGTGCTCTAATATACGTGTTCTAAGCGGGCGAGTGGTCTTACCAATATATTGTAGACCACATTCGCATTCTGCCAGATAAATTACAAAGTTTGATCGACAATTCAGATGTTGTTTTATATTATATAATTTATAGGTACATCAAATAAAGGAAAGCCTAATATAAACAATGAGGCAATACCCAAGGAAACCCCTAAAGAATCACTTCCTTTTTTGGAACAAAGGGGGTGTATGAGTTCATGGGAAACCAGGAACCCATTTCACCCCTTAGAAACCCCAACCACCTCTTCAAAACCAAAAAACAAAAGACGCATGTCAGAGGGAGACGAGGGGGCAGAGTGCATAAAAACAAGAAAATTAAAATAGCCTCTAGAAATATTTTTAATATAAGTCAAAAAACTCTTACAGAGTGCCAAAAAGGAGTGATTAGTAAGGGTCTGACTTTTGCCCCAACTATGGGACCAAGTAAATTTGGTCTCTATGTAGATGCTCATAAATTTATTAGGTTATTGACCCTCAAACGATTTTTTCTAAATAAAGATGCTGTAACTAAAAATTGGATAGATGTTAGTACTAATGATATTGACAAACAATTAATACCAGAGTCAAATATTAGGGAATGTGTCCATTCTAAATTCAAGCCCAAATCCAACTTTTTTCCAAAGTTTGCGAAGGATAACCACCGGGAAGTTTTCTTTCAATTAATCACTAAGGATCTAGAAACTTTATGTGTTAACAAAACAAGGTATCATACCAATCTAACAAAAGAGGAAAAATTAGCACTGGATGAACTCTCAGGAGATAAAAACATTGTTATTAAGCCAGCAGACAAGGGAGGAGGGGTGGTGATCATGGATCATGACTACTATATGTCCGAAGCCAAAAGAATTTTGGGTGATACAAAAACTTACCAAAAACTATCATCCAACCCCTCCACCATGTACAAAAAGGAATTGCAAACTCTCCTGGAGGATGGAAGAAGGCGGGGAATATTGGAAGAACATGAATTCCAATTCCTGAATATGGAGGATCCAATATTTCCCATCTTCTATTTCTTACCAAAGATACATAAAGATCTTACACATCCCCCAGGACGGCCAATAATATCTGGCATTGGGTCTTTAACGGCCAACTTATCTGAGTTTGTAGACAGTTACCTACAAGGAATTGTTAAAAAACAAAAATCGTATCTGAAAGACACAAGTGACGTTATCTTAATGCTGAGAGAGATCCAGTGGAAAGATACCTATATTTTAGTTACCACGGATGTCACGGCTCTGTACACATCAATAAGACATGATGATGGGTGCAGAGCCGTTAGACATTTCTTGGAAAAAGAAGACAAATTCCCTAAAATACAAATTGACTTTCTTGTGGATTGTATAAAGTTCATCCTGAGTAAAAATTTATTTTGGTTCAGTGATATCTATTATCTACAACTCTGTGGGACCGCCATGGGGACCAAATTCGCGCCCAGTTATGCCAATCTTTTGATGGCCATGTGGGAGGACCAATATATATGGTCTTGGCCTGGACTGGACGCGAATTTGGTCACATGGCGCAGATACATAGACGACATTATATTCGTCTGGAAAGGCACCCTGGGAGATCTTAACATGTTTCTAGAGTATTTGGATATGAATGAACTAAATCTAAAGTTCACATCCACCATCAGTAGCTCTACTGTCAACTTCCTAGATCTTACTATATATTCAGAAGGCGGCTCAATTAAAACCAAAAATTACTTTAAAAATGTAGATGCCAACAATTACATATTACAATCCAGTTGCCATCTTAATAAGTGGATAACTAATATCCCATATGGACAGTACCGTAGGTTAAAACGTAACTGTACTGATAACCATATATTTGAAGAACAATCCAACATACTTTCTAGGAAGTTTGCAGAGAGACATTATAAAGAAGAAGTTGTCAGACAAGCACTGGCCAAAGCTAATGATACCACCAGGGAATCTATGCTTATCCCAACTCCAAAGAAACCCATTGAGAACGATATTCTGCAAGTACCCTTTATTACGCAGTATAATAAAGATGCTGGTAAAATCAACAATATTCTGAATACACATTGGTCAGTTTTATGTATTTATTTTATTTATAAAATATTTTACCAGGAAGTAATACATTGAGAGTTACCTCTCGTTTTCAAGTATGTCCTGGGCACAGAGTAAAACAAAATAATACATGGTTACAAATACAGTTACATAAATGAACAAGGTATACATTATATACAAGACATTGCATGCACAGTTAAAGAAAATATATATTATGAGCGTATGAAACAGTTACAGACCTGATTAAAGTGTGAGACAGCCTTAGATTTGAAAGAACTTAAGCTGGTGGTGGATATGAGAGTCTCTGGTAGGTTGTTCCAGTTTTGGGGTGCACGGAAGGAGAAGGAGGAACGTCCGGATACTTTGTTGAGTCTTGGGACCATGAATAGTCTTTTGGAGTCTGATCTCAGGTGATAGGTGCTGCATGTGGTAGGGGTGAGGAGCTTGTTCAGGTAGCTGGGTAGCTTGCCCAGAAAGTATTTGAGGGTGAGACAGGAAAGGTGAACTTTGCGCCTAGACTCTAGTGATGACCAATCTAGTTCTTGAGCATTTCGCATTGATGTGTGTTGTAGTTGCATTGGAGAACAAAACGACAAATTGAATTGTAGAGGGTGTCAAGTTTGCTAAGGTGGGTTTGAGGAGCCGAGCCATATACTATGTCTCCATAGTCAATAATTGGCATTAGCATCTGCTGTGCAATACGCTTTCTGACCAGGAGACTTAGGGAGGATTTGTTCCTGTAAAGTACCCCTAGTTTGGCATAGGTCTTGGTTGTCAGGGTATCAATGTGCATCCCGAATGTTAAGTGGGAGTCAAACCATAAGCCCAGGTATTTAAAACTAGTGACAGGTGTTAGGGTGGTGGTAGCGTTGGTTCTAATCAGGAGCTCAGTCACTGGAAGCTTTACAAATTTAGTCTTGGTCCCAAATACCATTGTTACAGTCTTGTCAGTGTTTAAAAACAGTTTGTTTTGGGAAATCCAGTTTTCGAGTCTCAAAAAGTCAGACTGAAGTATGTGTTGAAGGTCAGAGAGGCTATGGCTGTGTGCATACAGGATTGTGTCATCTGCATACATGTGTATTGAGGCTTCCTTACAAGCTGTGGGAAGATCATTAATGAACACTGTGAAGAGTATGGGCCCCAGAACAGAGCCTTGCGGTACACCACAGGTGATATCCAGGGGGTTGGAGTTAGAGCCTGAGATGGACACATGTTGGGATCTTCCTGATAGGTAGGACTGAAACCAGTTTAAAGCATGTTTCCCTATTCCAGAGCTCTGGAGTTTGTTAAGCAGGATAACATGATCAACTGTGTCAAAAGCCTTTGCGAAATCTAGGAATACTGCACCAGTGAGTTGTCCCCGTTCCATTCCACACTGGATTTCATTGCAAACTTTTAGCAGGGTAGTTACGGTGGAGTGTTTGGGACGAAACCCAGACTGGAATTGGCTAGGGAAATTTGTCTTGGTGTAGAAATCGCTTAATTGGGAGTGGACACATTTTTCCATAACTTTGGATAGAATTGGGAGAAGTGAGATTGGCCTGTAGTTTGAGACAGTATTTTTGTCCCCACTTTTGAAGATTGGGACAACTCTGGCAGTTTTCCATGTCTTAGGGATATGGCCTGCAGATAGGATAGAGTTGACTATGGACGCAATTGGTTTGGCAATGGCTGGGGCACCAAGTCGTAGGAACCTAGATTGTAGTAAGTCGGGTCCACATTGGCTGCTTAGTTTTAGTTTGAGGAGCGCTTGTGTAATCTCCTCTTCAGATACTGGGCTAAATTGAAAATTGTGGGCAGTGTTGGGAGGGACTGTAGGGATACTCCCAGGATGAGATTCATGTTTGGGGTTTGTGCTGCGTTTCGCTAATAAGTTAGTGGCACACCCCACAAAGTAATCATTGAATGCATTTGCAATGTCAGTGGGGTTTGTCAGAGAAATATCCCCCTTAGTGATATTACTTGGTTGTTGATGGTTAGGAGCCTGGAATATATTGTTGATAACCTTCCAGAAGTTAGCTGGGTTTGATGTATTTTGGTGGAGATTGTCAGAGTAATATTGTGCTTTTGCATACCTTGTTTGCCTTGTGCACACGTTCCGCAGGCATCTGTAGTGATTGAGATCCTTGGTAGTGCCAGTTACTTTGTAGCTTTTCCACAAGGCATCCCTGAACTGGTAGAGTGCTATAAGGTCAGGTGTAACCCATGGAAGGTGGGCCCCCCGTACCCTTATTTTGCGTAGTGGAGCATGGGTATCGCAGAGTTTTAAGAACTCGGATTGGAAAAAAACGATCCCATTCTAGGGGAGCATCTACCTGATAGAGTTAAGATGGTCTATAAAAGAGCAAGAAACATTAAAAGCTATCTATCCCCAAGTGCTCTGAAAAATACTGCAAAGAGATGCCCAACGTGGTTAGATCCCCCTAAAGGTTTTTATGAGTGTAAAATGTGTACTGCATGTCAGCATAGTTCTAAATTGGTTCAAAGTTTCAAATCAAATGTAACCAATAAATTATATAATATAAAACAACATCTGAATTGTCGATCAAACTTTGTAATTTATCTGGCAGAATGCGAATGTGGTCTACAATATATTGGTAAGACCACTCGCCCGCTTAGAACGCGTATATTAGAGCATCTTAGTAATATAAAACGGAAACTCACAACTCACAGTGTTTCCAATCATTTTTTAACAGCACACAATTCTAATCCTGCCAGTTTTTCCTTTAAGGCCATAGAACAGGTGATGCCTTACTGGAGAGGGGGCAACAGAGACCTAACTTTGATTAAAAGAGAATCCTTTTGGATGTTCGAATTGAAAACTATTGCTCCATTTGGATTGAATCTTGAGTTTGATATTAAACCATTTTTGTAATCCATTCTAATTTTGCTGTCTTATCTCCCTATTAGAATGCCTCTTCCACTTCTGTTCGTTAGAATAGGTAGTCAGATTAATTAATTATATCTCTTGTTGCTTTTATTGAGTGTTTCTATTGAGTATTTTAAATATTTTATACTTTATATAATTTTCTAACCAATTTTGTACGTATTAATAAATTTATACATTTTTGGAGTCGCACATATGTCTTGATGTGGAACTAATAATTCACAATTATATGTATTAGATCTTAACTGTTGTAATATCATCATGGCCAGTACCTGATTAATTAATCAATAGTAACCAATGGGTCTGTAGCACTGTGTATATAAGACACTTAGAATCAGTCAGCAAATCACTCCTGAAGAAACCGAATGCGGAGAAACGCATAGAGTGACGCTGACCAGTGAGATCCCTAAGCGATTGGAGCCCCTGCGAGCGGATGACGTCAGTTCCGGTTTCCGGGTTCGGTGAGACGCACCAGTGACACGCACGCCGAGACACAGGGGAGGCAGAGAACACACGCTTCACTTGCCGAGATCCAGTTCGCAGGATCTATATGCTTTTATATTTCCATTACCATGTGAGTGTATCCCTTACCACTTACTTTTTATAAATTGTCAATCCAGTCTGCACTATGTCCGTTTCTTTTGTGATTAAGGTCTCCAGAAGCTCCTTGTGATTACCATCCTTGGTGGGCTGTGATTCAAAGATACCTTTATGTGATTATCACTCACTATATGTTTGTGAGTATTTTGCACACAGACTCCTGCATTTATATTAATTTACTATTTATCACGTATACTGCACTATCAGATTATTTTTCTGTTTTACATGGTTTGCGCTTCCCGATGACCTACACCTCTTCAGGCTGTAACCAGTAGCCATACTATCGTTCTCTAGTAAAGTTGTTATTATATGTTTTACCCATTGTGTGGTTATATGTATATAGGTCCTGTAACGGGTAATTCCCCAGTAGAATCCGTCACAGGTGCAGGTGCTGAAGTACACCGTACCAGTTTACACCCCAGGCTCCCTGCAGCGGAGGATCAGACCTTCTGTGAGCCAAAGGTATTGCACAACACATACCGTAGCCACACATTCTCCAAGGGGGTGTGGGAAAGTGCACAAGTAAGTAGCAGTTGACGCAGAATTGCTGTGCTATTGCAGTCTCGCTTAGTGAATTTTGTTTGTCCCAACTGGCAAATTTTTAGATTCCACTTTTTTTTTTTTGTTGCTTTCCATAAAGTAATTTTGTTAAAATTTTATAAGATTAGAATTACAGAGAAAAGTATGTTTGAGATGTCCCAAACAAAAAAAAGAGCATCCAAAAACCCCATGCAGAACAATGTATCAAAATATGAGTGTTGCCAAATAAATTATATTGTAACAATAAAGAAGCGGTTCACATGCAGAGAATTACATTTTGTTGTCCCAGCAGGTAAGCCCCTAGTTCATGGTATTAAAAGTCTGTGTAAATTTATCCAATGAACATGTATACACTGTGACTGGTAGCAAAACACAGGTCTGGATCTGAGAGTTCAAGACCTAGTATAGTCAGAACATCTTCGATACAGCATATATCAGGAAAATAGTCTCTGTTAAATCCAGAAATAACTGATGGATCACAGTGTAAAGGAAACTTGAGAGGTACTTATGGAGTCCCAGGCTGGTGAGAACCGCGAGCGGCGTTCTCCTGCCGGTGTCCGGGATGTAGGTTGAACAGAGAGGTGGCGGCGCACAACCAAAAGGATCACTGCAAGAGGACATGTGCAGAGGTACTTAGTGGAGACTGTTTTAAGGTGAAATTAAAATAAGGCTTTATTGTGCCTGTCGCATTAAACAGAGCAAATGTGAAAATCAGCAAACCAAATCTGCTCCACTTTGGAGTATTCTGTATATACGCTTGTAGTCCAGTCCCCATTAACTGTGGGGTTAGCCCAGCGATTCACCAGCCCAAATCATAGAGACATCATTATATATACAGAGAGAGATATAGATAACAGTCTGTCATATTCTCTAGCCTGCTGTACCTATGCTTAGCCACCGGGACTGCTGCCACTCTGTCTTGTTATAGCCTGCAGTACCTAAACTTGTCCACCGGGATTGCTGCTGCTAAACTAGGAACATTCCAGAACCTGTTACCTGACACCTCTGCACCTGTGCTCCACCTCTCAGCCTGCCTATATAAACCTCCCTTTCCTGTTCCTCCTTGCCTGTTTATACTGGTTCCTTAGCACCTGCAAGGTTCTTGTGTTTACTGCTGTGTTAGCTTTTGCTATCATCCTGTTCCAGTTTCCTCGTTGCCGACCTCTGCTTGTTTCCTGACTTCGCTACCTGCCGCCTGCCTCGGACCCCTGCTTGTTACCGGACTTCGCTACCTGCCGCCTGCCTTGGATCTCTGCTTGTGACCCCTACTTCGCTCCCTGCTGTTCCTGCCACTGGGATCCACTTCAGCCGAAGTTCAATCCTTGACAGAATAAACAGGCCCTACCATGGATTCCGCTGGAACAGACCCGACTCAGGCTCAGACACTCCATGACTTGCAACATATCATGGTTGGTTACCAGGAACAACAAAGACACGTGTTTAATCGTCTTGGCCGCTTAGAAGAAAAAGCCGCCACTGCGGAAGCTGAGAATCGTGAACTACGTGCAGCCTTAATCACCTTGTCTGGTCAAAACACTGTGACTGTGCAAACCGCACCCCGTGTAACCCTTCCGGAAAAATTTGGAGGAAAAAGACAATCTTTTCGGGATTTCCTTAATCAATGCAGACATGTGTTCAAGCTTCAGCCTACCATCTATAATACCAACGAAGCCCGGGTTGGACTGATCATAACCCTGCTCAAGGATGAAGCCCTTGCTTGGGTCTCCCCTATGTTAGAACAGGATAGCCCACTACTAAGGGACCTGGAGGAGTTTATCGATGCCATGAGTCTTATTTTTGATGACCCAAATCGTAGTGCAACCGCTGAGGCAACTCTGAACAATCTTCGTCAAGGAAGACGCTCGGCAGCTGAGTACGCCGCTGAATTCCGCAGATGGGTTAACGATACTGAGTGGAATGAGGCCGCGCAGAAATATCATTTTCGGCAGGGTCTCTCGGAGCAAGTTAAAGACGAACTAGCCCGGGTGGAGACCCCAGAGAGATTTCAGGACTTTGTCCGTTTATGCATCCAAATTGATCGTAGGCTTACGGAAAGACGATTGGAGAGACAGGGGTTCATGCCAAGCACCCCCGGGTTTAGAGATGTCAGTACCCCAAGACGTTCCAGGGAGACGGAGGAGGAGCCGATGCAAGTAAATACACTGCGGGGACCCATCTCAACCGGGGAAAGGAATAGACGCCGAACAGAAGATCTCTGTTTATATTGCGGAAACGATGGGCACTATCTCGCTGATTGCCCAAACAAGTCCAGGCGGTCTTCTTTCCAGAGCCCTAGAAGAAATCAGCTGCACGCTATTTCAAAAACTGTTCTCTCTGCTTCTCAAAGGAAAGATAACCCTCCTTCGCTACACCCTCACCTCCTGGTTCCTATTATCATCGAGGAAGGAACACATCGTTTTTCAACCACAGTAATGGTCGACTCAGGGGCGGCAGGGAATTTTATGGACATAGAATTCGCCAAGAACAATTCGGTATCATTTGTAGCCAAGGAATCGCCAGAAAGGATGGAAGTCGTTGACGGTTCTCCCTTGAGCTCTGGACCTGTTACCCATGAAACCAGCAACTTAACACTAATCATGGAGCCCAATCACCAGGAGAAGATTTCATTTGGTCTCATTCCATCACCTTTGTTTCCAGTGATTCTGGGAATTCCATGGCTCATGATCCATAACCCACTAATCGACTGGAAGACCAAGACACTTACGTTTCCCTCGGAGCACTGTCAGCTAGCCTGTCTACCTAAAACTCCTATACCAGAGTGTGTAGGAATACATAAGATTTCCTCGTCTCAAGAAAATCTTCTGCCGGCTCCTTACTCTGAGTTTTTAGATGTGTGTGACAAGAAGAACGCGGATACGCTTCCCCCACATCGCTCTTATGACTGTCCCATTGAATTATTACCGGGTGCTGCTATTCCGTTTGGAAGAATTTATTCCCTCTCAGAACCGGAATTGAAGGTCCTCAATGACTACCTACAGGAGAACCTATCAAAGGGTTTTATCAGACCCTCTACTTCTCCAGCAGGCGCTGCGCTCTTCTTCGTGGGAAAAAAAGACGGTTCTCTACGCCCCTGCATTGACTATCGGGAACTAAATAAGATAACGGTGAAGAACAGGTACCCATTACCTCTGATTCCTGAACTATTGGAAAGAATTCGGTCAGCCAAGATCTTTACCAAATTAGATCTCAGAGGAGCGTATAATTTGGTCCGCATTCGACCCGGTGACGAATGGAAAACAGCCTTCCGAACCCGTTATGGGCACTATGAATATCTGGTGATGCCTTTCGGACTCTGTAATGCCCCTGCTACCTTCCAGCATTTAATCAATGATGTCCTCCGAGAGTTATTGGACCAATTCGTAGTGGCATACCTGGATGACATCCTAGTCTTCTCAGATAACATCATGGATCACCAGAGACATGTCCGAATTGTCCTTGAGCATCTCCGTAAGTACAATTTATACATCAAGTTAGAAAAATGCGAATTCGAAAAGACCAGCATGCAATTTCTCGGTTACATCATCTCTCCCGAGGGTTTGAGTATGGACCCAGGCAAGATTCAAGCCGTGGTGGAATGGCCAATCCCTCGGAATGAAAAGGACATTCAGAGATTTGTGGGTTTTGCCAATTTCTATAGACGTTTTATTAAAAATTTCTCTGGCATTATTGCCCCAATCACCCAACTCACACGGAAGGAATTCCCCTTCAAATGGTCTCCTAAAGCGGATGCGGCATTCGAACAATTGAAGTCACTCTTCACATCTGCCCCTATCCTCATCCATCCAAATCCAGAATTACCATTCATCTTGGAAGTGGATGCATCCGACTCCGCTGTTGGTGCCATTCTGTCACAAAGAATTGGACCCAAGATGCTCCTTCATCCATGTGCTTTTTATTCATACCAAATGTCAACAGCTGAACGAAATTATGACATCGGAAACAAAGAACTCTTGGCTATAAAAGCTGCATTCTCTGAGTGGAGACATCTACTGGAGGGGGCCAATCATCCAATTACGGTCTTTACGGATCATAGGAACTTAGAATTCATTCGATCCGCAAAGAGACTGTCTGCGCGACAAGCCAGATGGGCTCTCTTCTTTGCAAGATTTCAGTTCCACATTTCATACCGCCCTGGCTCCAAGAATGGGAAAGCCGACGCCTTGTCACGGTCCTTTCCGAATCCTAGCTCAGACAAAGAGCAAGAAGAAACTATTCTTCCAAAAAGAAATTTTTTGGGCGTCACATTCTCTGCCGATCTCCTCACACGAATAAAGGGAGCCTACTCAAATGACACTTTTCTTAAAAACCCTCCTCCGGAAGCAGAACTATTTCTATGTGATGGTCTCTGGAACTGTAATGATCGTCTGTTCGTTCCTAAGGAGGTAAGATTAGAGGTGCTCCAATTAATGCACGACTCCCGACCCGCGGGTCACCCAGGTGTCCTCAAGACACAGGAACTTTTGTCTCGCTCTTTTTGGTGGCCCAAATTAGCACAAGATGTTAAAGACTATGTCCTCTCCTGTGAAACTTGTGCTAGGACCAAGACCCCTCGAGCATCACCCGTGGGTTTACTGCAGCCTCTTCCGGTTCCAACTCGTCCTTGGGGGTCCATATCAATGGATTTTATTGTTGACCTGCCACGATCAAATGGACATAATACCATCCTGGTAGTGGTGGATCGACTTACAAAGATGGCTCACTTCATTGCAGCACAGAATCTTCCTTCTGCAGACCAGACAGCCAAGTTGATTGTGAAAGAGGTGTTTCGGCTTCACGGGGCTCCTGATGAGATCATATCCGATAGAGGGGTACAATTCACTTCAAAATTTTGGAGGACCTTCTGTTCCTCTCTAGGAATTCGTTTAAATTTATCGTCTGGCTATCATCCACAATCCAATGGCCAAACAGAAAGGACCAATCAGACTTTGGAACAATACTTACGATGTTTTGTTTGTCATCTCCAGGATGACTGGATTGATTTCCTACCATTAGCTGAGTTTTCATACAACAACTCACATCATTCATCGACTCAGAAGAGCCCCTTTTTCTCAAATTATGGATTTCATCCAACCTTTATTCCTCGTTTTCCATCTTCGGGCCCCATTCCGGCAGTTACAGAGAAACTGGAGACTCTGCGAGACATCCAGGAGACCCTCAAAGAGACGCTTCGTGAGACTCAAGTAAAGTACAAAAGAGCAGCAGACCAACACCGCAGACCCTCCCCAGAATTTCAAGTCGGGGATAAAGTCTGGCTTTCTACAAAAAATCTACGTCTAAAGGTTCCAACCATTAAATTGGGCCAAAAATACATCGGGCCTTTTCGCATCTCAGCACTAATAAATCCAGTGTCCTTCAGATTAGAGCTTCCTGAGACCATCAAAATACACCCTGTGTTTCACTCTTCTCTGCTGAAACCTTTCCGTGAGAACCCATTTCCTGGACGGAGACTTCCTCCCCCTGAACCCATCCTCGTGGATAACGAAGAGGAATTCATTGTGGAAAGAATTTTGGATTCCAGGTTACACCGAGGGAAACTACAGTACCTGGTTCACTGGGGGGGCTATGGCCCAGAGGAGAGGTCTTGGGAACCCAAAGATTTTGTACATGCTCCGCGACTAGTCAAAGCTTTCCACCGACGATATCCAGACAAGCCTAGCAAGGATCGTCCGGAGAACGCTCTTGGGAGGGGGGAGTAATGTCATATTCTCTAGCCTGCTGTACCTATGCTTAGCCACCGGGACTGCTGCCACTCTGTCTTGTTATAGCCTGCAGTACCTAAACTTGTCCACCGGGATTGCTGCTGCTAAACTAGGAACATTCCAGAACCTGTTACCTGACACCTCTGCACCTGTGCTCCACCTCTCAGCCTGCCTATATAAACCTCCCTTTCCTGTTCCTCCTTGCCTGTTTATACTGGTTCCTTAGCACCTGCAAGGTTCTTGTGTTTACTGCTGTGTTAGCTTTTGCTATCATCCTGTTCCAGTTTCCTCGTTGCCGACCTCTGCTTGTTTCCTGACTTCGCTACCTGCCGCCTGCCTCGGACCCCTGCTTGTTACCGGACTTCGCTACCTGCCGCCTGCCTTGGATCTCTGCTTGTGACCCCTACTTCGCTCCCTGCTGTTCCTGCCACTGGGATCCACTTCAGCCGAAGTTCAATCCTTGACACAGTCTTATATGAAAAAGTCTTATCTGTCTCTTGTAGTTGTAGGGGGGATGCTTCTCTGTTCTCCTGGTGTCCACACCCTTGTGTGATAAGGCAATGTCAGGATCCAGGTTTAGAATCTTGTCCCCTTTTGTCTTGTTGTCAGCTTGCAGCTCAAGATATCTGTTCATGTGCAGTGTTTCCTTGGTCAGCCCCCGTGTGAGACTAAGGATTTCTCTGCTCTTTCTGCTTCCTGGGTCAGCTCAGCTCATGTATGAGCTCAGGAAGAATCTCTCTTACTGTCTCAGAGGCAGGCTTTTTTCTGACACCTGTAATCAGCCAGGTGGTGTTGGTTAATTGTCTACCAGCAGTTAACCACCACACTGCTGGATTAGAGGCACATTTTTGAACAGGGATAAGTACCCTGTTACATACCTCTTTTGTTTGTGGGAAGATCGGGCTTGCCACGGCCAAAGCCCATCCTTCCAATTTCATTCGAGATCATTGTCACGATGACATCAACTTTTATCATCACATTTATATTTCTGGGTACTTGATTGAACAGAACAAGTTGCAAAATAAATTGTGATTTATTTCCTTAATAGACAAACACACGACATCTGCAGAATACACTTTAAAGCATACTCACTGGGATCAGGAAACGAAATAAATTGTCCTTGGAACGAAAGAAATGGTCCTTTGCTTGCCAGTGCAAGAAATGCAGCCTTGGTTTTAAAAGTCCTGTGGTTATGTGGTTATTAACCCCTTCACTCCTGGACTGGTTGCTGCTGTACTGGAACAAAGTCATGCATCTTTACATCATGGATTAAAATTCAGGAATCACACTGGGAAATACCTGGGAAGCCACAGTTATAGACTGGCCAAAGCTATCTTTAACATGTGGATCCAATCCCCTTGTGGGAACAAAAAAACCATGAGTAGCCAAGTGACCCACAGTTCATAAGACCGGTCAAAAGGGCTGTCCGGTGGGCAGGGCACATGGGTCAGGTTGACGCCAATGCCACTTAGCATACCTGGGCTACACCCATTTCTTGGGGCCACTGTGTCTGGTCTGACTTAGAGGTGTCACTAGCCTGACATCTGCTGTGCATCAGTATGCCAGTATTGTATACATTATGGGCCTCTGGGTATTGTCATAATTGACACTCTTTTAGACAGGGGGACTCTAAATCTGTGGGAGCCTTTTGAGGCTCCATCATAAAAATAATTACAACCCTTTCAGCTTGGTCATAAAAATACCAAAGCTCATTCACCTATATCACAGATGGATGTCCAAGTAATTCCTGCTTAGACTTACAAAAAAATACCTCCTGCCTTACATTTAAGATCTTCTATCATGTGTTGGTTAGAGGGTATGGCAAGCAATGCATCTTGTCTTTTACCCTCACATACAGGGAATGGCCTGCACATGGGGAATAAAAATGTCGGGCAACAACAGTAATGCATGGCAAATCAGGTATTAACCCTTTCCTCCCCGTCACAATCATTCTGTGACTTAAATGAGAGTGGATGGAGGAAGAGAACCGTCAGTCCTGCTTGGATTGGAGCCCTTTCTCCAGTTTATTTGTGTCTCCTCCCGAAGGTGCTTGAGCTCAGCACTCCTCAGTCGCTCGAGGAGGACTTTTTCCAAGTATAGTCTTTTTTCTGAGTGCATGGTCATGAGATTTCCCTTGTATTGGACGCTCATCTTTTTGTAGCTAGACTGTATGACGACAGTTGCAGAGCGGTTAAGAATAGCCCTTTGAGTTTTCCGCTCTTGAAGCTGTCTTCCTGCACTTTCTCCACTCAACGGAGTTGCAAGTTCAGCTTCTTTGGGATTGAGTTGCAATTCCACCTCGATTTTCCGAGAACGTCCTATCTTCTCAGCTTCACCAGCTAGGGATTTTTCTGGGTTTGATTCGGCACGTATACCTTTTTGTGTTGCCTGTTGGCCAGCTGAAGGTTTTGCTAATGCTTGCTTAGGTGGTTTAGACTTTGCAACCTTGTTTTTCAGATGAGCGGTGTTCCCAGCTCTCACTGTACCCTAAGATTAGAATTACATTTGACCCAGTAAAAATAAAAACGTAATTTTCTGCACAAAACAAATATGTAAAAGTTTTACTTTAGGAATCACTCTAAGGAAGGCAATACTTACATTATTTTATTTGCCCTCTTTGTCAGATTTTCCTTTTAAAGTGGCCATCCCTTCTAGTAGAACCAAAGTTAAATAGCAGTGGAATGTTTATTAACTTAAATGTAAGTGGTTGACACCATTTTTAAACAAATCAGAAACCTAAATATTTTAAAATGTTTTATCCCTTTTAGCGGCTTTATATTAACCAAATGTTTGGAGTGCTTGTATCATCTTCACTTAATCTCTTATGTAATTACACTGTTTCTAAACTATTATATATACAGGAAGATTGTTCATCCAGAGTGTCTCTATTATGGGTTTTTTTTTTTTAATGATGGCAGCATAATTAATTATACAATAAAGTTGGAGCGCAGAGAGAAAAGGGTGGTGTTAGACAAAATCACTTTAATGGGTAAAATAACATTTAAAACTTACAATTAGTAAAGCTGCATCGCCCATGGGGTTCCCAAGCCTGTCCTCACTAACACTGCCTCCCTCGGCAGTGTCCTAATGCGAGTCGCTGCCCTGCTACAACCCGGAAGTAGAAGTCCAATACAGGGCTCTCTCGCGAGATCACTACTCAGGAAGTGCTGGCTCTGGCTGGATAATAGAAATGAACCCCCGATAGGCTATAGGTACCACTCTCCAAGACCGAGTGTGTACCCTATATTCTATGCAACCCCTCAACGCGTTTAAAAACTATTTTGGCCCCTAGTTTTTTAAAGGGATCTAAAGTTTTAAAGCAAACACACTTTTTGACGAAACCTTTGGGTAATTTCAAATGTGGGAAATGTGTAATGTGCCCATACATGTCCACTGATAAGGTCTTTGTGAATCAACAAACAGGGTCAGAATATAAAATTAAAGATTTTATTACATGTCAAACAAATTTTATAGTGTACATTATTACATGTCCATGCAATAAATGTTACGTTGGGAAAACTATAAGACCACTAAAAGTGCGAATTGGCGAACATGTGAACGGTATTAGAAACGCCAAACGCAATGTGGAACATGGCAAAAAAGTACACAATCTGTCCCTACATTTCTTACACTACCACAATGGGTTACCTGAAGGTCTAAGGTTTAGAGGTTTAGAGATAGTCCAAAAAGACATTAGAAAAGGGAATAGAGATTTAAAGTTACTCCAACGCGAACAATTTTGGATATACACACTCAAAAGTAAAATGCCTGATGGTCTGAATGATATGATAGAGTTAAATCCCTTCCTGAGATAGCTATATGGATACTAATTTTATAACAAGTAAAATAATGGTTTTTAATTTGAACAGTTTTTTAAAATTCTAGTTGGTACTTTTTAATTAATTTTTAAATAGGTGAAAGAGAATAAAGATATTTTATATATAAACTGTAATATAAAACATGTTTAGTGATCTATAACTAGATTAAGTTTTATTAGAGTAGGCAATTCCAACATGCTGACTAGCAGGTGAATGATCTAAGGATCTATGTACAAGTTAGGGAGTATTTTAGGGAACATTTACAGTAATTTGAAAGTAAATTTTAGGGGAAAAAGTTTTAAATCGAATGTATAAGATAATAGTGATTTGTTGTTATGTATGTCATGTTGAGAGTATTTGTCTAATCACAGGATCATTAATTATTCATTGTAACAAGTATGCACAAGTGTATGAGATTTAGCATGATTAGGGGAGTGGTGGCCTATATAAGGCAGCCCCCTGAGATGTATACTACCTCCTGACGAAGCGCAAGATCGCGCGAAACGCGTTGAGGGGTTGCATAGAATATAGGGTACACACTCGGTCTTGGAGAGTGGTACCTATAGCCTATCGGGGGTTCATTTCTATTATCCAGCCAGAGCCAGCACTTCCTGAGTAGTGATCTCGCGAGAGAGCCCTGTATTGGACTTCTACTTCCGGGTTGTAGCAGGGCAGCGACTCGCATTAGGACACTGCCGAGGGAGGCAGTGTTAGTGAGGACAGGCTTGGGAACCCCATGGGCGATGCAGCTTTACTAATTGTAAGTTTTAAATGTTATTTTACCCATTAAAGTGATTTTGTCTAACACCACCCTTTTCTCTCTGCGCTCCAACTTTATTGTATTTCTGACTGTTGTCCCGGGTGATCGCCGGAGGATTTGGGAGCTGCGGGGGAGAGGTGGATAAACAGAGATATCCAGGAGAGAACAGATGAGCGCAGTCTCCTTTTCTGCTGGGAGCATAATTAATTAGTAAGCTAATAGGAGAGCACAATAGTTCACAGAAATGGAGTTGAACACCAGAGTACTAAAAAAAAAAAAACTTTAGTTCTATTAATCCATCTTCCACCATTTTGGCTCCATAATGGATCTTCATTCAGGTTCACCAAACAAACAGCCAATATTGATTCTCATAAGTAACCAAGTGCTGCACACCCCGGTATGCAGAGAGTCTTTGGATGAGGCAAGGGTCCATGCTGGCGGCAGGCAAAGAGGTAGTCAGACAAAGTAGGGGTCAGGCAGCAGGAAGTCAGTGCAAGCTAAGATCAGGAACCAAGAAGACAAAGGATATGAAGTGTTAGGCCTTGCCCCCGCTGCATGCTGCAGCGTCCGCTGCGCTCACCAGAGCCCTCCCCGCAACGGCGCCGGGCCCGCTGCGAGGGGGGGCCGCAGCGCTCGCGCGAGAGCTACTCCTGCTCTCAATAGAATTGAGAGCAGGAACTCGCGTCGAGCGGCTAGGCACGCCCCCCGGCGGTTCAGCCAATGAGGGCGAACCTGCCGGGTGACGTCATGGCCGCGCCCCCGTCACTCCTCCGGCATGCCCCCCCCGGTCTCTGCTCCTGCAGTGAGCTGCAGACCGGGGAATCGCCGGAACGCGCAGCCGAAAGCGCGGGCGCGCATTAGAGCACCGTGACCGGGGCCTTAGCCTTAAGTAATGCAGCAAGAGAGCAACAAACTTCACTCCAGCAGCAAAGCTGTTGTGAAGCAATGAATCCTTGAGAAAGGTGGTTTCTTACAGGTCAAGGCGGTAACATGTTGTAATCAGCACAGCTAAGTGCTGAAGGAAGAAGGAAAGCAGTCCCTGTAAGTCGGTCCTGAAAGTACTCCCCCCTCCCCCCCTGAGCAAGGTGCAGGTAGGTTTTAAGGGAAAACAGTAATGGAATTGCTTAAACAAGTGCAGAGCATGAAATTGAGTGGCCATTTCCAACAACCACTCCTCCCGTCCATAGCCCTTCCAATCTCTAAGGTAAAATAGACATCTGCCAACCCTCTTAGAATCGCAGATCACCTGGATCTCAAACTATGGATGTCCTCGGATTTTCACTGTGGTCGAAGGTCTCCAGACTGTTTGGGAAGGTGTTTGAAATAGTGGGTTTCAACAATGATACGTGAAATACCAGGTATATCTTCTAGAAGCAGGTAACTGGAGATGATAGACCACTGGATAATTTTTTTGAGTGATTGAAAATGGCCCTAGAAAATTAGGAGCAAACTTCTTTGGAGTGTTTCTTAGGCTGGGTCCATAGAGGGGGAAGCCGCGCTGAGCCGTGTGGATGCTCCATGCTGAGCCCTGTCATCCTCAATTAGGATGTCTTTAGAGGGGGCTTCTGTGAGCATCTGCAGACATGCTGAGGCACAGGGATTTTCAGCCAACAGCCAAAACTGTTTCTCAGCCTGCTGTCGGCTGAAAACACCCAATCAGCGTGAAGCAGCATCATGACGGCGTGACGTTGATGTCAGTGCTTTGCGGTCTATTGGCCCAGCTGTGTCACCCCCCGCCTCCCGATCGTGCACGCTGGTTGTTCCCCTGCCAGTCCATGTAATCGCTCCTGACCGAGCAGGCGAGCGTCAGCGTGTAGGAGTGCGGCTGGACCCCTCTATGGCCTCAGCCTTAAGGGTAAGTCCCGAGTGAATAGCCATACTCACTCACCCAAGTTGATACACAGGAGCGTACGTCCAATGACGATCCACAAATTTCTTGCATCTGATCTTTGCTTGACGCAATTGACTTGCTAAACTATTATGAACCTTTTGAAGTGAAGATACCAAGGAGGAGAGTGCTGGTATTGGAGACCTTTTCTGTACAGAGGGTAGCATCTTCAGAGGATATGCGAACATGGTAAAGAAAGGGCTGCGATTGGTAGATGCATGTCAGGAATTGTTATAAGAAAACTCTGCGGTTGCTAAAAAGGTAGTCCAGTCTGACTGGTGGGTGTCAGTAAAACACCTAAGATATTGTTTCAAGGTTTGGTTCAGATGTTCAGTTTAAATTATTCTTTCCAGATCTGTAAGTTACTTTGAATCTAAAACAAGAAAGGTATAAGGCCAGGAAGACCAGTTATTGATTGGTATAGTGGGCAGTCTATAAATGTGTTAGATTCTTATGATCACTGCTGATTTTTTAATGCTGTTTAATGAGCCAAAAACTTAGCGACGTTTCGACCAAAGCGGTCTTTTTCAAATGGTGAGTGGCTTCAAATCTTATGATCAGTCCATAATTCTACCTCATCTTGTACCCCCTCCAAAAGATGTCTCCACTCAAGGAACACTGTTCGGATACCAAACAGTTCTCTCCATAATTGCTTAGTTGATTTCTGCATTAGAAAGTTGTGACAGAAAGGCAACAGGATGGACGAAGGAATCCAAAGGAGATCGTTGAGACAGAACTGCCCCAAGTGCAAATTTGGGGCATTTGCTAAGGATCTGGGTGCATTAATATGGGTGCTGTGGAGAATTTCCTATTTAAATCTAGGAAGGCAGCTTTGGTAGGAGTTCCCCAAGAAAAATAAATATTTTTCTTAAGAAGAGTCGTTAGCGGGATTACCATAAGCAAAAATTTCTAAATAAAACGACAGTAAAAATGAGCAAATCCTAAAATTCTCTGCAAAGATTTCATACAGTGGCGACCAACTTTATTCTTACTTGGCTAGCTCCGCGAATTTCAGAATATCCCGGTGATGTGCGGTTTTGTGTCGTTTTCTCCCGGGGTGTATTGCGTTATTTTCACGGCTGTGATTTAAGCATTTTATTCCCGCTGGCTGCAATACTGCAATGCCGTGTAAAAACGCATGAGGGCGTTTGCGAGCTGTTGTCTTTGAAGCCGAGAAATTCATGAATTGTAATGCAGTATATACTGTATATATACCATATATACTGTATAACAACAACCCCTATAACCCCTAACATACACATACAGTACTGTATATGCACATCAATGATACTATAGGCCGTCCCCTGGCGAGATGTGTTTGCAGCAGAGAGAGAACCGCTGCTCTTTCTGCGCAAACATCGGCACATTAAAAATGATTTAAAATACATTTTTATTCATAGTGTAGATGTGCAGGGGGTCTCCGGAGCTGAACCGCGTTGGTTTCAGGTCCGGGGACCCCCTGCTTCCCGAGATACAGGCCCCTTTATGAGGTGCCGGTATCCCTCTGCATTTAAAGGTGCCGATCAAGTGACCACGGCATGTAAACAAAGCAGAGGGATACCGGCACCCCCTAAAGGGGCCTGTATCTCGAGAAGCAGGGGGTCCCCAGACCTAAAACCAAAGCGGTTCAGCTCCGGAGACCCTCTGCACATCTACAGTATGAATAAAACACATATATAAATAAACACTCATTCCTTACCTTTGCGGCTATGTGCTATGGTAACGAAGCAGCATGACTGTATTTTTAATAATATTGTACAGTGAGCAGGGGGTTCCCTGAGCCACAAATCAAAACTCAGGGGACCCCCTGCTCCTGCACAATATTATTAAAAATACAGAAATGCTGCTTCATTACCATAGCTGATAGCCGCTAAGGCAATGAAGGGGTTAACCCACCGTGCCCGCTTTATTGTGGGTAGCGGGGGTGGGTGAAGGGGGTATTTGGCCCTTGGTGTGAGTTTAGGACTTGCGGGGGGGGTTGCGGGTGCACTTAACCCATTCACGGCCATAGCAGTTAATACCGCTACGGTCATGAAGGGGTAAACCCCTCCCGCTACCCCCCGCAAGTCCTAAACAACCATCGTTGGGACTAATACCCCCTTCACCCACCCCCGCTACCCACAATAAAAAAAATTCACACACAGCAGCCGCCCAAAAAATAAATAAATAAATCTAAATAAATAAATAAATATATGAATATAAATAAATACATTTAAAATACATTTTTATTCATAGTGTAGATGTGCAGGGGGTCTCCGGAGCTGAACCGCATTGGTTTCAGGTTCGGGGACCCCCTGCTTCCCGAAATACAGCCCCCTTTATGAGGTGCCGGTATCCCTCTGCATTTAAAGGTCCCGATCACGTGACCGCGGCATGTAAACCAAGCAGAGGGATACCGGCACCCCCTAAAGGGGCCTGTATCTCAGGGAGCAGGGGGTCCCCGGACCTAAAACCAAAGCGGTTCAGCTCCGGAGACCCCCTGCACATCTACACTATGAATAAAAATGTATTTTAAATGTATTTATTTCTATTCATGTATTTATTTATTTAAATTTATTTATTAATTGTGCTGCTGCTGTGTGTGAATTTTTTTTATTGTGGGTAGCGGGGATGGGTGAAGGGGGTATTAGCCCCAACGGTGGTTGTTTAGGGCTTGCGGGGGGGTAGCGGGTGCACTTAACCCCTTCACGACCGTAGAGGTATTAAGTTCTACGGTCGTGAAGGGGTTAAGTGCACCCGCAACCACCTCCCGCAAGTCCTAAACTTACACCAAGGGCCAAATACCCCCTTCACCCACCCCCGCTACCCACAACAAAAAAATTCACGCATAGCAGCCCCACAATTAATAAATAAATCTAAATAAATAAATAAATACATGAATATAAATAAATATAAATGTATATATAAATATATATATATATATATATATATATATATATATATATATATATATACAGTATATATATATAACAACAATCCCTATACATGTATATATATATATATATATATATATATATATATATATATATATATATATATATATATATATATATATATACAGTATATATATATATATATATATATATATATATATATATATATATATATATATATATATATACAGTATATACACACACATGATGAACCAATACACAAATAAATGTAGAAGGGTTACCAAAACCATACTGTACTACAAATAACACTTCTCCATACAGACACACTACATTACAATGAATTTCCTTTAATAAACTGATCTTACAATCTAAATCATCAAATACCAATGAAAAACCTCACATTCCAATCAATACATTGGATTTACATTGTATTTATGATGCATAAAATCTATGCACCATATACATTCTGCAAATGAATGTGAACAATGTCATTGTGAGCTAAATACAAATACTGTACTCCAAAAAAGTCAACTATTTTAACCAATCAAGTAAACAAAAATCAATATATAAGTACCAACCAGAAAACAAAATTTAAAACCAAAGCTAACCCTTATAATACCAAGGATTACATCTATCTAATTGTAAAAAACATTATACTGTACACACATTGAAGCATTGCAATAATCAACATATAGTACAGTACATCCCCTGTATCTCCCTGCCTTGAGTGTAATCTGTGTAAAGCCCCCTCCCCCCTTATGTTTCTGTTAAATCTCCCTGCCTTGAGTGTAATCTGTTCAAAGCCCCCTCCCCCCTAATGTTTCTGTTAAATCTCCCTGCCTTGAGTGTAATCTGTATAAAGCCCCCTCCCCCTATTGTGTCTGTTAAATCTCCCTGCCTGTGTTGCTGTGAGTGCAGTTTATGTAAATGTGTGGAGGGGGGGACCCGATGTGCATACTGTGAGGTCTAACTACCCTCACCCACTACCCACATACCATTACCCCCCCAATCCTGGCCATGGCCCCTCCGCTTCTGCAAAACAGACACAAAAATTAAAACATCCAAAGTAATGTCCCCTAACCCCTTTATCACCATAGCGGTTATTAACCGCTACAGTCATTAAGGGGTTAACCCACCCTCACCCACCACTCGGGACACCTACATACCCTCCCACATTAACCCCTCACCCCGTGAGGCCTAACCCCCCTCACCCACTACCCACAAGGGAGGCCTACCCACATACCGTTGGGGAACCCCCCCCACCCCCAGTACCCACAATAAAAACAACAGTGACCCACAATAAACATCATTATATTAATTAAATACATTACCCACCCCCTGTGCCCCCCCATAAATACAAGATTTATCCTTTTACAAACAGGGTTCATAACGCAGCCCCACGCGAGTCCCCGGTGGGCTGGCGGGGCACCTGACAGACCTACAGGGTACCAGCAGCCCTTTTCAAACAGGTTCTGGAGGCCTGCTGGTGGGTCCCGCCAGGCCCCCAGGTGGTCACCGTAGGCCACAATTGGGTCCCCACAATAGGCCCAAGGATGTCTGGGAGCCCCTGGTCAGACCCACAGGTGTCTGAGGGGCCTCGGGTGGTTCCCACGGGGGTCTGGGGAACTCACGGGTGCTCACTACGGGTCCGCGGTGCCCCCACAGAAGTGGGACCACACATCTTCATCCCCACACCTACGGGTCGGCGGTGCCCCCACAGAAGTGGGACCACACAGCTTCATCCCCGCAGACTATGGGTCCGCGGTGCCCCCTCAGATGTGAGGCCACCGCTTCATCCCCGCATGTGTCACCCTTGGAACCACCAGCCTGGTACCCGTGAGATACCCGAGGAAACCACAGGTGGTCTCCAGAGGTCTCACGCAGAACCACGGAACAAACCCTGAATGTAAAAAAAATAAACCTGGCCTATATATTCAATACATACACCCCCCCCCCCAACACCTACAGTATAATAATGTGCAAAATAACTATTATCCAGATATGGATAATAGATTAATTGCCCACTATTAAAAACATTAACTAGCATATTCAAATAAATAATAAAGTGCTGCTGACCTCATCAAGAAGAAGTCTCCGTCGCCAGCAACATTCTTGTCTTGTCCACAAAATACATTGCCAAAACAAAGCCAATACATTGCAATTACATTCAGATATCAATTAACCCCTTAAACACCTTATCGGATAATAAGTACCAACCGGAATACAAACTTTAAAACCAAGGCGAACCCTGAACACAAGCACACAATATCAACAATTACATCTTTCTAATTCTTTATACTTTAAACACACAATAAAGCATAGCAGCATAGACAAATTAATTTAAAACACATGAAAGAAAGCTTTTAAAACAACATCATTTCTTACCCTGTATGTATATATCTCTCTAGACATATATACATACATACATCTAGTTGCAAGAAATGATATACCACAAAAAAAAATACACATGTTAAAAAAGCTTTTAAAAAAAATAACAAGTAAAATAAAATACATTTCTTTAGTTCACTTACCATTACTTGCCCCCACCGACTCCCGTTGCGCACCTTACTCACGAACCAATCCACGAACAGGAACCCATAAAATAATAAACCATAAAAAAAAAAAATATTAAACTAAAAATCCAAATCAATCCACGGGTCTTCTAATTGTAATCCATCTTCATCTTCATCTGTATTCTTCTTTCTTCTATCTTCTTCCGGGCGGGGCGGGATCTTCTTTCCATCTTCGGCCACGCCCTGGTCTTCTTTCTTCTCCGGAGGTCCTTCCTCCTCGGCGTCTGGCTTCAAAATGAGACGACATAGGCTTTTAAAGGCCTATGACGTCACATTTTCGTCATATGGTTCCCACGGCCCTGATTGGGCCGTGAAAACCATGTGTTTTGGCCGATAAAAATAAAAATGATGACGTCACTTAAAGGCAATGAAAGCACAGTCAATCAGAATGGCTTTTCTTCAATTGCCTTTAAGATGACGTCATGAAAAGACACATGGCCGCCCTCACATGGTATGGTAGCCAATCAGAGCGTGGGCACCTCATAAAGGGGGCTGTATCTCGGGGAGCAGAGGGTCCCCGGACCTGAAACCAACGCGGTTCAGCTCCGGAGACCCCCTGCACATCTACACTATGAATAAAAATGTATTTTAAATGTATTTATTTATATTCATGTATTTATTTATTTATTTAGATTTATTTATTTATTTTTTGGGCGGCTGCTGTGTGTGAATTTTTTTTATTGTGGGTAGCGGGGGTGGGTGAAGGGGGTATTAGCCCCAACGATGGTTGTTTAGGGCTTGCGGGGGGGGTAGCGGGAGGGGTTTACCCCTTCATGACCGTAGCGGTATTAACTGCTACGGCCGTGAAGGGGTTAAGTGCACCCGCAACCCCCCCCGCAAGTCCTAAACTCACATCAAGGGCCAAATACCCCCCTCACCCACTCCTGCTACCCACAATAAAACGGGCACGGTGGGTTAACCCCTTCATTGCCTTAGCTGCTATCAGCTATGGTAATGAAGCAGCATTTCTGTATTTTTAATAATATTGTGCAGGAGCAGGGGGTCCCTTGAGCTTTGATTTGTGGCTCATGGAACCCCCTGCTCACTGTACAATATTATTAAAAATACAGTTATGCTGCTTCGTTACCATAGCACATAGCCGCAAAGGTAAGGAATGAGTGTTTATTTATATATGTGTTTTATTCCGGTATCCCTCTGCTTTGTTTACATGTCGCGGTCGTGATCGGCACCTTTAAATGCAGAGGGATACCGGCACCTCATAAAGGGGCCTGTATCTCGGGAAGCAGGGGGTCCCCGGACCTAAAACCAACGCGGTTCAGCTCCGGAGACCCCCTGCACATCTACACTATGAATAAAAATGAATTTTAAATCATTTTTAATGTGCCGATGTTTGCGCAGAGAGAGCAGCGGTTCTCTCTCTGCTGCAAACACATCTCGCCCCCGCCGCCCTATAGTATCATTGATGTGCATACAGTATACAGTACTGTATGTGTACAGTACTGTATGTTAGGGGTTATAGGGGTTGTTATACAGTATATATATATATATATATATATATATATATATATGTATATATATATATATATATATGTATATATATATATATATATATACATATATATATGTATATATATATATATATACATATATATATATATATATTTATATATATATATATATATATATATATGTATATATATATATATATATATATATATACTGCATTACAATTCATGAATTTATGCCATCTGGCGGACATGCGAAGCATTGCAGCCTAGTAAATCCTGAACCATTATCAATTAACACATCAACCGCGCGTCAGCCGGGCAATACCCCTGGCTGGGAACGCGGCATGCTCCGGGTGAACAGCGTGGCATTCCAGGAACCAGCCAGGGACAAACCGGTGATTTGTTAGAATAAAGTGTGCCGCTACTGTATGTGTGACAGATGGTCATTTCCATATGGCCTGAACTTTTCCTTCAACCATAGCTATTTCAGAAGCCGAGATCATGGACTCAAGAAATTCAATTTGCGATTGATCAAACGAGCATTTGTCAAGCTTGACATAAAATTGAAAATGTTGAAAGCAACTGAAAACCTTTTTGACGTGACATTCGTGTAGTTGTGGGTCACTGGAAAAAAATGAGAATGTCATCAAGATTAATAACAAGGAATTGATTTAAAATGTCTCGAAAAATATCACTGACAAAATGTTGGAAAGGGCCAGAGCATTGAAAAGTCCAAAGGGCAGGACCCAATTTTCAAAGTGTCCAAACCATGTTCGGAAGGCCGCCTTCCATTCATCTCTAATCCTAATGTGAACTAAGTTATAGGCCTCACCAAGATCCTATTAATTAAAGACAGAGACGTCCTTTACTTGTTCTAGCAATTCCGTAATTAGCAGTAGGTATTTATTCTTGATGGTGACCTCATTCAGAGCATGATAGTCTATACATGGTCTCAAAGTTCCCTCTTTTTTAGGGACAAAAAATAGTGGAGCCCCAGTGGGAGATTTAGATGGAGTAATTACTTTTTCAGGTTTTCCTTTACACATAGTCATAATACTCAGAATTCTGGACTGCACCACAATATATATATGACCACACACACAGTCATATTATCGATGCAGAGGTAAAACCAAAGCATCCTTTTGGTCAAATACACCCCGAAAGTCAGAATACTTAGCAGGAAGCAAAGTGGCTACCACTTTAGAGAAAAACGGAGATTAATCTCCTAGTCCAATACTCTAAGAGACCTCAAAGGCATGCATCACAGTAGATATCTTCTAAACCTCAATACACATGTATGCAGATGACACAATCCTATATGCACACAGCCATAGCCTCTCTGACCTTCAACACATACTTCAGTCTGACTTTTTGAGACTCGAAAACTGGATTTCCCAAAACAAACTGTTTTTAAACACTGGCAAGACTGTAACAATGGTATTTGGGACCAAGACTAAATTTTTAAAGCTTCCAGCGACTGAGCTCCATATTAGAACCAACGCTAACACCACCCTAACCCATCACTAGTTTTAAATACCTGGGCTTATGGTTTGACTCCCACTTAACATTCGGAATGCACATTGATACCCTGACAACCAAGACCTATGCCAAACTAGGGGTACTTTACAGAAACAAATCCTCCCTAAGTCTCCGGGTCAGAAAGCGTATCGCACAGCAGATGCTAATGCCAATTATTGACTATGGAGACATAGTATATGGCTAGCACCTCAAACCCACCTTAGCAAACTTGACACCCTCTATAATTCAATTTGTCGTTTTGTTCTCTAATGCAACTACAACACACATCACTGCGAAATGCTCAAAGAACTAGATTGGTCATAACTCGAGTCTAGGCGCAAAGTTCACCTTTCCTGTCTTGCCTTCAAATACTTTCTGGGCAAGCTACCCACCTATCTGAACAAGCTCCTCACCCCTACCACATGCAGCACTTATCACCTGAGATCAAACTCCAAAAGAGTGTCATGGTCCCAAGGCTCAACAAAGTACCCGGCCGTTCCTCCTTCTCTTACCGTGCACCCCAAAACTGGAACAACCTACCAGAGACTCTCACATCCACCACCAGTTTAAGTTCTTTCAAATCTAAGGCTGTCTCACATTTTAATCTGGTCTGTAACTGTTTCATATGCCCATAATATATATTTTCTTTAACTGTGCATGCAATGTCGTGTATATAATGTATACCCTGTTCATTTATGTAACTGTATTTGTAACCATGTATTATTTGTCTTAACTCTGTGCCCAGGACATAATTGAAAACAAGAGGTAACTCTCAATGTATTACTTCCTGGTAAAATATTTTATAAATAAATAAATAAATAACCATAAAATGCATTTGACAAGTCCAGGTATAATACAGGCATACCCCGCATTAACGTACGCAATGGGACCGGAGCATGTATATAAAGCGAAAATGTACTTAAAGTGAAGCACTACCTTTTTTCGACTTATCGATGCATGTACTGTACTGCAATTGTCATATACGTGCATAACTGATGTAAATAACGCATTTGTAAAAGGCTCTATAGTGTCCCCGCTTGCGCACATCTTCGGTACAGGTAGGGAGCCGGTATTGCTGTCCAGGACGTGCTGACAGGCGCATGCGCGAGCTGCCGTTTGCCTATTGGCCGATATGTCCTTACTCGCGAGTGTACTTAAAGTGAGTGTCCTTAAAGTGGGGTATGCCTGTATATAAATTCAAAGGTGGGTCATTGCTGCTCACAAGATAGGGTATACTATAGGTGAATTAGACGTCTTAGGAAGTAAGGGTATCCAGAGAATGGACCCCAAACCCATAAATCTAAAAGTCCATAACCCTTAGAGCTAGACCTTAAATCTCTTCCATGGGTGTACTCACGACCTCCATACTTGGAATCCTGGGTACTGCGTGCTCTCAGCCCGAGACAGACACAATGTAGACTTCCTCCTGGCGTGTGAGGGATGATGGCGGTGCACTGCGTGTCAAACGCCGAGTGATGCGTTCCAATAACAGGAAATACGGCTGAAGCTGGTTAAAGTATCAAAAACGATGATTTATTGAACGTGGAACAACAGGGTTAAAAACAAAAGTCAGGGAAAAAGTCTCTGACGCGTTTCGTGCATGTACTGCACTTTCTCAAAGAGTAAAATCCTCTTCACTATGCAAAAGTTATATGGGACGCGCTACCGGAAGTCCCACCCCTACAGACTTGCCATTGGTTACTCACTCGGAGGTAAGGGACCAATGATGGAACAGGCAGTCTGAGTGGCAGTTCTACCAGCTATACTCATTCCATATCTCAAGCACACACAATATGTAAACAAAAACAAAAGACATTTAAAACTTATTACAAAAAAATGAACATGGACAAACCAAAATAAATACAGTCATGTGGAGTAATAGGTGATGGATGTCGATGGGAGGTGTTTTAAATTCATGATATTAACATTTATTTATATATTAATCTGAAAAGTAATAAACAAATTTCCAAAAGAACAACAGCCAATTCACCATATATAACCCACATGAATGTTAAAAATAAATAATAAAATAAAAGGAATACATGACTCTTGTTTGATTTCATTATAAGCATATATCAGATCATGGATATTTGGTAGTATGTAAACAATACTGTTAAATTAGACAAATAAATCCTAATATCAATATAATAATGAATAGGTCAAAAAAGTTTAGCACATTAATCAGTTTATCTGCATACATATATACCCGAGTTTATCACTTAAGTAATGTCAGATAAACTTTGAAGTCAATTATAAAAATGGATGAGGGAAGGAAGTCATTTTGTAGAAACCGATGACATGTCTTCCTAAAGAGAATAAGGAAAACAAACATAAGGAAGCAGGAGGGATAAATATTAGACAGATGGGTATGAGTCATTTCTCACTTAACAGAAATATCAAAAGAAAAAATAGCTTTGTTCTTCTAGGTGAGAAAATGCTTCAGCTTCCAGTCCGTATTTATTCCTGTCGGACTAAGTGCATTTAATGAAAAGATCCAAAACATTTCTCTCTTATTAAGGATACTCAACCTATTGCCTTTTCTAATAGGTAGTGGGATGTGTTCCAGGGCATTAAATAAAAAAGAGTCTAGATTTCCTTTTGTACATTCAACAAAGTGTCTAGAGACCGGAAATCTCATATCTCCTTTTTTAATTGATCTGATGTGTTCCATGATGCGTTTTTTTAGAAGTCTGATGGTTCTACCTACATAAATTTTTCCACAACCGCATCTAAGGGAATATACAACATGAACAGTATTGCATGAAATCAGAGTTTTGATTCTGTATACATTTTTGGTAACTTGAGATGTTATTGATTTCATGGGTCTTGCATATTTGCATATGCTACAAAACCCACATTTGTGGAAACCTCTAGGGGGGACAAACCCTCTAGTTTGACTGACAGGAGATTTATATAGGCTTGGGGATAGGTATGTTGAAAGAGTGTTTGCTCTTCTAAAGGCGAATCTCGGTCGATTCTGAACAAATGATCTAAGCATAGAATCCAGCTGGAGAACATGCCAGTGTCTAGAAATAATCGATTTAATATCGTCTGATTGACGACTAAATTGTGTGACAAAAAGCATATTCTCTTCACCTGGATTACACCCCAGCCACTTGTCAACAGGTCCATCTTTGTTATGTCTGGAGATTTTTAGATTTAGTAACTTTAACTTTAAGTAACTCATCTCTGGAGGTCAAATAGGCATTCTCAAAGGCAGTCTGTATGCAGTCATGATCATAACCCCTTTGTTCAAATCTGTCTGCCAAAATTCTGGATTGATTAATAAACATATCCAAGCCTGAACATATCCTCCGCAATCTCAAAAATTGATCCTTTGGGAACCCTCGGATGAGGGATCTAGGATGATTACTCGTTGCTCGCAAAAGGCTATTTCTACAGTTCTTTTTTCTGAATATATCACTCTGTATAGAGTTGTTTAAATCAATGAAAAGGAGAACATCCAGGTATGTAATATTTTGTATATGAGTGGTATATGTAAAATGTAAATTATAAATGTTATTATTCAGGGTCTCCACAAATCTGCCCATTGCATCTGTGTCACCGTCCCAAATTAATATTAAATCATCTATAAATCTACGGTAAAAAATAATATTGTGTCTAAATTTATTAGTGTCACTGAATAAATGTGTCTGTTCCCAAAAACACATAAATAAATTTGCGTATGAAGGTGCAAATGAAGTGCCCATTGCTGTGCCCCGTTGTTGAAGAAAATATTCTTTATTGAATAAAAAGTAATTGTGCGTTAATAAAAATAATATGGATTCTATAATAAAATTGCTCTGTGCGGGTGAAGTGCTAGAAATCAAACAAGAGTCATATATTCCTTTTATTTTATTATTTATTTTTAACATTCATGTGGGTTATATATGGTGAATTGGCTGTTGTTGTTTCGAAAATGTGTTTATTACTTTTCAGATTAATATATAAATAAATGTTAATATCATGAATTTAAAACACCTCCCATCGACATCCATCACCTATTACTCCACATGACTGTATTTATTTTGGTTTGTCCATGTTCATTTTTTTGTAATAAGTTTTAAATGTCTTTTGTTTTTGTTTACATATTGTGTGTGCTTGAAGTATGGAACGAGTATAGCTGGTAGAACTGCCACTCAGACTGCCTGTTCCATCATTGGTCCCTTACCTCCGAGTGAGTAACCAATGGCAAGTCTGTAGGGACGGGACTTCCGGTAGCGCGTCCCATATAACTTTTGCATAGTGAAGAGGATTTTACTCTTTGAGAAAGTGCAGTACATGCACGAAACGAGTCAGAGGCCTTTTTCCTGACTTTTGTTTTTAACCATGTTTTTCCACGTTTAATAAATCATCGTTTTTGATACTTTAATCAGCTTCAGCTGTATTTCCTGTTATTGGAACGCATCACTCGGCATTTGACACGCAGTGCACCGCCATCATCCCTCCCACGAAAGGAGGAAGTCTACATTGTGTCATTGAATCATCTAAGTCACAACTGAGTTAAAAGAATTTTGCTTGTTTGAGAAAATATATTCATGGACTTTATTATGGAACGTGCAGCATAACTATAATATAATATTTCATTAAATTTTGATCTTGCATATAGAGACTTTTTTCACTTTTTGTCAGTTGGATATTTTTTTTCCATAATGGAGGAGGAAGATGATCTTACTGAAGGAGTCATTGCATCAGATGCTGACACCTATGTATCTTCATGTGTGGATGATTCAGCAAGAGAGAAAAGAGCTGTACATGTATTTGAAGATACGTTAGATACCCCTCTTACTGAACACTCTGATATGTCCCTTTATTTTTCAAGATTGGTGAAATGTTTGAACCAAAATGTCCGCCTATGGTGGGATATAGTGACTCTAGAAAACGACCAAAGAGTCAAGAGAATTCCTAGAGGACTAAGGGGGTTATGCACTAAGCAGTGATAAGTGCTTTTAAGTGAGATAAAAAGCCATTATAGCGTGATACTGCCTGCTGTGAGATTCACAAAGCAGTGATAAGTGCTTTTAAGTAGCCATTATAGTACGATACTGCACTGTTATCACTGCTTTGTGAATCTCATAGCAGGCAGTATCACGCAATAATGGCAGTTATCTCACTTAAAAGCACTTTTCACTGCTTTGTGCATAGCACCCAGAAAACCCACTTATCACTGCTTAGTGCATAACCCCCTAAGAATTAAAAAATTACCATATTTTGGTTATCTAACAAGGGAATTTGAAACAAAATGGATTCAGGTCCTTAATGATTGTTCGTTCAAACTTATACAACTAATCATTGATGCTAAGATAGAGGAAAGACTTTCCATAAAAGTTACAATACGTAATTTACAGAAACAACTAGATCAATTTAAAACAACTGAGGATTTTCGGATTAATGATAAAAAAAACTATCTGAATGCATAACCTCTATAGAAAAGGATATAATGAAGCAAAAAAAGTTTGAAAGAGACATAATGGATTATTTGAGTAATCAAATCTATATTTGGCAGAAACCGAGCCGTCCACAGAAACCAACTGGACTATGGTCTAAGGGACGACCAGAGGAACAGAGTGATACCGGAAGTACTTCGACACCACGGAGATTTGTTCTAAAGAAAAAGAAAAATTGGAAAGAAGCATCAAGTACATCTGAAGCTTCAGATAGCAATAATAAATCACATGGTATTTCTTTTTCTAGTGATGACCCTTCTGAGAGACAGGAAACCTGGAGAGAACGTGACGAACCCACGGGACGGCTTACCAGGGAGAAAACGAATCCACCAGCACTTTTTGCGCATCATAGCGCAAAAAACTCAAAAGGACAAGGCGCTCAAAAAGGAGAAAATAAAGCGAGAAAAGAAAGAAATATCATTAGACAATGTTATCAATTTATCAAGATTTGAACTCTCACACAGTGATTTATCACTTTTAAATAAGGGCCTTAACTTTGCCCCTTCTGAGAATTTCAAACTCTTTGAAACCACTATTGATTTTTAGAAAATTGTAAGAAAACTTGTCCTTAAAAAGTTTTTTAGTGTTAAAAACGAGATTGGGGAGGGGGGACCTGCCGTTGGTGGATCCCTGGGGGAGGGCGCACAGGGAGACCCTTTGGGGGATCTGCATGTGCCTCCCCAGTGGACCCACCGGGCGGATGCGCACTCTCCAGTTTCCAAGAATTTTTTGCACTTCAGGATTTGAATGACCTATGGTCAGATAACAATGTAGAACTGGAAAAAACTGATGATGTGTCTTCCTTTTTGCTAGGTTCTGTGGATTCAGGATTGAGGAACAGGTCCATCTTCTACCCAACTCATCTCAAGGGTCACCAAAGCCGGACATTTGAAGAACTGGTAGAAAGAGATCTTCACATTTTGGCACAAGGGTTTAGATTCTCAACTCATACACATAAAAACATGACTAGTGATGAACTTATGAGACTAAAATTTCTTAAAAGTAACAAAAATATCATGATCAGAAAGGCGGATAAGGGTGGAGCCATAGTAATTCTTGACACCGAAGACTATAGTAAGGAAGCCCTTGGACAGCTCTCTGATAAAGATTCCTATTTGAAATTACGTGGAGATCCCACTAAGATCCTTCTTTCACAACTCAAATGTGTTTTGGATATGGGGGTCATTTTGAATGTTATTAATGACAAAGAAAGGACATTTCTGTATGCAGCAGATCCAGTCATTCCAATCTTTCACCATCTCCCAAAGATCCATAAGTCTCTGACCTGCCCTCCTGGCAGGCCCATAATTTCGAGCATTGGATCTTTGGGAGATGGGTTATCATGATATATTGACTGTTTTTTGCAACCCCTTGTTCACCATCTGCCTTCATATTTGAGGGACTCCACGGATCTGCTTAATGCACTTAAAGATTTCACTTGGTCATGCACTTATAATTGGGTCACACTTGATGTCACGTCTCTCTCTACACTGTAATAAATCACCCGCACGGTATTACAGCCATACAGCACTTTTTGGACACCTCTAGCACTTCATCCGCACAGAGCACTTTTATTATAGAATCCATATTATTTTTATTAATGCACAATTACTTTTTATTCAATTAAGAATATTTTCTTCAACAACGGGGCACAGCAATGGGCACTTCATTTGCACCTTCATACGCGAATTTATTTATGGGTTTTTGGGAACAGACACGTATATTTAGTGACACTAATAAATTTAGACACAATATTATTTTTTACCGTAGATTTATAGATGATTTAATATTAATTTGGGACGGTGACACAGATGCAATGGGCAGATTTGTGGAGACCCTGAATAATAACATTTATAATTTACATTTTACATATACCACTCATATACAAAATATTACATACCTGGATGTTCTCCTTTTCATTGATTTAAACAACTCTATACAGAGTGATATATACATAAAGGAGAACTCTAGGAATACCCTTTTGTGAGCAACGAGTAATCATCCTAGATCCCTAATCAGAGGGATCCCAAAAGGGTCAATTTTTGAGATTGCGGAGGATATGTTCAGACTTGGATATGTTTATTAATCAATCCAGAATTTTGGCGGATAGATTTGAACAAAGGGGTTATGAACATGACTGCATACAGACTGCCTTTGAGAATGCCTATTTGACCTCCAGAGATGAGTTACTTAAAGTTAAAGTTACTAAATCTAAAAAAATCCAGACATAACAAAGATGGACCTGTGGACAAGTGGCCGGGGTGTAATCCAGGTGAAGAGAATATGCTTTTTGTCACACAATTTAGTCGTCAATCAGACGATATTAAATCGATTATTTCTACACACTGGCATGTTCTCCAGCTGGATTCTATGCTTACACCATTTGTTCAGAATCGACCGAGATTCGCCTTTAGAAGAGCAAACACTCTTTCAACATACCTATCCCCAAGCCTATATAAAGCTCCTGTCAGTCAAACTAGAGGGTTTGCCCCCCTTAGAGATTTTCTCAAATGTGGGTTTTGTAGCATATGCAAATATGCAAGACCCATGAAATCAATAACATCTCAAGTTACCAAAGATATATACAAAATCAAAACTCTGATTACATGCAATACTGATCATGTTGTACAGTATATTCCCTTACATGCGGTTGTGGAAAATTGTATGTAGGTAGAACCATCAGACCACTAAAAAAACGCATCATGGAACCCTTCATATCAATTAAAAAAAGAGATATGAGATTTCCAGTCTCTAGACACTTTGTTGAATGTACAAAAGGAAATCTAGACTCTTTTTCATTTAATGCCCTGGAACACATCCCACTACCTACTGTATTAGAAAAGGCAATAGGTTGAGTATCCTTAATAAGAAAGAAATGTTTTGGATCTTTTCATTAAATGCACTTAGTCCGACAGGAATAAATATGGACTGGGAGCTGAAGCATTTTCTCACCTAGAAGAACAAAGCTATTTTATCTTTTGATATATCTGTTAAGTGAGAAATGACTCATACCCATCTGTCTAATATTTATCCCTCCTGCTTCCTTATATTTGTTTTCCTTATTCTCTTTAGGAAGACATGTCATCAGTTTCTACAAAATGACTTCCTTCCCTCATCCATTTTTATAATTGACTTCAAAGTTTATCTGACATTACTTAAGTGATAAACTCGGGTATATATGTATGCAGATAAACTGATTAATGTGCTAAACTTTTTTGACCTATTCATTATTATATTGATATTAGGATTTATTTGTCTAATTTAACAGTATTGTTTACATAATACCAAATATCCATGATATGATATATGCTTATAATGAAATCAAACAAGAGTCATGTATTCCTTTTATTTTATTATTTATTTTTAACATTCATGTGGGTTATATATGGTGAATTGGCTGTTGTTGTTTTGGAAATGTGTTTATTACTTTTCAGATTAATATATAAATAAATGTTAATATCATGAATTTAAAACACCTCCCATCAACATCCATCACCTTTTACTCCACATGACTGTATTTATTTTGGTTTGTCCATGTTCATTTTTTTGTAATAAGTTTTAAATGTCTTTTGTTTTTGTTTACATATTGTGTGTGCTGGTAGGACTGCCACTCAGACTGCCTGTTCCATCATTGGTCCCTTACCTCCGAGTGAGTAACCAATGGCAAGTCTGTAGGGGTGGGACTTCCGGTAGCGCGTCCCATATAACTTTTGCATAGTGAAGAGGATTTTACTCTTTGAGAAAGTGCAGTACATGCACGAAACGCGTCAGAGGCCTTTTTTCCTGACCTAACCATGTTGTTCCAGTGCGACGGCACCTGGGCTTTAAAAGATCTTCACAAAGGGTCCGCTGATCTCCTGCACGACGTCCTGGTTTCCCCCAGCGTGGGGATCCGTCAGGGGCGATCCCACCCTGGAGATAGTCCTGCTCTCTCAATGGAGTAGGCCTGAGCCCAAGCCTCTTTGCGGGAAGTGCAGCATCCGCTGTGTCCCTAACTGCCAATATCACTAATGGGGCAGGATCCTTAACATAGGGCCTGTCCCTGTAGCACAACAAGCTATAGAGGTGACTCTGGACCTCACTGGGGCCTAGGGGGCTGCTGACCTAATGCAGCGGGTCACAGACCCCTGCACTCACCTCCTACCCCTAGCTCTTCCTGGTCTTGACTGCCTAGCGTGGGCTGAGCGCGCAAAATGTATCTATCTCCTAGAGCAGGGATATACTGCAGCCCTATTGGCTCCCTGGCATCAGGTGGGGCGCTCCTGAGGCTCATGGGTCTTGTAGTCCCTGCTATAGCCTCCTTGCGATTGGCTGCCCTTCCGCGCGCATGTACTGCGCATGCGCGAACTAACAGGGGCCTCCCGTCGCATCTTTACCCTGCACATGCGCGAGGAATGAACATGGCGGCGCCCTGTGCTGTCGGGCCTCTGCGGAGCCTCCGGAGCACCGGAGCGCTCCCTGCTCGGCCCCCACCCTACAGAAACTCCGGCCGATCTGCCGCTTGGCTCCGGCAGCACTCACCATCGCTCCCGGCAGCGGAGGTAACGAGTGGGGGTCGCAGAGCTCAAAGGAGCCCAGGGCTACACACTCCCCCTGGTAAAATCCCCAACCACCTCGCTTGGGACAACATACTAAACCAGCCATATACAGACATTATATAATGAAAAATGCAGTAACATATATACAACTTATCACATCATATCAGCTTTATATGAGATTGTACATTTCATTGAACATTACAATGACAGACTGAACTCTACTGCGAGCCCACTGCTTACGGAGCTGTTCTCCAGCAACTCCCTCTGGGGAGTAATAGGTACAGTCCTGAGGCTCAGCCTCTTCCCTTGAGGCGAGAAATGTCTCTGAATAGTCTCTGTTTGGCTCAAAGCTCAGGCTCTGTGGATCCAAAGGCTGGCCTGCTGCAGCCACCTTAGAAGGCGTTGGCCTACGTGGCCCTTTACCCATAGCTCTTCCGGGAGATGCCCCTTCAGTGGAATAGTCCCATTGAGAGGGTCCTTCCATAGGATCTTCAGGAGTTTCAGAGTGGGTATAATTGTTTACAGTCTCCGGACTAATTTCTGAGGACTCGGCCTCCCCGTTCAGCGGAGTGGCCAGAATTTCGGCTTCCTCGTCTCCCACTTGTGGCATGGGGAGAAGATGATTACGATGCCAGACCTTTACCCAGCCTTCATTGTCTTTGATGCGATAGACCGGGAGGCCAGGCATCTGTGACTCTACCTCATAAACACCATCTCCCCATCGGTCAGCCAATTTATGTTTTCCGGGGACTCCCAGGTTACGAATCAACACAGCATCCCCAGGACGAAGCTACCGATGTTTGACTTTATGGTCGTATCGTCTCTTATTGTCCGCATTCAGTTTAGCGGTAGACTTCTCGGCCTGTTGCTAAGCCTGTTGTGAATTGTCCTTAAGTCTTTGACATATTTTAAATGGGTAGCATTGTGTATCCCATCTGTTGAAACTCGAAGACGTACATCTACGCGCAGTCTCGCCTCTCGTCCAAACATAAGGATGTATGGAGAGAACCCAGTTGACTCGTGACGGGTACCGTTGTACGCGTGGACCAGGGCCTCCACGTGTCGACTCCATTCAGTCTTGTGAGCACCCTTTAGGGTTCCGAGCATGTCCAATAATGTCCTATTAAATCGTTCTGGCAAAGCTTCTCCTTCGGGATGGTACGGAGTTGTCCGCGATTTAGCGATGTTCAGCATTTTGAGCAATTCCCGGATCAGAGTGCTCTCAAAATCTCGACCTTGGTCTGAGTGAAGCCGGTTTGGAAGACCGTAGTGTACGAAGTACTTCTCCCATAGTATTTTTGCCACTGTGATGGCTTTCTGGTCTTTAGTGGGAAAGGCCTGAGCATTCCGGGTATAATGGTCCGTGATGACCAGCACATTGCATATTCCTCGGCTATCCGGCTCAATGCACAGAAAGTCCATACACACTAGGTCCATTGGGCCAGAACTTTTCAGATGGCCCATGGGCGCTGCTCTGGTAGGCAGGGTCTTGCATTGTATACACCGGGAACAATGGCAACAGTGTTGTTCCACCGCGTCTTGCATCTTGGGCCAGAAGAAATGGTCTCTGATCAATCCAAAGGTCTTCTCTACACCGAGATGTCCATGTTCATCATGTAGAGACCTCAATACCATATATCTTAAGTTCTGGGGTAGAACAAATTGTCGCCTATCAGGGTGGTTGTGATATTGTACTACCCGATAGAGTAAGCAATTGTCAATTTCTAACTTGTCTACCTCACGCATTAGCAAAGTGATCAGGTCTCTGGGAGCACGTTTCCGTAGAGCCGGATTCTTCCTTTGAACAGCTTGCCGAATTATGCAGATTACCGGATATCTCACTTGGTAGTCCACCAGATCCTTCCATCGTATTACTTTGTCGTGGGTTATATTCATGCCTTTTGGATCGCAGTAAGCGGCGGGGATAGCATGCGACTGGCATCCTAAAGAGTCTGCAACCCATAGTTCTGAGAAGGCCACTTGATCATTGATGATGGCAGCGATGCTACACATAGCTCACATCACTTCACCTGGGATTTCTTCCCACTCATCATTATCTGGAGTAGCACTTAGTCCTGGTCATCGGGATAAAGCATCAGCTCCGATGTTCAAAGGCCCTGGCTTATACTTCAGAGAGAATTGGTAATTGTATAGGGTTGCCAGCCAACGGTGACCTGTCGCATCCAATTTGGGTGAGGTCTGAATGTACGTGAGGGGATTGTTGTCCGTCCTTACCTCAAACGTAACACCTTAAAGATAATCATGGAGTTTTTCTGTGATCGCCCATTTGAGAGCCAGAAACTCTAACTCGTGTACGGCGGTATTTTTGTTCACTGGGTGTCAGACTGCGGCTGACGTAGGCTACGGGCCGAAGACCCTCTGGGTGCTTCTGATGAAAAACTGCGCCCAGTCCATTGAGACTGGCATCCACATGCAGAACGTATGGTTGTTCTGGATCAGCATAGGCAAGCACTGGTGCTTCGGTCAGGCTTTTCTTCAAGTTCAGGAAGGCCTGTTCACACTCGGACGTCCACTTATCGCCAAACGGTTGACGGGCCGACGTGGCCTTCCTTCCGGTATCTTCGGGGTATATCTTCAAAAGATTGTTGAGGGGTTTAGCCCGACTGGAGTACCCTTCCACGAAGCGACGGTAATATCCACAGAACCCCAGAAATGATCTTAGCTCCGTGACATTCTCTGGACGAGGCTAGTTCACTACCGATTCTACTTTGGCCGGATCGGTGGCAATTCCTTGGGCAGACACGATGTGCCCCACATACATCACTGAAGTGTGACAGAAACGACACTTGTCGAGGGACAACTTCAGCCCTTCTTTACCAAGACGGTCCAACATCTTAAGCAGCCGTTCTTCATGCTCTTCCAGAGTCTTTCCGAAGACAATGATATCGTCCAGGTAGACTAGACACTCCCGAGGGTTCATGTCTCCGATAGTTTTCTCCATCAGTCACTGGAAGGTAGCAGGGGCCCCACATATGCCTTGGGGCATACGCGTAAATTGGTAGAAACCCAGGGGGCAGATGAAGGCTGTCTTTTCCTGGACCTCTGCACTCATAGGTACCTGGTAGTACCCAGATCGTAAGTCAAGAACACTGAACCATTGGATCCCGGTTAGCGCATTCAGAATCTCTTCAATGCGAGGAAGGTTGTATTGGTCGGGTACCGTACGATTGTTCAGGGTCCGATAATCGACACACAGTCTTACGGATCCATTCTTCTTTCTTACCACCACAATGGGTGAAGCGTAAAGGCTCAGAGACTCCGTCAAAATCCCAGCGGTCTCCATTTCTTTCAGGACATTCCTCACATCCTCCACATCCCTTGGGGCGAGGCAACGAGAGCGTTCACGGAACGGTGTGGCATCACTCAATATAATGGTGTGTTGGGCGCTGCGACTGCAGCCCACATCCATCTCGCTTGTGGAAAACACAGTCCGTAGTTCATTCAACTTGGCTGTCAGTCGACCTTTCCACTCATTTGGCAGTGTCGAATCTCCGAAGTTGAAGGCCAGGTCGACGAGCTGCTCACCCACTGCAGCGGCGTTCACCTGTGGCACTGTTTCCACAGGAATGACTGAATATATGCGGCAAAACTCTGTCCTGCATCGAGGTCCATCGGAAATGGAGAAATATTCTGAACATATACATAGGTGCGTAGAGGAATTTTAGTCGTCCATGCTCTCACTCGGAACATCTTCCTCAGGGGTACTCTCCAGAGAGAAAAGATGGTCGGTCTCATCTCGATCAGGATAGCGGCACCAGACAGCCATACGCTGCTCTCCCCCTGGTAAAATGGTCGTCAGTCCGCGTTGACGATTGTAGAGGTCCCCGTGACGCTCTAAAGCATACACCCGGTTGCACTCCTCACGCAGGCCAGGATCGAGTAGTGGGTTGGCCATAGGCGGCTCATTGATCTCTTTCAAGTATGCCCTGATTACAGCTCCCACTATGTCAGTATTGGTTCCCAGGATGATTGGGTACTTGCACTACTCTTGTGGTTCAGGGCATACCAGGGCTTCTATATGCATGGGGTGTGTCTTGCCGGTGTTCAGTTGGACTATCTCCAATTTGACCTGCACAATCCAATCAATGGGGTAATCTTCATTGCTCAGCCCCCTCACCTTCATATGCTCTGCGGACCGCAAGGGGCGATGAGTGAGGTGTTGATCGTAGAATGTTCGGTACATTATGGTCACCTGAGATCCGGTGTCCAACAAAGCAGATGGGCTGGGTCCACGAGGAGTATCGTCGGATCCAGGCTGAGTTTCAGAAATTTCAGTCCCTGCTGTCCGTACATGGCATACCATAGATCTAGCTGCACTTCTTCTACTGGGAGGTTCTTCGTCGGGGTCTCCTTGTTCTGGACAGTCCCGGGAGAAGTGGCCCTTTCGCCCACAGCCATAACAGATGATTTTGCCACGTTCTGGGTGAGCCTTGTATGTGGGAGAGGTTCTTCCTGACGGTCTGGGTTTGGCGGAGGTTGTCTTGGGTCTCCGACTTGTAGATTTCTTGACCTTGGCAACAGAGGTTCCCTGGGTGTCACACTTGGGAGGTTCTTTGGTCTTCTTGGGAGCGTGTAACCTAGTGTAGGCCTCATGACCCTTCACTTCTGCCAGCAGATCTTCTAACGTAGGGGGTTCCCCTTTCAACAGCGAGCTTCTAATCATCCCTACAATATGGTGGGTGGGTATAGCTCCCCGCAGGAATTGATCCCGCCGATATTAATTCACTTCAGAAGCTTTAATGGCATCCCGAGAATGTAGATCCCACAAAACCAATTGAATCCGGTGTATAAAATCTGATAGATCTTCTCCCTCCTTTTGGCGGAGGAGATAGTATTTGGACATCAGTTCACCCTTGTCGACCTCTCGTCCGTAGATCCAATTGAGCGACTCCATCATCTGTGCCGCCATGGCCTCCGAATGTTGATCCTTAAACATCTTTATCATAGTGGAGGCAGGAGGCCTTAGGCATTCCATGATCCTCTGCCTCTTCACATGGTCAGGGCACGCCCACTCGTCTAAGACCTGTAAAGTGTAATCCTTCCATACCTCGAAAGCCTCGTCCCCGGTAGGTGTAGAGATGACCCCAGAAAAGATTTTCAATTTGCGATATGGTGACTGGAAGGAGGATTCAGGTTTGGCCGCTCCCAGTCGGTGTATGGCTTGGGCCAATAATTGTATATCTCCCATTTGACCGGAATCGGGACTGCTGACGCTTAAACCACAATTATAATCGGATACGGTGCTGCGGTCATCCTCACAAAAACTCCCTGGCAAAATGGGCGACAATTTCATATCAACCTCGGTTAAGTTCGTATGAGAGCTGCTAGGCTCGGATTTTACAGGCATTTCAGGATAGATGACGGGGCATCTGGAACTCAGCTCTCCCGTGAGCCACAAGGCATCAGGGCCTTCATCTTTGGTTATAACATGTCCCACATTCACTAATACAGAGCATCACCCCTTGTCGGCGTCTTTGTGGCGGCTCAAGACTTTTATTTTTAATGCCCTCTGTAGGTTTGGGTATTGTCTCAAGGCCACTTGCATGTCAGAGAAGGGGGTACCAACGGGGACTTGTCCCACTGCTAGCATGTGGAGAGGTGGGACTTGCATCTCCAAGGCCCATGCGTATACCTCCTGGCGGGATGGCAAGGATACTACTGCGTACGTCATGCTTTAACTTAATTTGAACACTTTGACACAAAAATAGAATAGGGCACCCCAGTTCTGATCTCAGCAGCGCCTCCAAATGTAACGGGTATTCCCCCACCCGATCGCATATAGTGTGCATGTGAGGGGGAATCTATATGTTACCGGTGTTGTGCGTATACCTGCAGGTTCACAGGTGGCCTGAGCCTCCACTGATGGGAACCAGGGGGGGGAGCTTCTCTGGAACGTTCTCTTCCTTACAGTGCCTAAACTTATGTAGGATCCTAGGAGTGTAGAATGTACTCCACACAGGACCCACATATATTAACCACATACACCAAAGGTATATATAACTCAGGTTTACTATATGCAGATAACATCACACAATACACATGCATCAACCTCAATGTCACTTGTGACACTACTTCCCAGGGGTGATAACCCCACTCAATGTCCACAGTCCCCAATGTCATCCACTCCCACTTAGGAGTATATACACCGGGCATACCACCATGTACCCCCACACCATTTCCACAGTATACCCTTGACCCGTGGTCAGCGCTGCCACTATGTGTGAGTAGGTAATAGATGCAAAGTTCCAAAATTCAATGCTAAGCTGTAGAGAGTTACTATCCACATGTATGTAATAGAGTCTTGAGTATTATGCAAAGTAGAAGGGATGGACCTGATAACATCACTCTCTTAATTATTCCATGTCTCCATAATACACTCATAAATGTCGGGGACCTGTGTATGAAGGTGTGGGTCAGTAATAAATATCTGACCCCCTGGTTCACAGTAATAAACATCCCCCTGGAGAGTGACAACGATAATATAAAACACCCAGACCATATTAATCGGAATGGGGTACTCACGTATCCATGAGCGTGCGTCACGTAGGTATATAGCAGGAGAAAATTCCACGAGGGAGACAACGGAGCACAGCAGGAGAAATGAGGGGGCTAGACACCAATATGAAAATAAAAATCCTTTAATCCGTGATAGGCATCATGGTGTGGGATGGGTAAAAATCTCTTATGCGTTTCGGGCCGTCGCCCTTTGTCAAAGAGAATGTTTTACACACTGCGTCTGCTGCAACTGATATAGGAGTCCCCCCACCTCCAGCTGATCAATGACGTATATGTCAAATGGCGTGAAATCGCCATACTACAATTTGATTGGCTCAAAGAGAGAACCAATAAGATAGATGACCTGGAATCTATAAGCTCGAGTCAGGGGGCGGTCCAAATCAGCTGCGCAGTAACTGTGTGTCACCAGGATCAACACAGTAAACAAGAATATAGCATAACCAGGCATAAAAACAAAGAAAAAACAAAAAACAAAACTAAAACAACATTAAATGGATAAAAGAAGGCAGTCTTATAAAGTGATCTGGAGAGGTAGGGGATATATAAATAATGAAACATATGAAACGAATCTCTATTAATAGACTAGTAACTTATCATAGTAGCCATATACAGAGTTGTCAGTAAAGATCACATAATAACAGTGTATCTAGACTAGATGCACTTGGATTACATTGATAGGGAATAAACAAAAAGAATGAACAATAATAAATAAAGAATATATACAAATCAATATATTCTATTATAAGTATCCTGTAATAATATACAAGAAAACAATAATATTCATATAAGAAACAATAATATATTAATACGAATAGGTAATGAAAAACTGAAACAAAAGAAAGGAATGAAACTCAAATAGTACTTATTTCAAAAAGTGTTTTAATTCCCAATCAATGTTTATACCCTTGGGAGCCAAAGTCCCAAGGGTATAAATCCAGTGCATCTCACGGCAATTGAGGATAGATTCTCTATCTCCTCCTCTGGGATGACTAGCTATGTGTTCAATAGCACTAAATGTAAATTTGTCTATTGAACCTTTTGAACAATTATTAAAATGTCGGGCCACTGGAATTTGTCATCTTTGTTCTTAATGGTTCTGATATGTTCGCTGATCCTTATTTTCAAAGGTCTGATGGTTCTTCCAATATAACTGCATCCACATGCACATCTTAGAATATAAATGACATATTTGGTATTGCAAGTTAGAAAGGAATTAATCCTATATTTCTGACCAGTATGTATGCTTTTAAATGATTTAATGGATAAAGCATATTTACAAAAGTTGCAAGACCCACATTTGTAAAAACCATTAGGAATTTTGGTCCTTGTCATATCTTCAGGTCTAAACATACTGGGCGAAAGATAGGTTCCTATTGTTTTAGCTTTTCTGTAAACTATTTTAGGATTCAATTTAGTATAAGTATCCTGGTCTCTATCTAGTCTGAGTACCTCCCAATGTTTGTTCAGGATAGATCTTATATTACCCGCTTGTTTAGAATAGGTAGTAATAAAGAGAGGTATCTCTTTGTCCTGACTAGTGTTGGCTTGTACATGAGATTTCTTCATTTTGTGTCTATCTAAGAGTTCTGCCCTTTTGATCTGTTTAACATTTTGTAGTGCATCCTCAGGGACACTATCAGAGTATCCATGAGCTTTAAATCTCGTTTTAAGTTGCTCTGCTTGTATATTAAATGATTCCTCAGTCGAGCAAATCCTTCTAAGTCGCAGAAACTGACTTTTGGGGATACCCTTTAACAGTGGTCTCGGGTGTGCACTATTAGCTCTAAGTATGGAGTTGCGTGAGTTTTCTTTCCTGTATATATCTGTTTGTATATGAAGATTGGTGTCAACATATAAATGCAGATCTAAATAATGTATGTGATTGTCATGAACTGTGTATGTAAATTTAAGATTGTAGTCATTGGAATTAAGGTATTCAAAAAATAAAGAAAGTGTCTGTGAATCCCCACACCAAATCAAAAGTAAATCGTCAATATAGCGACGATAGAATTTAATATACTGTCTATATGGATTAGTGTCCCCGAAAATGTGAAAAGTTTCCCAAAAGCCCATAAATAGATTAGCGTAAGAAGGTGCGAAAGATGTGCCCATAGCAGTACCCTGTGTCTGTAAAAAATATTGATTATTAAATGTGAAATAATTATGTTGCAGTAAAAACATAACGCAATCCAACAGAAAAGTGATTTGTGCCAAGTGAAGATTAGAGTTATTAAGAAAGTGACTAACCGCTTTAATACCCATAGTGTGATCTATAATTGTGTAGAGTGAGGTCACATCTAATGTGACCCACATAAAGGTGTGACACCATGTGACATCCTTGAAATCTGAGAGTAGATCGAATGAATCTCTCAGAAACGAGGGAAGTCCCTTAACCAACAGCTGTAAGAAAAAATCCACATACCTAGATACACCATTTCCCAAAGATCCAATACTCGAGATGATCGGTCTGCCAGGAGGGATATAATAACATGTCAAAAGATTAATATCAGCATTTTACTACACTTAAGAAAAGACGTGACATAGTAATCAAGAATGCCGATAAAGGTGGAGCGGTAGTGGTGTTGAACTCTGAGATGTACCACACCGAGGCACTCAGACAACTTAACAATACTGAGGCATATTGTAAGCTCACTGGTGATCCTACACAAATGTATCTCAAAGAGATTGGGAAACTCAAGCCAACACTAGTCAGGACAAAGAGATACCTCTCTTTATTACTACCTATTCTAAACAAGCAGGTAATATAAGATCTATCCTGAACAAACATTGGGAGGTACTCAGACTAGATAGGGACCTGGATACTTATACTAAATCGAATCCTAAAATAGTTTACAGAAAAGCTAAAACAATAGGAACCTATCTTTCGCCCAGTATGTTTAGACCTGAAGATATGACAAGGACCAGAATTCCTAATGGTTTTTACAAATGTGGGTCTTGCAACTTTTGTAAATATGCTTTATCCATTAAATCATTTAAAAGCATACATACTGGTCAGAAATATAGGATTAATTCCTTTCTAACTTGCAATACCAAATATGTCATTTATATTCTAAGATGTGCATGTGGATGCAGTTATATTGGAAGAACCACCAGACCTTTGAAAATAAGGATCAGTGAACATATCAGAACCATTAAGAACAAAGATGACAAATTCCAGTGGCCCGACATTTTAATAATTGTTCAAAAGGTTCAATAGACAAATTTACATTTAGTGCTATTGAACACATAGCTAGTCATCCCAGAGGAGGAGATAGAGAATCTATCCTCAATTGCCGTGAGATGCACTGGATTTATACCCTTGGGACTCTGGCTCCAAAGGGTATAAACATTGATTGGGAATTAAAACACTTTTTGAAATAAGTACTATTTGAGTTTCATTCCTTTCTTTGGTTTCAGTTTTTCATTACCTATTCGTATTAATATATTATTGTTTCTTATATGAATATTATTGTTTTCTTGTATATTATTACAGGATACTTATAATAGAATATAATGATTTGTATATATTCTTTATTTATTATTGTTCATTCTTTTTGTTTATTCCCTATCAATGTATTCCAAGTGCATCTATTCTAGATACACTGTTATTATGTGATCTTTACTGACAACTCTGTATATGGCTACTATGATAAGTTACTAGTCTATTAATAGAGATTCATTTCATATGTTTCATTATTTATATATCCCCTACCTCTCCAGATCACTTTATAAGACTGCCTTCTTTTATCCATTTAATGTTGTTTTAGTTTTGTTTTTTGTAGAGTTGGGAAGCATTGTGGGATGGGAGGAGGCAACAGATGGGATGTTCTGCCGTATGGACTCCACCTTTTCCTTAAAAAAGTCAGCAAAGTCCTGAGGTGAGATGGAGGAAGAAGAGGAGGCAGCTGAGGGTGGTCTGAGTAGAGAGTCAAAGACAGAAAAGAGACGGCGTGGGTTAGACTTGTGTGTGTTTATTAGTGATGAAAAGTAGGTTTGTTTAGCCTGAAAGAGGGCAGAGTTGAAATAGGATAGCATAAATTTGTAGTGAATGAAGTCTGCGAACGTATGAGATTTCCTCCAGAGGCGTTCAGAAGAACGAGTGGAGGAACGCAGCATGCGTGTGTGGGAGTTTAGCCAGGGTCTGGGGTTAGAAGGGCGAGGACGGCAGAGAGAAAGCGGGGCATGAAGATCAAGAGAGGAAGATAAGGCAGAGTTGTAGTTCCTGACCAGGTTGTCAGGGTCTGAAGCAGAACTGAGAGAGGAGAGGGAGGAGCGTAAAGTGGAATCAAGAGCTGGTAGGTTAATAGAGCGCAGGTTTCTGCAAAAACGATGGCGAGATGGAGATGGAGATAGAGAGAAGCGAGAGAGAGAAAATGAGATGATGAGAATGATGGTCGGAGAGAGGAAAAGGGGAAATGGAGAAGTCGGAGAGAGAGAAGTTTTTAGTGAAAACCAGGTCTAGGTAGTGTTCATCCTTGTGGGTGCTGGCTTCAGTCCACTGTTGAAGGCCAAAAGAAGAGATTAGAGAAAGAAAGCGGGAAGCCCAAGGGAGAGAGGGGTCATCAATGTGGCAATTGAAGTCCCCAAGGAGAAGAACAGGGGAGTCTGAGGAGAGAAAGAAAGAGAGCCAGGATTCTAAGTGAGAGAGAAAGGCAGAAGGGGGATTTAATTACAAGATTGAAGTAACTATTGTATAGCTGTAACGCCTGTATGCCCGCAGACCTTGCCAGTCCCCAGTACTGAGGTGGGTAAGGTTATAACACGCACCCACAGCAGTGAGGGCGTGCCCGGAGTGTGGTAGTGCATTGCCGGGCCTGTTGAGATCCAAAGGTAAACAGGGACAGGAACCAGCGCTGAAAGAGACAGGAGAGCTAAGCATAGAGACTGCACACACAGGGGTCACAAGAAGCTATGCAGAGCAATGAGCTAGAGGACAGACAGGGATTATAAAGGAGGGAGCACCAATGGGATAGAGAGGAGGAGCAGAGGGTAAAGTGAGGGGTTGCAGAGATAGGTCAGAAGGAGTGAGGGAGGAGACAGGTAAATCAGACGGGAATATGGCTTGCACACTATGAAGGGTGGAACCAGAGCTCAGGGAAGACCTACAAGTGGAGCATGTGCGCGCGCCCTCTGTAAGGGTTGGATGCGCACGCACATAGTGTGCCAGGGAGCGTGAGGAGCATTGCGCCGTGGGGGCGCTCGCCAAGGACGGCAAGGGGGCAGGAGGAGCGGCTGAAGGAGGTAGTGTAATAGGAGAGGGAGTAGAGAGGCGCCGCGTGCAAAGAGTGCCGCGAAGGGGATCGGTTGTTTGGGGACAAACTCGCACCCTGCGGGGACCGCGCGTGACAGCGGGGCGTGTGTCGGGACAGGCCGCAGAGGAACGGGTGCGGGAGGAGGAAGGGAGAGATGAACGAGGAGGCGGAGGGGAGAGGTAAGAGGCAGGGAGAACAGGGGTGACGGAGACACATTGGGACTCAGGAATCCCCTGAACCGTCACAATAGCGACATTTTTAAGATGTCTTTAAGGCATACAAAACTATCAATGTGACACAGAATATAGATTTGCATTACATTCTTCCCTCAGGTACACACAAAAATGGTTTGTGTTGCGATTTGTATCCAACGTGTTGATGAATTACATACCCTTGCCAAATGTCATTGTCCACACAGCAGAGAAGATAAAGGTGGGAGTATGATATGCATCCGGTTCCTAGGTGAATGATATTTGGACACATGTCATTCTCAGAAACATGAATGAATACATATATATATTACTATGAACATATAGGTAGTTGCTTACATGAGAAATATGTGCTGATCACATTACGCCGTGTCTCCACACCACAGTCTGTTTGCTCACTGTCACCTGCAATATGTACGGGAGCGTCCTCCTCCATGCCCTGACGTATCTCGCTTTCTATATTATGGCGGAGGGCCACATTGTGCAAAATGCAGCAAGCAATCACGATATCTGACACTTTGTCAGGCTTGTATTGGAGTGCCGCACCAGTTCGATCTAAACACCTGAACCTTGTTTTGAGCAGACCAAATGTCCGCTCAATGACCGACCTTGTAGAGATGTGTACTACATTATACCTGTCCTCTGCTTCAGATTGAGGGTTAGGCACCGGTGTCAAAAGCCAAGGCCTAATTCCGTATCCTGAGTCACCTATAATCCAGCGTACACAAACATTCAGAAAAATTATACAATGTGTAAACATTAAAACATGCCCCATTTCTAAACTACACCATTTTGGGTTGCTAACACTTCATAATATGTACTCACCCACCTGCCAACCAGGTCCAAAATAGCCTTCTTCGAAAGCATGGAAAACTGATGAGTTTCTTAGGATAGAGGAATTGTGGCTGGAACCAGGGAATCTGGCTACCACATGCATAATCTTCATCGTGGCATCGCATACCACCTGGACATTCAGGGAATGGTAGTGTTTACGATTGCGGTAAGCATGCTCACTCTGAGTAGGCGGGATCAAGGCAACAAGGGTGCAATCGATTGCACCCATCACACATGGTATCCCGGCTATGATATAAAAGCCATTTCTGACTTCCAGCCACTCTGTCTGCTTGTAGGAAAATGAATATAATTCCTAGCGCGTCTATTCAGTGCACATAGAAACTGGGTAAAGGCCCGCAAGAATGACGATTGCGAGACCCCGCCCACTATGCTAACAGTTGTCTGGAATGACGCGGAAGCAAGATAATGTAATGAGCACAGCATTTTAACAAGCCCAGGGACTGCACGACCTCTAGCTGTTACAAAATCTAAATCTTCGCGTATCTCTTCATAAAGTGATAAGATTGCTGCTGAACTCAAATGATAACGACGGATGATCTCATCCTCAGTCATCCCATCTAAAATCGTTCTCTCCTGTTACATACGTGGACGAGGCACCACTTCTCTCCTCTCTCTTGTCCTCTCGTCTCCTTGTCCTCTCCCTCTCCACTCCGGTCCCTCTGTTCCCCTGTCCCTGTCCTCTCCTGGCCCTACTGTATGACATCCTGCCCCTCTGCTATCCTCTCCTCCAAAAGAATTCTCCACCTTTTCATGAACATTCGCAGCATCTTCAGGTATCTAGCTGTCAATGCGCAGGTAATTGTCCTCATTGAAATAGCTATGTGATTATGTCACGTGACTTTAATACGTGCATGGTGTGAAAGAAACATATAGCACTTGTGAAGTCCAAGAGTGTATCCACTACAACTAATACGGATTCATTCTGTGTGTTAATCATTCGAAGATTATATTTGACTAAGATGTGACGTTAATCTTTATAAAGATACTTTACACAAAATCTTAATGTAATTTACAATGCATATACGACTTATTTACGCAACACTCAGTATTCTAATTTGGATACAAACATGAAATAAAATCTGACAAACAACATTGCAACATGTTGAAGTTTGCATGTGATTGACACATGTTTACATGAACAAATTCTAATGTGCATATACATAGATAAAAGGCATCTTAATAATTGCAATTGATTATGTTAAATGAATTGCAAACTGATGTCCTATAATACATCTGTGTAGCACTTTACATGTAATGATTACACTGCATAGTGTCAAATTTTAACATGCACTGTTATTGAGTGTGCAATTGCTGACGTCAAAAAAAGAGGGATGTCCCAAACAACATGTAAACATTACGAACAACAACTATTTCTTCGTTGGATCATGCGTTAGCCATTCAAAGCATTATATAATGTATATCAACATTTCAAAGGGCATGATCGGTGCTATGTGTCAAATCTTTTACATCATATTATAATCAAAGACAGGACACTTTACTAACTTCTTTCAGATTATGTGAACTGTTCCTTTAAGAGTATAGGACTTTCCCTTGACACAGCATAACATCAACAGTCATGTACCACGCAAATCATGCTAACATTCACAAGTAAGATGTTCTGCAAATAATGAACGTAAGCAGTGAAACGATTAAGTGAATAACATCGACACTGTAATGGCAAGTAAAGTTTTATTTAGAACAATACCACGGAAACACTCATATAAAGTTATAAGTCTACGCTCCATTGACTCCATAGATGTTGAGAAGAGCTATTTTTTCTAAGTGCCGTCACGGCAACCTTGCCGATACTTATCCCCTGCAACTTGCCAACTTTAGTTGGCAGGACGAATTGGCGTAAAAATCTCAAATCTAGAGTGCCGATCAGCAGCGATAAGCTGATCGAGGCTACTTGAATTAAGCCGATTTCAAAAAGTGGCGAAAAGTGCCGAAAAGTGGCTTATCGGCAGCCGCATGCCGAAAAGATTTTATCGGGGACAAAAATTGCCGATTTTGGAGACTTATCGGCGCTCACTGAATCGTAAAGGCATTTTTTGCGGAAAAATGGTGAAAAAAGCCTATTCGGCGTTTACTGCATGAGGCCCTAGGTCTCCGAGGGCAATCCGGAAAGTGTACATTTTGAACAAAGGGGTTCAAGAGGGATATGTGAAACACAGAGGGTATTTTCATGGTGGGAGGAAGAGAAAGTCGATATGCTACCGGGTTGATCCGTTCGAGGACCTTGAAGGGACCCAGAAATCTAGGAGCGAGCTTCTGGGAAGGGGTCTTTAGTTTGATATTTCTTGAGGAAAGCCAGACTCTGTCTCCTGGTTTGTATACTGGGCCTACCCGACGTCGCTGATCTGCTTGCGTCTTTTGTCTTTGAATGGACCCTTGCAAGGCTCTTTGGATCTTTTTCCAAGAAGTCTGTAGATTAGAGACATGAGTATCCGCTGCAGGAACACCAGAGGGGAGGGAGGAGAGGGGAAGACTGCTGGGATGGTACCCATAATTAATGAAAAAAGGCGACTCTTGCGTGGACTCATTCTTCAGTGAATTAATAGCGAACTCCGTCCAGGGTAATAGGTCCACCCAATTGTCTTAAGATTCTGATATAAAGCATCGGAGATACTGCTCCAAAGTTTGATTCATTCTTTCCGTCTGGCCGTTGGTTTGCGGATGGTAACCTGAGGAGAAGAGAAGGGAGATGCCAAGTCTTTGTGAGAACGCTCGCCAAAATATAGAGATAAATTGAGTACCTCTGTCAGAAACAATAGAAAGTGGTACGCCGTGTAACCTGAAAATTTCTTTAGAAAAAATGTCAGCCAAGGTGGCTGAATTGGGAAGACCCTTGAGGGGTATGAAGTGTGTGTGCTTAGAAAACCTGTCCACTACCACAAGCATCGTATTCATGCCGTGAGAATAAGGTAGTTCCACAATAAAGTCCATAGAAATATGCTTCCAAGGCTGGTCTGGAATAGGAAGAGGCAGGAGAAGACCAGACGGTTTATGTCGAGTGGACTTGCTCTGAGCACAGACTGGGCAAGCTCTGGTGAAATCAAAAATGTCCTTGTTCATTTTGTGCCACCAAAAGGTCCTTTTGATTAGGTCCACAGTTCTCTTGAAGCCTGGATGCCCCGCAGACCTCGAGGAATGCCCCCACTCAAGGATCTTGTGGCGAAAACGTGGAGCAGCGTACAGACGACGTTCTGGCACCTTTAGTCTCCTAGGAATATGAACCTGAGCCTTATTGATTTCATCCAAGACATCAAAATTATTGGCAGAAATTATATGTTTTGCAGGAAGGATCGTCTCAGAAGATTCGTTAGATCCTTCCGCCGTAGAGAATTGGCTAGAAAGAGCATCGGCCTTGACATTCTTGGTACCGGGGATATAAGAGATCGTGTAATTAAAACGAGAGAAAAACAATGCCCAACGTGCTTGATGGGATCCAAAACGACGAGCCCCCTCGATATATAATACGTTTTTGTGATCGGTGAGAATGGCTACTGGCTCTTTGGTACCTTCGAGAAGATGTCTCAATTCCTGCAGAGCTAATTTGATAGCCAAAAGTTCACGGTTCCCGACATCATAATTTCTCTCGGCAGAAGAGAATTTCCTGGAAAAGAACCCACATGGGTAGAATTTTTCTTGTGGAGAGGATCTTTGTGAGAGTACTGCCCCGGCTCCCACGTCAGAAGCATCTACCTCCAGGGTAAAAGGAAGGGCTGTATCCGGATGCCGAAGGATGGGAGCGGAGACAAAAGCCTTTTTGAGGAACTTGAAGGCTTTGATGGTTTCGGAAGACCACGCTGTGGGATCAGCAACTTTCTTGGTCAAAGCCGTAATGGATAGCCGTAAACGATAGTGGAGAAATTACGGATGAATTTTCGATAGTATTTGGAGAAACCAAGGAATCGCTGAACGGCTTTTAAGGAATTCGGCAGCGGCCAATCCAAAACAGACTTCAATTTCTCAGGATCCATGGTGAAACCTTTATCGGAGATTATATATCCAAGGAAGGCTGTGGAAGATTGGTGGAAAAGACATTTCTCCATTTTCACGTAGAGGCGATTAGCACGCAGACGTGAGAGGACCACCCTAGTGTGACGAATGTGTTCTTCCAGGTTCTTGGAGAATATAAGGATGTCGTCTAAATATACGGTGATGAAAATTCCCAGAATGTTCCGGAAGATGTCATTCATAAATTCTTGGAAGACGGCAGGAGCATTGCAGAGACCAAACGGCATTACCAGGTATTCATAATGACCTGAACGAGTATTAAATGCAGTTTTCCATTCGTCACCATCTCGTATTCGGATGAGGTTGAAGGCTCCTCTCAGGTCAAGTTTTAAAAAATTTAGAGGCTCCCCGGAGCCGGTCGAAGAGCTTGGAAAATAGAGGAAGAGGGTACCGATTTTTGACTGTAATCTTGTTAAGCCCACGAAAGTCGATGCAGGGTCTTAAAGAGCCATCCTTCTTTTTCACGAAGAAGAAACTGGCCCCAGTAGGGGAAGTGGAATTCCGAATAAACCCTTTCTTAAGGTTCTCTTCGATGTAAGTCGCCATAGCTTCAGTCTCAGGGACAGACAAGGGATACGATTTAGATTTGGGAAGAATGGTTCCAGGAATTAATTCGATGGGACAGTCGTATGGACGGTGAGGAGGGAGAACTTCAGCCTGGGTCTTGTTAAAGACATCCGAAAAGTCGTGGTATACCTCTGGCAGGGAAGAAAGAGAAGGAGTGGAGGCATTGAAACCAGCGAGCACGGTAACAGGAGGTTAAACCGTCTTCTCCAAGGTAGGGGCCCACTGGTTCGGTAGTTCGTTGGTCCAATTAACCCGCGGGTTGTGAAGCTGGAGCCACGGTAGTCCCAAAATGACCTGGACAGTGGGGGAGTGAAAAACATCGAAGATGATGATTTCGGTATGACCATCCGCGGTGGTCATGGTGAGGGGAATAGTTTCCCAAATAATGAAGGCTGGTTGAAGCGGTCGGCCGTCGATAGCTTCCAGGCCGATGGGCGACTTCTTCTTGACTAACGGGATGAGATTATTGCAAGCATATTCATGATCCAAAAAGTTGCCACCAGACCGAGTCGATAAAGACTTTAACCTCTACCTTGATATTAGGAGCGAGAAGAGTTATGGGAAAAAGGATTCTCTTCGGTAGCTCCTTGGGGGACGAGGGGGAAGGCGAAATGGTACCCAGTTTAAGCCCCTCTACCTTTACTGGGCATTCTCGTTTCCCGGCTTCAGGAAACAATGACGTAGTTGGTGTTCCGGGTAACCACAGTAGTAGCAGAGTCCCTCCTCTCGGCGGCGTGTTCTCTCAGCAGCCCAAAGCTGTTGGCTACCGATCTGCATTGGTTCGGGAGCATCCAACGCCGGAAGAGCCGAGGGAGGAGACCTAAGTGAAATAGGCAGTGGAGACAGAAAACGAGGACGCTGACGTTCGTGGCGTCGCTCTTGGATGCGCTGATCCATCCAAATACTGAGTGCAATGAGTTCCACTAGGGATGAGGGACGAACATGAGCTGCGAGGTCATCCTTGAGTGATTCAGACAAACCCTGCCAGTATGCCGCGGCGAGAGCTTCATCGTTCCACTGGGTTTCTGCAGCGATGGTGCGGAACTCCACCCCATATCTTGCAGCCGGCCTGCGACCCTGGGAAAGATGGAACAAAGAAGAAGCGGCAGTCTCTCTACGTGCTGGTGTGTCGAAGACTAGCTGAAATTCTCGCCGGAACTTGGGGTAATCTTGGGTTAAATCTGATCGGTGTTCCCAGAGGGGGGAAGCCCAAGTGAGCGCATCACCAGTGAGCAGAGCATAGACGTAGGCCACCTTCGAGCGACCTGTGGGAAACCGAGATGGGGACATTTCGAATTGAACTGATTCAGGAATCCCCGGAAAGTAAGGGGGTCTCCGGCATAGCGGTTGGGAGGTGGAATACGTGGTTCCAAGTTACCCGCTGGTAGTGGGGCAGGAGGGGACGGTACAGGTGGAGATTCCCACAGGGAGAGTGTAGAGAGTTTTTGCGCCACTGAGGAAACTTGGTCGCTTAGAAATTGCCAGTGATCCATAGTGACACCTTGGCCCACCTCAGGGGGGTCTGCGTTTGTTGGGCTCAGCATAATGTAACGCCTGTATGCCCGCAGACCTGGCCAGTCCCCAGTACTGAGGTGGGTAAGGGTATAAAACGCACCCACAGCAGTGAGGGCGTGCCCGGAGTGTGGTAAGTTGCGTTGCCGGGCCTGGGGAGAGAAGGGTTAACGATATACTTGCAGAGTCCAGGGTGCCAGAAGTCGGAGAGTTAATGTCCAATAGCCAAGGGTCAAGGGCAGGAGAGAGCAGCGTGGTGAGGTCCAAAGCAGAGTCCAGGAGTAGTGAGGTACACGTAGTAAAGCCGAGCCGAGATCAAAACCAAGGGAATCCAAACAGAGGCAGGGACAGGAACAGGGAGCTGGAAGAGAGAGCTTGGCAAGTCACTGCACACAGGAGCCACAGAGAAGCTATGCTGAGTGACGACGGAGAGAGGGCAGACTGGGGTTATAAAGGAGAAGGAGCCAATGGTAGCAAGGGGTGGAGCGGAGGCATGGTTGGGTGGTTGTAATGATAGGTCCAGGCATGGGCGTCCGCAGAAATTTTTTCGGGGGGGGGGCATAATTTATAACCACAGCGCAATGGCGGTCCCGGCTGCGGCACAGATTGGTCCCGACTTGGGAGTGAGACGGCTTTCATTGGAAGGTAGTGTTACCAATGAGAGCCGCATCACTCCCGAGTGCTACCAATGACAGTGCGCTGCGCTTCCTCCTGCGTAGCAGCATAGGCTAGCCTACCACTAGCTGCCTGCCGCAGCGCCAGGGGCACCCACCCACCTCCGTCCCGGTCCACCCACCTCCGTCCCGGTCCACCCACCTCCGTCCCGGTCCACCCAGAGTCTGTTTTTGGCGTTTATAGTGCCGTAAACGTACTGTATGGCACCATAAATGCCAAAAACAGCCCAGGACTGCGAGTGATCTAGGCAGAGCCGCCAACAGAAATCATGGGGCCCAGGACAAATGAAAGGAGCAGGCCCCCCCGAACCCATAGCGCCCCCCCCCCCTGAACCCATAGCGCACCTACCACGAAAAAATATCTTTTAGAGCGCAACTTTTACTTAACTGTTTTCTTATTGTGATATAGAATAAAACATTACAATGCAACCTGTTTATTTTTATATTTTCAACAAAAGACATGTGTCTGCCTGCCTGGGTGGGTGAGTGGGTGAATGATAGTGGGTGGGTGAATGACAGTGGGTGAGTGGGTAAATGACAGTGGGTGGGTGAATGACAGTGGGTGGGTGAATGACAGTGGGTGGGTGAATGACAGTGGGTGGGTGGGTGAATGACAGTGGGTGGGTGGGTGAATGACAGTGGGTGGGTGGGTGAATGACGGTGGGTGGGTGAATGATGGTTGAATGATGGTGGGTGGGTGGGATAATGACGGTGGGTGGATGAATGATGGTGAGTGGGTGGATGAATGATGGTGGGTGGGTGGGTGAATGACAGTGAGTGAGTGGGTGGATGGGTGAATGACAGGGGGTGAATGACAGTGGGTGGGTGAATGTTGAATGTGGGTGTGTGAATGACGGTGGGAGAGAGTGACTGGGTGACAGTGACTGGGTGGGTGGGAGACAGTGACTGGGTGGGTGGGAGACAGTGACTGGGTGGGTGGGAGACAGTGACTGGGTGGGAGACAGTGACTGGGTGGGTGGGAGACAGTGACTGGGTGGGAGACAGTGACTTGGTGGGTGGGAGACAGTGGGTGGGTGGGTGGGAGACAGTGACTGGGTGGGAGACAGTGACTTGGTGGGTGGGAGACAGTGGGTGGGTGGGAGACAATGACTGGGTGGGTGGGAGACAGTGGGTGGGTGGGAGACAGTGGGTGGGTGGGAGACAGTGACTGGGTGGGTGGGAGACAGTGACTTGGTGGGTGGGAGACAGTGACTGGGTGGGTGGGAGACAGTGGGTGGGTGGGAGACAGTGACTGGGTGACTGAGTGAGTGACAGTGACTGGGTGGGACAGTGACTTGACAGTGACTGGGTGGGTGGCAGTGACTTGGTGAGTGACAGTCAGTGAGTGGTTGGGTGACAGTGACAGTGGTTGACGTTGACAGTGGGTAATGTTGACTGTGGGTAACGGTGACAGTGGATGACAGTGACAATGGGTTATGGTGACAGTGGGTGACAGTGACATGACAGTGACTGGGTGGGGTGACTTACCTTGACCGGGTGGGTGCAGCTTGGAGCCGGACGCTTCCCCCTCCTGCCCCCGATATCCCCTTCTGCCCCCGATATCCCCGCGGCAGCTGCCAGGGACGGGAGGTGGGTTTGGGGAGGGGGCGCAGGAGGGGCACGGGAGGTGGGCTCGTGGGGGGGGGGGGGCAAGGCCACGGGAGGTGGGCCAGGGGGCACGTGGGAGGTGGGTGCGCGGGAAGCTGGCCAAGGGGGGGAAGCGGGCCGCAGCGGAGCTGGTACTTCCCCCTCCATCCCACGTTGGGAGCGGGAGGGGGAGCGGGCCGCAGAGGAGCTTGGCTTGTACTTACCCCTTCGTCCCACTTTGGGAGTGGGGGGAAGCGGGCCCTGCTTGCCCTGCGCATGCGCATATGCGCCGGGACCGCGGGGAATCAGCGCCATTTTTTGAAACTTTTTTTTTTAAATGTATTTAATTAACTGTTGCTTGGCCAAGCAGAGGGCCCTGTTTGCGTCCCTGGATCCACGGGGGGGCAAGTGCCCCACCTTTCCCCTCCCTGCGGACGCCCATGGGTCCAGGTAAGCAGGAAGAGAGACAGGGGAGTGATACCTGGCAATAGCCTGCAGCCGGTGAGGGGCGGCGCCAGCAGCACGGGAGGGCAGGTAAGAGGATCGGGTACGCGCGACTTCTGTAAGGCTGCCGTGCGCTCACCCCGATCTTGTGCATGCAGATGCGGCGTGCGCCGTGGAGGAACGGTTCGGTGTGGAGGAGGTAAGCTGCTGAGAGAGCGGAGACACAGGGCAGGAGGCTACAGTGGGGCTAGAGGTGACCGATCCGTTACAATACCTATCCCCAAGCCTATATAAAGCTCCTGTCAGTCAAACTAGAGGGTTTGCCCCCCCCCTAGAGGTTTTCACAAATGTGGGTTTTGTAGTATATGCAAATATGCAAGACCCATGAAATCAATAACATCTCAAGTTACCAAAGATATATACAGAATCAAAACTCTGATTACATGCAATACTGATCATGTTGTACAGTATATTCCCTTAGATGCGGTTGTGGAAAAATGTATGTAGGTAGAACCATCAGACCACTAAAAAAACGTATCATGGAACACATCAGATCAATTAAAAAAGGAGATATGAGATTTCCGGTCTCCAGACACTTTGTTGAATGTACAAAAGGAAATCTAGACTCTTTTTCATTTAATGCCCTGGAACACATCCCACTACCTATTAGAAAAGGCAATAGGTTGAGTATCCTTAATAAGAGAGAAATGTTTTGGATATTTTCATTAAATGCACTTAGTCCGACAGGAATAAATACAGACTGGGAGCTGAAGCATTTTCTCACCTAGAAGAACAAAGCTATTTTTTCTTTTGATATATCTAAGTGAGAAATGACTCATACCCATCTGTCTAATATTTATCCCTCCTGCTTCCTTATGTTTGTTTTCCTTATTCTCTTTAGGAAGACATGTCATCGGTTTCTACAAAATGACTTCCTTCCCTCATCCATTTTTATAATTGACTTCAAAGTTTATCTGACATTACTTAAGTGATAAACTCGGGTATATATGTATGCAGATAAACTGATTAATGTGCTAAACTTTTTTGACCTATTCATTATTATATTGATATTAGGATTTATTTGTCTAATTTAACAGTATTGTTTACATAATACCAAATATCCATGATCTGATATATGCTTATAATGAAATCAAACAAGAGTCATGTACAGTATTCCTTTTATTTTATTATTTATTTTTAACATTCATGTGGGTTATATAAGGTGAATTGGCTGTTGTTGTTTTGGAAATTTGTTTATTACTTTTCAGATTAATATATTAAAAAATGTTAATATCATGAATTTAAAACACCTCCCATCGACATCCATCACCTATTACTCCACATGACTGTATTTATTTTGGTTTGTCCATGTTCATTTTTTTGTAATAAGTTTTAAATGTCTTTTGTTTTTGTTTACATATTGTGTGTGCTTGAGATATGGAATGAGTATAGCTGGTAGAACTGCCACTCAGACTGCCTGTTCCATCATTGGTCCCTTACCTCCGAGTGAGTAACCAATGGCAAGTCTGTAGGGGCGGGACTTCCGGTAGCGCGTCCCATATAACTTTTGCATAGTGAAGAGGATTTTACTCTTTGAGAAAGTTCAATACATGCACGAAACGCGTCAGAGGCCTTTTTTCCTGACTTTTGTTTTTAACCATGTTGTTCCACGTTCAATAAATCATCGTTTTTGATACTTTAACCAGCTTAAGACGTATTTCCTGTTATTGGAACGCATCACTCGGCATTTGACATGCAGTGCACAGCCATCATCCCTCCCATGCCAGGAGGAAGTCTACATTGTGGCTACCACTTTATATTGAATTGTTCAAGAAACATTCAATACCGTGTCAGGGGGTTTTACAATAGATCTTCCTGGGAAGCAATTCTGTACACAAAAAGTAGAATAGAAATCGAGAGTTTTTCGTAGTCCAGTCAATAATAGGATTATGCAAAGCAAGCAACAGCAAACTGAGAATAACTGGAAAATTAGTGGTGGAGATTACATCCAAAGAAAAGTACTCCTGGTGATCACGCGAGGCCAGGGAAAGTGGAATTGTTTGCATATAAACTGGTCCAGACTTTAATGGGGATCCCTTGATCCACCGCCTCCACTCGGATCTTTTATAATAACAGAAGTTGGTGTTCCTGTACATAAAATTCATCAATTAGATTTTACGATGCTCCTGAATCGATTAAAGCATCAAAAGGACATGGAGATTGATCAGGTCGGTAAAGACAAAAGTGAATATCTGACAATCTTATCTCGGGAGATTGGACTACGAATATGGTAGCTACATCTGGAGAAGAATCTTTACAACTCAACTGAGTTTCTCAATTCACCTTTAACTAAGGTCATTTCCCGACCTCAGTGTTTGTTTAGTACGAATTACCTTCCAACATGTGAGTGAGATGTGTATATTTTAATGTTCTTCCATTTGTATTAAAAAGTGTTACGCTATGGTTCTCTTTGCTGTCTCCCTACATTTCCATGTCTGAGCTGACACCTATGGAAGAGGTGTGCGCCCATCAGTCATCACAGTCCCTTCTCTCCAAGACATTACAACAGTGGATCAAGGACTCCCAGAAGTGATATTCTGATTCTCTTTCCTTGCCGCATTAAGACGACATTTCTGTAAGTGGGGACTATTACAGCAGGATTTTCATCTACACCTCAAAGATTACACTATGGTCTTTGTTCTTTGTGTTTCCCTTGCGCTGTAGGTTTGTTCCTTTGGTGGCTAAAGTCAGGGCTGGAACAACAGGGTAAGTAATCACCACTTGAGCCATCTGTCTCTTTAAGGTGAGAGCGGCATCCTGCAGCATCCTGCAGCTTTTTCAGGCTATAAGGTGGTGACTTGACCTTGCAGGAAGGAGACTTGACCCTGCAGAGTGGGGACTAAACCCAGTAGGTACTTGTCACGGTAGACCAGGTCTTTCCAACACTTTAATACCAGGATTCTGGATTGAGCACACAAGATGGGTAAAATAAATTGTAATTTATTTCCGTTTAAGACAAACACAATATTCACAATTACAGTCAATAAAACACTTACTGGAATGGGGAAACTAAATCAAATGTCCACAGAACGAATCAAAGTCTCTGGGCATCCCTGCACGCATGCAAGTGGGTGCGCGGTTTGAGTCCTACGACAGTTCTTGGCTAGGGGCGCAACTTGCCAGCCCTATATCTCCGCCCAAAGGAATTATTTCGTAAAGTCCTTACAAGATTAGTTCGGGAATCCTTAGCTCAAACGAATTCTGGAAGAGGGTTCAAATCTTCGTTACGATGTAGGTTAACCCCACGCACTCCGGAACCGCTGACGCTAAACCTTGGACGTTTCTTGGTTGATCTTAGGTGAATCAGGTGAATCTGACTGGGACTGGGCTGCAGGCATTTTTATAGGGTTAAGGGTCCTATACCTAACATATACACCCAATCCTCTCGTGGGAATAATTTTCCCCACCTATCCCAGACTTGCCAGTACCTTACATAGATGGCAGAAATGGCTTCCCTGTTTGCACAGAGCATGTGCTAATCTAACACCTGAGCTACTTAGCATACCGGGTCCAACCTTTTACCTGGCGACAGTAAGTCTGGGGTTTGGCTACCAAGTGTGAAGTGTCCATACTTCACACCAGTATCTTGTACTTACAAATATCCCGGCCACCTTAACACCTTGGGACTCTTTCAACTCTGGAGACTTTTCAACTCTGGACTTCTCTTAGACACTGGGGCACCATCTTAGCAGGGTGCCCTTTGCAGTGCAGAAGGTGGAGAGCAGCGCACAATCCGACGGGAGCATGGAGAGGACCCGGAATCAAAAAAATATAAACTTTATTGTGTCATAAGACCTAAAATCCAACGCGTTTTGAACGCGTGTGCATTCTTTATCCTTGATTGATATATATATATATATATATATCCTATACCACTGGAAGCTGCACATCCAGCCAGCCACCAGCCACACAGAGGAATTGTGAGTACTGAATTGCTACAGGGGAACTTCCAATGAGATCGATCATGGGGGGGGGTCATTCCTACCCATTACCTGTCTTCAGGAGGTTCGTTAACCAATTATTGCTAGCTATATTACTACAACTCATCATTATTGTCTTTGGATTATCCTCGGATGTTGGCATTGGCTATTATTGGTTATTATACCTAGCATTTGAGCGCTTCTTCTTCTCTACCTGCCCTTTGAAGTGTGGAGATGAAAAATCCCTCAGCTCATTCATCCATAACATATGGGCATGTTAATGGATTCATTGCCGGTCTGGCAGGAAAGTGTTCCGCCTGTACATTTTAAAACACCATTACAATACAGTTTATTTATGTATGTTCTGCTTATGCAACAATTATAAACCTTATATGTATGTTTATGGTTTCTTTTTACCTAGCTGCACTCCAAAAATTCAAGTGCAAGCTCGTCCTAACGCAAGTTATCCACTTAAATGAATGGGCTCTGTGATGTGGGCTGCGCTTTAACCTATACTCGGTCTGGGTTACAATCCGGCATACAATGTAGCCATGCTGGCTTTGATCGGTAACCGCAGACACGCACCACTACTTCAACTCAAGTGGATAACGAGATGGCAGGATACTATGTATCAAGAAGGCACTGCAGCTAAACCGCAGACCACTTATTCAATTGAATTTGCGGTTTCAACGTCTGTGGTCTGAAAACTGATACCTATCTTGAAAGCAGCTACTTATTCACAGGCACACTTCTTCAATCAGCGGTTGGTACAGTGCTAGCAGCTCCCCCTTGTGTCGCAAATACAGTTAGCACATAGTTCATTCATTCATTCAACTGCAGCTAGCTGCTTAGCTGCAAAACAGGGACAATAAAGGTAGTGTAGGGGAAAACATGATATTATGTTTGCAATACATGTTAACCCCTTCGGTCCCAACACAGTTTAGGGTTAACCAGCCGGGCATAATACCTTTATTATTGGCCTGGTAAATCCTTCCACCACCACAGTACTGCAGCACCTTGAGCATGTCTTGTATCTCTGACATACACGGGGAATCAGTTAAAGTTAGATAAAGTACCTGGGATCAGGTGAAAGCTGGAGATGGAATCAGGGTAGGCAGAGGATTATGCAGGGGTCAAGACTGGCAGCAGGCAGAGGGGTAGTTGGACAAAGCAGGGGTCAGTGCCACAGCATGAAGTAAGAGGCAAGCCAGGATCAGGAACCAGGAAGACATAGGATATGAAGTGGCAGGTAATGCAGCAAAGAAGCAATGTGTCATTGAGAAATGTGGCTTCTTATAGGCCAAGGAGGTCACATGTTGCAGGAAGCAGCACTGCTGAGTTCTGAAGAGCTGCTTAGGCTACGGCCCCAGTGGCCACGGCAGCACGCGCATCTGAGTGCTTGGCGGCGCGTGCACGGTTTAAAGCCGTGATCTGCGGTCTATGTGGAGTGATGGGATGCACAGGGGGTGCTGCCATGATGTCAAAGCACAACACTTTCACTGCCATTGTTCTACACTATCTGCACTCCTATTGGTCAAGACTATATACCCTGCCATTGGCTGCCCACACACCACGTGATCGTGTCGCTGCAAAATTCTTGTCTTCCCTGTCAGCGGTCGCACCATCCTGATATGTGCGCGCTCACACACACAGCTACTGGGGCCTGCCAGATAGAGGTCTGCACCTGGTGTGTGACACGCACATCGCCATGGTCACTGGGGACCTAGCCTTAGAAGCAAGCAGTTCCTGTACGTGGATCCTGACAAGGATCCTGCGGGAATCTCAGGGGGTGGAGTAAACCAAAAGGCACCAAAATAAAAACAAAATAGCCAAAAAGCTCAAATACTAAAAAAACAACAAACTCTATTAGTGCTAATGAAAAGAAAATGTAACAAAATTAAATAAGATTACTTAAAAAATAAGACTAATCAAGTAATATATTCTATCGCAAGTCCCATCAAGTGCATACTCACCTAAATATAAATGGCAATCCAAACACTATCCATTTATATATAGTTACATATAGTTACATAGTAGATGAGGTTGAAAAAAGACGTAGGTCCATCAAGTTCAACCTATGCTAAATTTAGACAACAGATACTTTATCCTATAGCTATACTTACTTATTGACCCAGAGGAAGGCAAACAAAAAACCCCATTAGGGGGAAAAATTAATTCCTTCCTGACTCCAAGAATTGGCAATCGGATTAATCCCTGGATCAACATCTTATTTGGTATATCCCTGTATATCTTTCCCATCTAAAAAGATGTCCAACCTTTTTTTGAACAAATCTATTGTATCTGCCATCACAGTCTCCATGGGTAATGAATTCCACATTTTAACTGCCCTTACTGTAAAGAACCCTTTCCTTTGTTGCTGGTGATATTTCCTTTCCTCCAGCCTTAAGGGATGGCCCGAGTCCTTTGTACTGCCCGTGGGATGAATAGTTAATTTGAAAGCTCCTTGTATTGTCCCTGAATATATTTGTACATAGTTATCATATCCCCTCCTAGATGCCTCTTTTCTAATGTAAATAAATCTAATTTAGCTAGCCTCTCCTCATAAGTTAGAATGTCCATCCCCTTTATTAATTTGGTGGCTCTTCTCTGCACTCTCTCTAGTTCCATAATGTCTTTTCTTAGGATTGGTGCCCAAAATTGTACTCCATATTCAAGGTGTGGTCTTACTAATGCTTTGTAAAGGGGCATAATTATGTTTACTTCCCTTCCATCCATTGCCCTTTTGATGCAAGATAAGATCTTGTTTGCCTTTGCAGCTACTGCATGACATTGGGCACTATTGCTAAGCCTGCTGTCTACAAGCACTCCTAAATCCTTCTCCATCAAGGTTTCCCCGAATATATCTCCATTTAATTTGTAAGTCGCCTTTTTATTCTTGCATCCAAATGCATAACCTTACATATATCTGTATTAAACCTCATCTGCCATTTACCTGCCCACGTTTCCAGTCTCTCCAAGTCCTTCTGAAGAGAAATTACATCCTGCTCTGATTCTATTACCTTACACAATTTAGTATCATCAGCAAAGATGGAGACTTTGCTCTCGATCCCAACCTCAAGGTCATTAATAAACAAGTTAAAAAGCAGGAGTCCCAGTACCGATCCTGAGGTACTCCACTCACGACTTTAGCCCAACCTGAAAAAGTTCCATTCATGACAACCCTCTGTTGTCTGTCCTTTAACCAGTTTTCAATCCAGGTGCATATATTATTACTGAGTCCAATTTTCTTTATTTTGTACACCAACCTCTTGTGTGAAACAGTATAAAAAAGCCTTTGCAAAATCTAAGTAGACCACATCAACTGCATTACCTTGGTCTAAAATCCTACTTACCCCCTCAAAGAAACAAATAAGGTTAGTTTGGCAAGATCTATCCTTCATAAATCCATGCTGACTATTACTAATAATTTTGTTTTCCATTAGGTATTCCTGAATATTATCCCGTATTAAACCTTCAAGTAGTTTCCCTATGGTTTTACCAGGAAATAATACATTGCCTCTCATTTTCAAGTACGTTCTGGGAACAGAGTTACGATGACCATGAACAGTCTTTTGGAGTCATACCTAAGGTGATAAGTGATGTGTGTAGTAGGGGTGAGGAGCTTATTCAGATAGGTGGGTAGCTTGCCCAGAAAGTATTTGAAGGCAAGACAGGAAAAATGTACTGGCCTCAAGGGTTAGCCAATCTATTTATTTGAGCATTTTGCAGTGATGTGTGCTATAATTACATTATAGTACAAAGTGGCATATTGTGACGGTTCAGGGGATTCCTTCCACTTCATGTGTCCCTCATGTCACACACTCACCTACCCTCTCTGTCCCTTCCCCTGCCAGCCTCCCTTCTTGTACCCACTCCTGTCCCTCTCCGGCAGCCTCTGACGCCATTCCTGCACCACGGCGCGCGCCCCGCAAGACTCGCGCACCCGAGCGGTTCCTGAGTCCCTGCTGCGGCGTTCCCCACTCTCAGCCCCCCTCGGTATCTGCTCCCATCCCCTTACCTCCGGCGGCTGTTCCCTCCATTCCTCCATCCTCCTCTGCGGGTGTCCCCGCTTCACAGCGCTCCGCGCGTCTCATGACACAGCCTGTGTGCGCGCACTCTCAGATTACTTGCTGACCTCTGTAACCCCTGGACTTTGGCTTACGAACTTGACGACTCTGACTTCTGGATCCCTGGACTCTGGCGCACGGACATCACTATTCTTACTCTGTACTCCCAAGGCGTTGCAAGTATCACTAACTATCTTTCAACAGGCCCGGCAATGCCATACCACACTCCGGGCACGCCCTCACTACTGTGGGTGCATGGTAATACCCTTCCCACCTCAGTATTGGGGTCTTGCCAGGTCTGCGGGCATACAGGCATGACATTATGCAGAGCCCAACAAATGCAGGCCCCCCTGAGGTGGGTACAGGTGTTTCACTTGAGGCCTTACAATTTGTGAGCAATCAGCTGTCCACAGTCTCCCAGCGATTGGCTAACCTCTCCCATCAGGAGACACCAATGGCTCCAGCACCCCCGGTTGCCACGACCTATGCCAACTCTGGACCCCGTATTCCATCACCTAATTGCTACGATGGGGACCCCCTCGCCTGCCGCGGTTTCCTAAACCAATGCGAGGTGCAATTCGAGATGTCCCCCTCCCTGTTTCCCACTGGTCGTTCTAAGGTGGCTTACATCTACTGTGTATGTGAAAAAAAGGGGGTTAACCAAGTGTGGCGCTCATATATATAATAGTGATAGTTAGCATATACATGTGATACACATAATAAAATAAATGGTGATACTTATACAAACGTAGAATGCAGCTATAACCCGGTGTAGGATTGCTTTCTCAATATACAAATAGTATATAGCTGTGAGGACATGTGGGAATGGCTAATTACCTGTTGGCACTCGCAGGAGAGCCGCCTCCAAACACCGTGCTCGGTGACACGCACCACACTACAATGGAGTGCCAAATCTCGCGAGATGCGCCTCATGCAAGCCACGTTCTTGCCGCGCATGCGCAGAACAAAAAATCTCAAGAATCAGTCCTGAATCACACGAGCAGTACCCACAGGGTCCTAAGTGCTCGCGCATGCGTCCCTATGCCAGTTAGTGACTGAAAAAATGATGTATGCCCAACCACACAACAAGGATGTTAATGGAGATGCCTATAAATCATAATGACACTCACATTGTTGTCCATGGTGCGGTGGGGGGGAAAAGAGGGGGGGGGAGGAGAAAAGAGACGGAGGGGGGTGGGGAAAAGAAGGAATGGGAGGGTAGGGGGGAATAAATAGGAAAATAGGAGGGAGGGGGGGGGAGGAAAAGGGAATGGGAAAAAGAAGGGGGGGGAGGAGAGAAGGGAAGGGGAAGAGGGGGGAAGGGGGGGACGGGGAAGGGGGGGACGGGGAGGGGGGGTGGGGGGAAGGGGAAAAGAAGGGGAGGGGGGGGAAAGGAAAAAAGAAGAGGGGATAAAAAGAAGGAAAAGAAAAAGACAAGAAGAAGAAATTGGAAAGAAGGGAGGGATAGGAAAACTCAATATTCTAAAATGTATTCATAATTCACGTTGGGGGCCAAATTAGGCAGACTGTACACCACATATATAAAACATACATTGATTGTGAACTTAAAAACAAAAAATATATATGATCAGACATAACACAACATATTTTATGGAATTCTAACTTATACCTATATTAAAAACATATAAGCAGCCTTCCTGGAGAACAGAGGATGACTACTAAATTGGAAGTACATATATTCAATTTTTTCAGTTTTTTCAAATCGTGAAAGGAAAAGAGTTACATACAATAATACTTGTTCGGTTTATCCAATAAATGGGAATGTTGTTTGACTTATATTGCTAATGATTGCAACCATAATAGTTTCATACAGTCCAAAACCTTCTTTGAACATTATAGACTGATTAGTCAAAAACAAAGATACAAAGTTGTTACGGTTAGTGTACACAATATAATACAACGATGACCTTAGAGCGGTGAGACTATGCATACTACATAAAAATCTAGAGAAATCTGACCATGGATTATTTTAGAAAATGATTAATGCTCCATTCAATGTTAATTCCATCTGGATAACGGGTTTTTAGCATGAAAATCCAGAATGATTCCCTACAATCTAACCGTTGTGTCAGATCGCCGCCCCTCATTTTGGGTAAAATTCTCTCAATTCCTATAAATGAAAAGCTTTCGGGGCCGCCCTTGGCACATTCTATGAAATGCTTGGAGACCGGGTGCGCCAAGTCTCCTCTCTTAATGAGTCTAAAATGCTCTTGCATTCTAATCTTGAGGGACCTTGTTGTCCTTCCGACATATCTTTTCCCACAGCCACAACTTATTGCATAGACCACAAAAGATGTATTGCAATCAATAAAGTTATTAATATTGAAACGTCTATGTGGGCTGTGGGAAAAGACAAATCTGGAGGGTTTCAGGTGCAATAATTGTAATATGTGTCGGTACATGAAACCCTCCAGATTTGTCTTTTCCCACTGCCTTCTGTTGCAGCCTTCTGTTTTTATGTCCACACAATAAAGAAACATTTTTGCCAGACCTGCCATCACCCTTTTTTTGCTGTGCGTTGCACCAACCCACATCGCATTACATTATCTCCAGCCAAGGTTTCTCTATGGATCCAGAAAAATAAAAATCTGTTCTCGACTGGCCGCTGCCTAATTCGCTCAAGGCTGTGCAGCGTTTTCTCAGCTTTGCCAATTATTACAGGAAATTCATCAAACATTTTTCTTCAATTGCTCTTCCCATCACCGCTTTGACCAAGAAAGGCGCCGATCCCACCTACTGGTCTCCTGAAGCTATTCTTGCTTTCGAGGTGCTTAAGAAAGCTTTTATGTCCGCACCCATCCTACGCCATCCGGATACCTCCCTTCCCTTCACTTTGGAAGTCGATGCTTCGGACGTGGGGGCTGGTGCAGTTCTCTCTCAGAGGTCTTCTCCCCAAGAAAGACTCCATCCCTGTGGTTTTTTTTCGCGAACATTTTCATCTGCCGAAAGAAATTATGATGTTGGTAATCGTGAACTTTTGGCCCTTACATTGGCTCTCCAGGAATGGAGGCATCTTTTAGAAGGCGCCAAGGAACCTGTTGCTATCCTCACGACCACAAAAATTTGCTGTATATCGAGGGAGCCCAACGGTTGGGATCTCGCCAAGCTCGGTGGTCTCTCTTCTTCTCCCGCTTTAACTATACCATTTCATACATTCCTGGTACCAAAAATGTCAAAGCGGATGCTCTCTCTCGCCAGTTCGCCACGGAAACCGAATCTAATGAAACCACGGAATATATTCTTCCTGCCAAATGCATAATCTCCACTAACAATTTTGATGTGTTGGATGAAATCAACAAAGTCCAAGCTCACATTCCCAGCAGGTTCAGGGTACCAGAAGGGTGCTTATACGCAGCTCCACGGTTTCGCCACAAGATTCTACTTTGGGGTCATTCCTCTAGATCTGCCGGTCATCCAGGCTTCAAAAGAACAGCAGACCTTATTAAACGGACATTTTGGTGGCCGAGGATGAACAAAGACACTTTCGACTTTACTAGTGCCTGTACTGTATGTGCCCAGAGTAAGACGCTCCACCACAAACCCTCTGGCCTCCTCATGCCTCTCTCCATTCCGGAGCAACCCTCGAAACACATCTCAATGGATTTCATTGTCGTACTGCCCAATTCCAAAGGAATGAACACCATTCTTGTCGTAGTAGACAGATTCTCTAAACATTCACACTTTATTCCCCTCAAGGGTCTCCCTAATTCTGCTACTCTGGCTGATGTTTTTTCCAAGGAAATTTTCAGATTACATGGCATTCCCATTTCTATTGTCTCTGACAGAGGGTCTCAATTCATCTCTAAGTTCTGGCAGGCGTTTTCCCAGAGACTCAGAATTTCCCTCCTTTTTTCTTCTGGATACCATCCACAGAACAATGGTCAAACCGAAAGGATGAATCAAACCCTACAGCAATATTTCAGATGTTTCGTATCGGACTCACAGGACAACTGGGTGGACCTGTTACCATGGGCCGAATTTGCAATCAACTCTCTCAAAAATGAGTCTACCCAGGAGTCTCCCTTTTTCATTAATTTTGGCTTTCACCCCAGCAGTCTTCCTCTCTCTTCTCCCCCTTCTGGCGTTCCTGCAGCCGACTCTCATGTTACGACCCTACAGAACTCTTGGAAAAGGATCCTCAAATCCTTACAATCTGCTGTTGCCAAACCAAAAACCAAGGCGGATCATCATCGCCAACCAGGTCCTTCTTTCAAGCCTGGTGACAGAGTGTAGTTGTCCTCGAAGAACATCAGGCTTAAAACTCCATCTCCACCAAGATTTCTGGGCCCATTCAAAATCATAGAAAAAGTCAACCCAGTCGCTTATCGTCTTGATCTACCCCCCACCATGAGGATTCCTTCCGTGTTTCATGTCTCCCTGCTTAAACCCTTTGTACAGAGCATGCATTTTCCGGACCCTTCCTGTAAACCCAACCCAGTGTCCACCCTAGGACTACAAGACTACTAGGTCCAATCCCTCATTGATTCACGCTGGTCTAAAAACAAGCTCCAGTTCCTCGTCCACTGGTAGGGCTATGGACCGGAGGAGCGTTCGTGGGTACCAGCACGTCACATTCATGCCCCGAAACTCCTTCAACAATTTCATCTAAAATTTCCCCAAAAACCGTGGCTGGATCGCTCGGAGATCGATCCTCAACGGGGGGATACTGTGACGTTCACGGGATTCCTTCCCCTTCATGTGTCCCTGATATCACATGCTCACCTACCCTTTCTATCCCTTCCCCTGCCAGCCTCCCTTCTTGTACCCACTCCTGTCCCTCTCCGGCAGCCTCTGACGCCATTCCTGCACCACGGCGCGCGCCCCGCAAGACTCGCGCACCCGTGTGGTTCCCAAGCCCCTGCTGCAGCGTTCCCCACTCTCAGCCCCCCTCGGTATCTGCTCCCATCCCCTTACCTCCGGCGGCTGTTCCATCCATTCCTCCATCCTCCTCTGCGGGTGTCCCTGCGGCGCTCCGCACGTCTCGTGACACAGCCTGTGCGCGCGCACTCTCAGATTACAGAGGGCGCGCGCACACGCTCCTCTTGTTGGGATTTCCAGTCTCCTGACTCCTCCTCCCATACCCTGCAAGCGATCTCCCTTACTGGTTCCCCTGTCTCCTCCTCTTCTCCTCCTCACCTATCCCTCCTGTCTCCCACTTCACCTTCTGCTCCTCCTCTCTCTCCTATTGGTGATCCCTCCTTTATAACCCCTGTCTGTCCTTTCTATCATTGCTCTGCATAGCTTCTGTTATCCCTGTGTGTGCAGTCCTATGCTTGGCTCTCCTCTGTGTTCCAGCTTGTTCCTGCTCCTGCTTATCTGGATCTCCCTGGTTTGACCTCTGCTTGTCCTGGACTACCCTGCTCTCTGTTGCCCATGAACCCTGCTTACGAACTCTACCTTGCTGACCTCTGTAACCCCTGGACTTTGGCTTACCAACTTGACGACTCTGACTTCTGGATCCCTGGACTCTGGCGCATGGACATCACTATTCTTACTCTGTACTCCCAAGGCGTTGCAAGTATCACTAACTATCTTTCAACAGGCCCGCAACGCCATACCACACTCTGGGCACGCCCTCACTGCTGTGGGTGTGTGGTAATACCCTTCCCACCTCAGTATTGGAGTCTTGCCAGGTCTGCAGGCATACAGGCGTGACACATATTGAGTTGTAGAGGGTATCTACTTTGCTAAGTTATGTTTGGGGTTCTGTACCATATATTATGTCCCCATAGTCTATAATTGGCATTAGCATCTGCTGTGCAAAGCACTTTCGGACCAAAAGGGCTTAGGGAGGATTTGTTCCTATAAAGCATACCTAGTTTGGCATAGGTTTTGGGTGTCAGAATATCAATATCAATATGATGCCCAAATGTTAAGTGGAAGTCTAGTCATATTCCCAGATACTTAAAATTAGTGACAGGGGCTAGAATAGTGTTAGATTGTATTCAGATCTGTAGCTCACTCGTTGGAAGCTTTAGAAATGTAGCCTTCGTCCCAAATACCACTGATATAGATTTGTCTGTATTTAAAAACAGTTTGTTTTGGGAAATCCAGTATTCAAGTCTTGAAAATTTTAATTGAATTATGTGTCCAAGGTCAGAGAGGCTAGGGCTGTGGTCATATAAGATTCTCATCCACATACATGGGCATTGAAGCTGTCTTGCAAGCTGTCGATTGATCATTAATGAAGACTGAATAGAGTAGGGCACCCAGAACAAAGCCTTGCGGGACCCCACAGTTGATATCCAAGGGGTTGGCGTTAGAGCCTGAGATAGACACAAATTGGGATCTACCCGATAGGTATGAGTGAAACTAATTTAAAGCATGTTCCCCTATTCAAGAGCACTGAAGCTTGTTTAACAAGATAACATGATCAACAGTATCAAAAACCTTGGCACAATCTAGGAATATTGCACCAGTTAGTTGTCCCAGTTCAATTCCTCACTGAACCTCATTGCAAACTTTATAGATGGTAGCTACAGTGGAGTGGTTTGGGCGAAAGCCAGATTGAAGTTGGCTAAGGATATTTGTCTTGGTATAGTAATTGTTTAAATAGGAGCAGACACATTTTTGCATGACTTTGGATAGTATTGGGAGAAAAGAGATTGGTCTGTAGTTTTTGTCCCCATTTGTGTAGACTGGGACAACTCTAGCAGTTTTTCAGGTCTGTGGGATATGGCCTGAAGACAAAATAGAGTTGATTAGAGAGACAAGCAGTATGTCAATGGCTAGGGCACTAAGTCATAGGAACTTTGATTGTAGTACTGTAGATCATGTCCACATTGGCTGTTTAGTTTTAATGTTAAGAGTGCCTGTATAATCTCCTCTTCAGATACTGGGACAAATTATAAGCACTGTTGGAAGTGGTTGGGGCTATAAGTGTTGTCCAGGTTGAGCTTCATGATTGTAGTTAGAATTACGCTTTGATAGTACGGAAGTAGCACACCCACAAAGTATTAATTGAATGCATTTGCAATGTCAGTGTGATTTGTCAGTGTAGTATCATCCTTTTTTATATATTAGATGTTTGTTGATGGCTAGAAGACTGGAAAATATTGTTGATGACCTTCCAGAAGTTTGCTGAATTTTATGTTTGTTTTTTTTAACTTATTTTTTTTTTTTTTCAAAAGAACTTGGAGGGGATACAGAAAATAAAAGGGAGAGGGGAAAGGAAGGGAGGGGATACCACCAATTACAACAACAGTATCAGATACACAATATCATAAAATAACACCATCATTTATCATGCCACAATCCACACCCTTGCTGTAGCTCCCAATTTTCGGTCTACTCATAGATCCTTTCCAGTTCCAATCAAGTTCCCCCGGAACCAGATCTCTTTCTCTCCCTGATAAACCAGGGTTCCCACACTTTATAACAATTACTAGATTTGTGTCTTAGAAACGCTTTTAATCTCTCCATTGTGTGGACCTCATTTACTTTCTGTATGATCTCTCTCCTAGAGGGAGGCTGAGTCTTTTTCCTGGCCCCTGCAATTGAATGTCTTGCTTCAGTCAGAATATGTGACACCAATTTGTTTGTATTTCGATTCATATTCTCTATGGGTTTCGCCAGAATCATTGTGACCAGATCAAAGGGAATTCTTATTTCAATAGTTTCTCCTATCAGTTTTTAACCATTACCCAGAACTTCTGTATTTTTAGGTAAAACAACCAAATATGGGCCATATCATCCACACCTCCACAACCTCTCCAACATAAATCGATTGCCCCTGGGAAAATCTGCCTCAACCTTTGGGAGGTGAGGTACCATCTGTAAATAATGTTATATACTGTATATTCTCTTTTGTTGTTGTACATATGGATGTACTTGCTGCATTCTCCCAGATATCTTCCCAGTCCTCCCTTGTAATTTCTATCTGGAAATCATCTGTCCATTGCTCCATATATCGGTGGGAATAGAATATGTTAATGTCCTGAGGTGTTAGATCTTGATAAAATATAGAGATGAGCCGCCTTTGATATTTCCGAGATCTACATAGGTCCTTGAGTACTGTAGGATCCAGGAAACTCCCATTTGGGGAAATTTGAGAGATTTGTAGAAATCTAAACACCTCCGAACTTGAAAGAGAATATCTCTGGCAAAATTCTCCAAATTTCATAAGTTTACCTTTAGACAATAAATCCCTTATATCCTTAATATTCTTGGCTTTCCATGAGTCAACATTGCTTGTATATCATCCTGGACCAAACTCTGGGTTATCAAAAATGGGGACAAGGCTCAATGGTTCAGATATTTGGTATTGTTTTTTAACCGTTGCCAAATCTTAAGTGTAAATCTAATAACCGCAGAATCAAAGGAGCCTGGACAGGAATGTTTTAATCACTTTCTGTTCTATTGAAGGGTCAGTTGTGCTCCTGTGCTATTAAAAATACCTTCTAAGTCTACCCATCTATATAAATTTATCCTAGCGTGTGTAAGGAATCCGTTCCTGGGTTTTGCTGGAGCTCACTCTTGCAGAGTTGGTGAGCTCTCAGACAGAGCTCTCCTTGGATTTGCTAGCACTCACTGCAGCTCTGTTTCTCTGCTCTGTCATTGGAGGAATTCCCACACACCCCTGTCTATGGATTGGCTCCCTGCCTTTCTTATACCGGGTTTTCCCATTTCATCATTGCTGAGCATAAACCAAGATTCACTTGGATGTAACTGTGTATGCCACAAGCTACATTGCCTTAGCCTTGCCTTGTTCCTGAGACCTGCTGCATTCACCCCAGGCAGAGGTCTGCTTCCTGGTTCCTGTGCTGAAGCGCTTGATCCCCTTGTTCCTGAGATCTGCATTCTCCCCTTGCATGGACCTTATCATGGGCCGCTTCTCGCTCAGAGGCCATTGCCACGCTTCAGCTGCTACAATGAAGCGGTGTGCACCTGACTTCCTGTTGGCGAACTCCAGCCTGGACATCGATTACCCTACCGTCTCCAACCCTGACCCTGGCGTGTCTATGGATTACCCTGACTACTCCAACCTTGACCCTGCTACGATTGACTACGGACTGCGCAATCCTGAACCGACTTCGCTACCCTTGTCCTTTTGTTTCCCCATATAAATTGCATATTTTTTTCCTCAAGATCCTTTATATATTTTATCGGGATAGAGATCTGAAGTGTTTGGAAACAATACAGCAGCCTCGGCAGAATATTCATCTTCACAGATATAATACGGCCCATCCATAAAATCTGATAACTATTCCAAATTAAAAGATCCAGTTTAATATTAGTAAAATGCTCTGGGTAATTATATTTATATAGTGATTGGTAGTTTTTGGTTAAAAAGATAACCAAATATTTTAATCTTGATTTATTCCAGTGATAATTGAAATTCAATTTAATAAATTTCACTTCTGTTTCCGGGAGTGTTAGATTAAGAGCTTCAGATTTTGCTGTGTTTATATTATACCCAGAGAGTCCCAAATTCAGACACTTTTTGCAAATTAGGGGGAGATGTCAAAGGGTTAGACACTGTCAGAATATCTTCTGCAAATAGGGAAAGTTTAACATTATCTCGACCAATCTGAATACCTTTTATATTGGGGGTTTTCCTTATAGTAGTTGCTAGTGGCTCGATCGTCAAAGCAAACAACAAGGGGGTTAGGGGGCAGCCCTGTCTATTTCCATTCCTACTTTTAATTTTATTTAACTCCCCTCCTGGTATTTTCAATGTCGCTGTTGGGGAATTATATAGGGCTTAAACCCCTCTTAAAAATGGGTCCGTGAAGCCAAACGCCTCAATTGTTCTATTTAAAAATCCCATTTAATTCTGTAGAATGCTTTTTCAGCAGCCAGATTTAGTAGCATTGCCTTAGGTCTGGCATAGTTTATATAATCAATTATATCTATAATATTTCGTGTATTATCTGAAGCCTGTCTTTTGCTTATAAAACCTACTTGATCATTATGAATAAGTCGAGAAAGGAATTGGATTGAGTCTATTGGCCAATATTTTACTATACATTTTTTAATCTGAATTTAGGGAGATTGGCCTGTAAGTGGCGCAGCTCATTGGGTCTTTACCATTTTTTGGGATGACTACTAGGGGCTCTATGCAGTAAGTGCCGAAAAGCCGTTTTTCGGCATTTTTTCGCACAATTGCCTTCCCGATTCAGTAAGCGCCGAAAAGTCTCAAAAATCGGCATTTTTTTTGTTCCCGATAAAAACTTTTCGGCATGCGGGTGCCGATAAGCCACTTTTCGGCACCTTTCGCCACTTTTTTAAATCGCCTGTATTCTAGTAGCCCCGATCAGCTTATCGCTGCTGATCGGCACTCTAGATTTGAGAATTCTACACCAATTCATCCCGCCAACTAAAGTTGGCAAGTTGCAGGGGAGAAGGATCGGCAAGGTTGGCGGGACGGCACTTAGAAAAAATAGCTCATCTCAACATCTATGGAGTCAATGGAGCGGAGACGTATAACTTTATATGGGTGTTTACGTGGTATATCTCCAAATAAAACTTTACTTGACATTACAGTGTCGATGTAATTCACTTCATCGTGTCACCGCTTACATTCATTATTGTTAGAACATCTTAGTTATGAATGTTATTAGGATTTGGGTGTCACATGACTGTTTATGTTATGCTGTGTGAAGGGAAAGTCCTATAGTAAACTCTTGAAGGAACAGTTTACATCATGTGAAACATGTTAGTTACGTGTCTTTGTTTTCATCATATAATGTTAAATAATTGACACATATCACAGATCATGCGTTTAGTACTGTTGGTATACATTATGTATTGTTTTTAATGGCTAACGCATGATACAACAATGATATAGCTGTTATTCGTTCTGTGTACATGTTCTTTGTGGCATTCCTGTTTTTATGAAGTCAGCAATTGCACACTCAATAACATTGTATGATTACATTTTACACAATGCAGTGCAATCATGTCATCTTAAGTGATACACAGATCTATAATAGGACATAATTTACAGATTATTTTAACATAATCAATTCTCCAGCTGCCTTTTAATTATGCATATGCACATTTTAATTAGTTCATGTCAACATGTGACAATACCATGCACACTTGAACATGTTGTAACGTTGTGTTTTAAAAGTTAATTTTATGTTCTTGGCAAATGTAGATTAATGAGTGTTGCTTAAATAACTGGTATATGCATTGTAACCTCAATAAATACTTAGTATTCATTATTTTTCAGCACCTTCAAGTTACATCATAGTCAAATTTCATCATTGACTGCTTAACACACACAAATAATCCGTATTATTTGTAGTGGATACACTCTTGCTGTTCGCAAGTGCAATATGTTTATTTTACATCTTGCACGGATTCTAGTCACGTGACGTCATCACATAGGTATTTAAAGGAGGGCAATTACATGCGCATTGACAGCTACAGACCTGAAGATGATACGATTGTTCATAAGAAGGCAGAGAATTATATTGGAGGAGATGATAGCAGAGGGCCAGGATGTCACAGGGCCAGGAGAGGACAGGGACAGGGACAGAGACAGGGACAGGGAGAGGGACAGGGGAGCGGAGTGGAGAGGGAGAGGGAGAAGACAAGGACAAGGACAAGGAGACGAGAGGAGAAGAGAGAGGAGAGCAGTGGTACCTCGTCCACGTGTGTACCGTGAGCGTACCATTTTAGATGGGATGAGTGAGAATGAGATCATCCGCCGTTATCGTTTGAGTTCAGCAGCAACCTTATCTGTTTATGAAGAGATACGTGTAGATTTAGATTTTGTAACAGCCCGAGTTCGTGCAGTCCCTGGGCTTGTTAAAATGCTGTGCTCATTACATTATCTGGCTTCCGCGTCACTCCAGACAACAGTGGGCATAGTGGGCGGGGTCTCGCAATCATCATTCTCGCGGGGCTTGACCCAGTTTCTATGTGCCCTGAATAGACGCGCTAGGAATTCTATTCATTTTCCTACTGAGCAGACAGAGTGGCTGGAAGTGAGAAATGGCTTTTATACCATAGCTGGGATACCATGTGTGATGGGTGCAATCGATTGCACCCATGTTGCCTTGATCCCGCCTAGTTAGAGTGAGCATGCTTACCGCAATCGTAAGCACTACCATTCCCTGAATGTACAGGTGGTATGCAATGCCACGATGAAGATTATGCATGTGGTAGCCAGATTCCCTGGTTCCAGCCACGATTCCTCTATTCTGAGAAACTCATCAGTGTTCCATGCTTTCGAACAAGGCTATTTTGGAGCTGGTTGGCTGGTGGGTGAGTACATATTATGATGTGTTAACAAACAACTATTGTGTTTCTCTGAAATGTTGCATATAATAATGTTTACACAAATTGTTTCATTTTTGTGCACGATGGATTATATGTGACTCAGGATATGGAATTAGGCCGTGGCTTTTGAGACCGGTGCCAAACCCTTAATCTGAAGCAGAGGAGAGGTATAATATTGCACATATATCTACAAGATCTGTCATTGAGCGGACATTTGGCCTGCTCAAAACGAGATTCAGGTGTTTAGATCGTATTGGTGGGGCACTCCAATACAAGCCTCAGAAAGTGTCAGATATTGTTATTGCTTGCTGCATTTTGCACAATCTGGCACTCAGACATAATATGGAAAGCGACATAAGTTAGGGCTTGGAGGAGGAGCCTCCCGTGAATGTAGCAGGTGACAGTGAGCAGACAGCCTGTGGTGTTGAGACACGGCGTAATGTGATCAACACATATTTTTCATGTAAGCAACTAACTATATTGTCCTAATACTAAATAGATGTATTCATTAATGTTTGTGATAAAAACATGTGTCAAAATATCATTCACCTAGGACACGGATGCATATCGTACTACCACCTTTATCTTCCCTGCTGTGTGTACAATTACATCTGCCACCAGTACAGTATGTCACTCATCAGCAGGTTGGATGAAAAATGTTACCAGCAACAATTTCTCTGTGTACCTGAGGGAATAATGTGTAGCAAATCGATATTGTGTGTCAAATTAAAATTATTTTACGCTTTAAAGACATGTAAAATATGTTAACACCCAATAGTTACTGCAATCTTTGTAGATAATAATGTTCACTTGTAGTGTGACATGTGTGTGTCAATGATGTGTAGCATATAGCGTATTTGAGCTCACATTCTTCAGATATCTTCTCCTTTGTAATATCAAATTGTAAATTTAAAAATATATTTTATAATAATCAGAATGAACATGTGATGAAAAATGAAAAATAATAAGATGTTCTTTCTCAATGTAAATATAACTCCAATGACTGTTCCTGTGATTTTTTCCCATGAACTTCTGTATCAAGAGGGGCAAACATCGCTACAGGTATTGTGAGACGATGTTTAACCATAACTTCATGAAAAAATAGTCAGGTTTTAAATATGTCCTTCGTGTATTGTGTCCGTGTTGTTGTATAGACGTTTGGGTTATTGGATACTGTATAGAAATGTTATGAACTCATGAATTAATGCACATGAGCGATGTGAACACTCAATGCATGTTGGTATCAAAAAAGCAAGAACTGCAAAACATCATTAGCATTGCAATGTATTTCATTATTTATTCTCTCTCTTCATCTTCATTAATTTTTTGTCACATGTGTATCTCGAACTTAAAGATTTGTGTTGATTTGACGTACATCTAAGTTTGTAATAAATGTATCCACCATTCAAAAGTATTGTAGTGAATATTCACATATGTTGTTTGCTTCGAATAAACACAATGATAATGTTCTGAGCAACATTTTTATTTCATCAATTCGATGTAGGGATCATGATAATCATCCTTTATAACAAATGTAAAGATAGTCACATGAAATAAGTAGTAATGTTGGTCAGCACAAATGTCATAAAAATGTAACGTGTGTGTGTGTTTCTGTGTAATGCATGTATTTGTCACAAATGTTCCTTTTACATATAATAGTCTTTCTTTAAATCTAAGCCTTCACTTAGCTATGTATGTGTTTAACGTGTAATAATAGGAATAAACTGATCTTCATCATGTGTTTTACATTTAAAACCAAATGTTACAGTGTTAATCATGTGTACATAACATTAAAAAAAACTAATGCATGTTATGTTGGCACTACAATATAGGTGATAATATTATATTTACATGACATGTTTGTCAAAACAAGGTCACTAATGTTATACTATACTTTCATATACTATGTTCACTGTTTATAATGTAGAATGTAGATGATTTAACGTTGAACCTTTAACGTTATAAGATATATGATTTTTTTGTGTTACAATAGTGATAAGGTTTTTATAACATATCTGTAACAGGGGAGTTATCCCTGTTCAGGTAATGTGCCTCTAATCCAGCAGTGTGGGGGTTAACTGCTGGTAGTCAATTAACAAACACCACCTGGCTGATTAGGTTTATTAGAAAAGCCTGCCTTTGAGACAGGAAGTGAGATTTTTCCTGAGTCTCACAAGTTGTGGGACTGACCATAGGAACAGATGTCTTGAGCCTGCACGCTGCCAGCAAGACACAGGGGAAAATACCTCTAAACCTGAATGCTGATATAGCCTGAGGAAAAGGCAGCAACCCAGGAACAGAGAAGACTTCCCCTCCAACTACAAGAAACAGATAAGACTTTCCTTTATAAGACTTTTTGTCTATCTGCACATATCAAGATATATGTTTGGGGCTGAGAGACATGCTAATCTAAAAGGAGTTGTGGACTGCATAGGTTTCACTAGAAATACTCCCAAGTGGAACAGAAGCTTTGTTTGAACCCTTATTTGCATATGTTTGGATGATTTTCTTGTGTTAAAGAAGCAGGCGCAATAAAAGCCTTATTTAATTTCACCTTAAAAAAAGTCTCCATTGTATACCTCTGCACATGTCCTCTTACAGTCGTCAGATACTTTGCCCCCGCGAGTTCATCTAACAACTCATCCATGTGGGGCATTGGGTAGGCATCTGACACCGTGCCCGCATTGAGCTGCCGGTAGTCTACACAGAACTGGGTGGTTCCATCCTTCTTAGGTACCAGGACTACTGGACAAGCCCAAGGGCTTTGAGATGATACAATTACCCCTAGGGCCAGCATCTCTTCTACCTCCCTCTATATACGGCCCTAAATCTCTGCTGACACTCTGTAAGCGTGCTTATGCAGAGGTCTGAGATCCCCTGTCAGTACTGGGTGATCTGTAATGTGTGTCTTCCCTGGCTTGTCAGAGAATAGAGCCCTATACTTCTCTAGCATAGCCCTGGCTTCTGCCCTCTGCCTGACACTCAGCTGAGCCCCTATCTCAACCTGCTCTACTGTACCTTCCTGCCTAGCCTCCCCCAGGAGATCAGGCAGACCATTGCTTGCCGGATCCCCAATCGGTGGGCTGTAAATGGCCAGCACCGACCCAACACTCGGTGCTATGTACTCTTTAAGCATGTTGATATGATACGTTTTATTTCTCCCTGTCTCAGCATCTACCTGTACAACATAGTTGCACTCGTTCATCCTTTGTAGTACGGGATACAGACCCGACCAGGCAGCCATTAATTTGTTCTCCCGAATGGGCTTGAGAACAAGCACTTTCTGTCCTGGGATGAACTCTCTGCTACGGGCATTCTGATCATACCAAGTATTCTGCTTGGTCTGAGCAGCCCTAAGGTTGTCCTGCGCCAACACCATGAGTATTTCTAGCTGGTCCCTGAGATCTATCACATAGTGAAGCACAGAAGCATCAGTATTTGTAGTCTCCCCTTCCCATCCCACACGGAATAGGTCCAGAGGCCCCCGTACCCTGCGACCATATAGCAGCTCAAAGGGAGAGAAGCCTGTAGACTCTTGCGATACCTCTCGGTATGCAAATAGCAAGTGCTGCAGGTGAATCTCCCAGTCCTTTCCCTCTGCCTCTATAAAAGTCTTAAGCATCTGCTTCAGGGTCCCATTGAACCTCTCACATAATCCGTTGGTCTGGGGTGGTAAAGGGTCGTGCGCTGGTGCTTCACCCCGCACGCATCCCAGAGACACTGGAGCAATTCACTCATGAATTGCGACCCCTGATCGGTTAGAATCTCACAATTGGAAACCAACCCTAGAAAAAATGGTTAACAGAGCCTTAGCTACTGCACTAGCATCAGTGGTGGCAAGCGCTACTGCCTAAGGTTACCGGGTGGCAAATTCCACCACCATGAGGATGTAGCGCTTCCCGGACCAGCTGGGAACCATGAGGGGTCCCACCAGGTCCATAGCTGGGATCAGATCGCAATGCATCCCTAAACTGGGCACCTAGCTCTAGCCATCCCTGGTCATACCTGATTCAGGGGGAGAGGGAATAGGTACAGGGAACAGTAGTCAGTGTCAGAAAGCGACTGAGTCTGGCTTACCTGTCGGGTCTCCGCAGAGACTGCTGGATCCTTACATCCCAAATGCAGGGAGACAGGGGCTGGTTCTGCTGTGATCCTTGCTGACTGGTTCCTGGTGATCGCTGCAACAGGTGCCAGCTCAGTTGTGAAAACGCAGGTAACATGTCCTAGGTTGTTGCCCAGCAAGACCTCGGCATCAAATCCGGGCAAAACCCCCACCTCCCTCATGCCACGTCCGGCACCCCAGTCCAAAAAGACCCGGGTAACTTGGAGTGACCGTGGTCCTCCATCCTTCATGGTCACTTGGATCCCTGTGCCCAGGAGCAAATTCCCTGGCCACACCATATCATGGCTAACCAGAGTCATGGTGGCACTGGAGTCTAGCAAGCCGCCCGCCTGCCGGTTTCCGATGGTCACCTTCCGCAGATGCTTCTGTTGTACATCGTTGGGCTGCATCCCGACTGGAGCAACCTGATGTCCTCCGATCTCTGATGCTGGTCCCGAGGTGTCAAGTGCAGTTTCTCCGCTGGTCATCCCTCTGTGGGCTGGTTTCATGGCTGTAGCTGGTGCCTCTGTGTGTGCTAGTCCCACACAGGAAACTGGCCTTGCAGCTGGTGACCGTTGCCCCTGATGGGGTCCCTTGGACCGGTCCCGGTCCGGACAGTCTGGCATGAGATGCCAGACCTTATTGCAAGTGTAACACTGCCTCTCATGCTTGAACTCTGCAGCCTTGGGTGCGCTGTTCGCTGCTGCAGGTTGGTGTGTCCATTGAGGGGTAGTTTTAGCGCCCTGGGCTGCACGGCCCGCTCCTTTGGGCGCTGCTGGGTCTTTCATTGCAACTCGGCTGGCCACATACTCATCTGCCATTTTCGATGCGTCCTCATATGTTGGAGTTTTATGATCATAGACCCATGCCCTCAAGTCCGTGGGAAGCTACTGCTCTTGAAAGAACAATTTTGTAACCCCATTCCCCTCCACCCACTGAGCCCCGTGTAAGGCCATCCGACCGGCATAGGTACTGAATGATTCCCCGTAGAGTACTCCCCCCGTCCTGAACTTGCTCCTGTAAGATTCGGGGGTCAGGGCATACTGAGTCAGCAGTTTGCTCTTAACATGACCGTAGTCATCGGCATCCATGCGTGGAATACCCATCACAGTCTGTTTGGCTTTTCCAGATAAAAGTGGTCACAGTCTGACCACTCAGTCCCTTCTTGGTATACGGAACTGGGAACACTGCATCTCGAAATCATTCAGGAACGCATCAATGTCATCTGTGCCATCCACGAACTTGCTGAAGCTGTGATGATCCGCCCGGGAAAGTCCTTGTTCCCTGTTTTCAAAGTAGCAGTTGTGGGTGCTTCCGAGCACTGCCGTCAGGAGCTATACCCGCTCCGCAGTGGTAACACCCATTCCCCATGTAGCTAGAAGTGCAGTGAGCCCAGGGATGGTACGCTCGGCAGCCGCAGCTGCTACTTCGTCCGCACTCCATGGTGCCAAGCAACCCATGACCAGGGGGTCACTAGCACTCTCCTCATGTCCTTGCAGCCCCAGAGCTGGGGGTCCTCCTGCACTCCGGGCTCAATAGCGCTCGCCGCCACAGCAGCTACGGGGACTTGCCCCTCTAGCAGGACCATGCGGTCCTTATGATGCTCCAAATTATCCTCCAGTTGTACCGTTGACCGCCTATCTGTCGGTAAGACATACCCCGCACATCTCTCCATGACCTTCTCTCTGGTCCACGATCGGAACCTTCCTGAGCGGTTACTCATGGTGCCTTCGGCATATGGGTAAAGGGATAGTGAAGTCTCTCATGCTCTTTAGAAGTGTGTGTCAGTTGCTACTTATCTGAGGAGCTCGCAAGCTATGAGGTCCTCACTATACTACAGTCCCGCAGGAGACTTTAGTATAGGTTCAATCATTATCCCACTGCTGCCACCAGTTATTTAAGAGCCTGTTATGGTGGACACAACTTTTCAACACATTTATATTTCCGGGTACTCGATTTTCATACAACGAGCAAAATAAATTGTGATTTATTTCCTGAGTTGACAAACACACGACATCTGCAGAATACACTTAAAACAACACTTACTGGGATAAGAGAATGTGGCGGTGAAGGGGTTAACCCGGCTTATAATAAGGGTCAAGCCCACTTGGTTAACCCTGACCCGTGTGTTAGGGTCTTAGAGTGTCAGCTCTTGGACCCAGATGTCAAAAATGTATTACTGCAAGTGTATACTGATTTTGTGACATTAAAGAATTATGTGATTTTTTTTTCCTTTCCGAGGATGCTGGGATCGGGAGATTTCTAGGCTGTAAGTTTCAGGGTGGGTTTGGTGGAGAAAGTCTTTGCAGAATGTGTCTATGTAGCACGGTTCCGGGTTATGGGATACCCTAAAAGTTGTATACGGAGATTGCGTGATATCCTCTGATACAGCTAAGCGCATTACTCCACCAACCTCGTACCCTGAAAACGCTCTTACGACTCACCGCCAGAGCCCCTGCTGCAGCATCTTCCAGACAAGGTAAATGGGTAAGAAGGGGTTAAAAGATATCTGCAGGTATACACAGAGTCCTTAGTATAGCAAGGGGCACCCCAGTATACAAGAGGTACCCACATACTGTACAGTACATGCCTAGGTATCCTGAGCCTAGAGTAGGAGTTCAGGAAGGTGCTCATACTAAGGTTATAAAGCTGAGCATATTTGCAGTGTTTTAAAAGTTTTAAAGTATTTTTCTAATGTGTGACAAGAAGAAGACCCGTGAATGTGGGAAATATTTACACTCACTCCATGCCTGACACCAGAATAAGAACTCAACTTTTTGCACACAGCAGACAGGACACCACATCTTTTATTAAATGGGAATAGTTTAATATGTATAGATATTGCTGACCTTTATATGAGCTGAGGGCTTTCTAAGTCATGGATTCTGGAAGGCACAGATGGTTACCAGGCTTGGCTCTGCTGTGTCTGTCCAGGGGCCATACTTGAAAGGGCTCAGAGATGCCTAGGTGTTACGCCAGATGGGCCCTGCCATTATTATAGAGCACCCATATCCTGGCATGACACAGGGAAACTTAACACCCTTTGCTAAACAGCCAGCCGCTGTGGAGCCTCGCACCGTGGGGGGGCGAAGGGGCAGAAGGGGATATTTCACCTGCCCAGGGAAAAGGCTCAGGGGTGGGAAACCCTGTATGAGTGTTTTAGATTGGTCGCTAGGAGGTTGCTAAGGTTTTTTGATTGGGCTGCAGGTTTTCTGGGACCTGGACACCTGAGGTTTGAAAAGCCCTGACACAGGTCAGATTCACCAGTTCTAAGATTCATCAGTTCCATCTTGTGTGATTCACCTGAGATTCAGTCCCATTTGAGAAGTTCCAGCTCTGAGTAAATCGTGTAATTTTTTCAGAGGACAAGTGACCAGAATTCCAACAGCAAGAGGCTACAGGACGGAGAGGTAGCCTGGAATATTTTGTTGTGTGTTTCCAAAGCAAGTGTGTCATTTTACTGTATTTCTGTGTAACATAGTTGTGTACGTTCGTTAGGTGAATAAACGCAATTTATTTTTATCTCTCTGCTTGCTCAATCAATGATCCCGGTAATTTAAAGTCTTAATAAGCTGGGTCCACCGTGACAGGCTTATTTAGTGGTGGCAGCGTGTGGGATAGATTGAGCCTATGTTATAAAATCCTGGCGGGTCTTATAACAAAGGGGGAAACTCGAAGATTGCGAGCTCCCAAGGCAAGAGATAAGCGTGCACACGTTACACAAAGCAGAAAAAAAGCGCAGGTTTTCCCTGTCACATAGCTTAGTGCCGCGGGCGAACATGGACAAGCAATGCACCAGGATTGTTACCCAGTGTAAAAGCTGCAGTTTACCGACAGACGGTCGGTCAGAGACACAGCTGGAGGACTTGGAATCTCACAAAGCAGTTACAGCATCACAAGAGGAGTGGACACTCACAACTGCAGTGGCAACAGTCTCTCAGCAAACCAGGGAACAGGAGGTTAAGCCAGCCCTGGTAGAGACAGAAAGACATGGGGAGGGAATGGGCACCCCAGGACTTGCCGCACGTTTTGACTCATGGAGGAGGGTTACCCAGAAAGGAGTCACATGGACCCGGGTAGCCCCCAGCTCATCTGCAGTTGCAGAGCCCACCAGGACAGCCAGGATGCAGGAGGTTAATTCAGCACTGGTGAGCATGAAAGAACATGGGGAGGGAGCGGGTCACCACATGGACACTGTTGGGGGGCCAGTGATAGAGAGTGCAGCCGCAGTAGCCCCAATGGCTAGCGGTCTCTCTACACCCGGAATTGCCGCTCTACTTGCCCTGTGGGGATGGAGGGCTGCCCAGGACTTGGCCACACTGGCCATGGCAGCCAAAAGCACACCTCAAAGGATTCTACAGTCTGCAGCCAATGGAAGTGCACCCAAAGTTGCAGAGGTTATCCCGGGAGGGGGTGCTCTCAGTCCCACCAGATTGGTCAGTCAAACCCAATCTGTCAGGACCAGGAAAGGTCCAATGTACCCTATCAGGGGCAACGTTCTAAAGCTGCGAGGCTTGTCGCCCTTGTGCGGCTGGCACACACAGATGAGTCAAGTCCAGCCGTGGAATCAACCCACAGAGGGATGTCCACGGAGAGATCTGCGCTTGACCCCCATGAACCAGCAGCAGAGACGGAGGGACATCAGTTTGCACCAGTCCAGGTGCCATCCAGCGATGTCCAGCGAGCACCGTTGTGCCAAGTGAACATGGGAGTTGGCCGAGCAGCTGGGTTGCATGACTCCAGTGTCACTATTACTCTGGTCTGACCTGATATGGCGAGACCAGAGGATCTGCTCCCCGGATCGGGGGTGCAGATGCTACTGTCAGGTGATGGGCTGCGGCTCACACCAGTTGCCGAGTCTTTTGTGATTGGGGTGCCGGGAGTGGCATAAGGGAGGAGGGGGTATTGCCCGGGGTAGGTGCTGAGGTCCTCCTTGGCAATGACCTGGGACATATTACATGCGTGTTTACGGTAGAACTGGCTCTTGTTGCAACAATTACAAGGAGCCAGCGATCAGGAGTTGCACCTGAAGGATCTGCCGTCCCCCTGCATTTGGGACCAACAGTTCCAAGGATCTTTGCGGAGACCAGACAGGTAAGCCAGACTGAGTCGCGACAGTATACAGACATACTCCACTTTAAGGACACTCACTTTAAGTACACTCGCGAGTAAGGACATATCGGCCAATAGGCAAACGGCAGCTCGCGCATGCGCCTGTCAGCACGTCCTGGACAGCAATACCGGCTCCCTACCTGTACCGAAGATGTGCACAAGCGGGGACACTATAGAGCCTTTTACAAATGCGTTATTTACATCAGTTATGCACGTATATGACAATTGCAGTACAGTACATGCATCGATAAGTGGAAAAAAGGTAGTGCTTTACTTTAAGTACATTTTCGCTTTATATACATGCTCCGGTCCCATTGCGTACGTTAATGCGGGGTATGCCTGTACTGACTTACCTTCCCCTTTACATGTTCCTGGGTTCCCTGACTTTGAGACTAAGGGGGCTATGCACTAAGCTCCGTGCTTTCGCGCCAGCCTGAAAAAAATGATCACGTCCGATAAAAATTGAAGCCGGCGGCGCGATTCACTAAGGCCCTCGGCCCATTTTCTATCGGACGTACCCAAAACTGGCTTATCGTGCGTGCAATGTTTTTTCCCTCTGCTAGCGCACTGAAACTTCCCGTACGCTAGCTGATAAAAAAAAAAAGCCGCATGTAACATTTGCATGGAGATTTGCCATCTCCATGCAAGGCTGCTACAGGCTATTGTACACTAAATAAATACATTTGAAAAATAGTGTACATGAGCAGGGGGTCTCCGGAGCTGAACAGCATTGGTTTCAGGTCTGAGGACCCCCTACTTCAGGAGATACAGGCCCCATTATGGAGTGCCGGTATCCCCTGCAGAATTTCAATGTCCCGGACACATGACGCGGACGCTTAAAAGTGCAGGGGATACCGGCACCCCATAACGGGGCCTGTATCTCCTGATGTAGGGGGTCCTCGGACCTGAAACCAATGCGGTTCAGCTCCGGAGACACCCTGCACATCTACACTATGAAACACATGTATATTAAAAAAGATTTAACAAACATCAATACACGCCCACTCCCTCCGCCCTAACACATACAGTACAATAATGTGCAAAATTACTATTATCCAAATATGGATAATAGATTATTTGCCCATTATTAAACACTGCATTAGCATACTTAAATAAAGTCAATAAAAACAGTAGTCAGCTAATCCAATGAATACAAGCAGTAACAACATCAACAATGAATTAATTAAACCATTAACCAATGAAACCAATTAATTCCTAAACCAACTCAAAATGAATAGTAACACTAACCAATCAAACCAATGAATTACTACAACATTAATGAATGTAAACATTAAAAGACAAAGAAATAAATTCAAACAATATCTGAAATAACCATAAAACGCATTAGCTAACATAATACAACATTAACTACATACGAACACCAATCGCAAACATTTTATTACCATTAAGCAGGAAAAAAACAAACAATCACATCCACATAAGAAATTGAAATTAAAAATACCAAGAGCAATGCCAAGCCACAAATGCCCCCCAAATATTGTCATAATAAAGTATTAATCTGTACCCTAAAGTGGTACAGATTAATATATTATCAGTCAATGTGCCTCCCCAAAAAATCAAAATACACATCCAATGAAGAAACCTGTAAAAAGAGACATTTACAAACATTCAATATATTACTTACCATTAGAAGCGGTGGCCCTCCGACTCCCGGGGTAATAGGAAGCTCACGTACCTTGAAGGCCTCCAACAGCATCCGATGCCATCCGCCATGAAGATCCGGATCAGGTACCCAAATCTTCTTTTTTCTTTCTTTAATCGCCTTCTTCTATCTTCATCTGTCACCATTTCTTGATCTTCTTTATCTTCTATCTTCATCTGTCAATCCAAAAAACCCCATGGTAAATCCCAACCAATGTTGTCTCGTCGTCTTCTTGGGCTCAAATGAGGCGTCACGGCCTTAAATAGGGCTTGTGACGTCACATTTAGCCTCAAAATGGTTAACAGCCACCTGATTGGCTATTCAAACCATGTTCCGACTTGAATTTTTTTTTTACATGACCTCACTTAAAGGGAATGATGCCAGCCAATCAGAATGGCTGTGCTTCATTTCCTTTAAGATGACTTCACTAAATCCAAAATGGCCGGCGTCACATGGTATTTCAGCCAATCAGAGTGTGGAATTGGTTCCCACGATCTGATTGGCTAAAATACCATGTGACGCCGGCTTCGTCACATCATTTAGTTAGAAATAATGTTTAGTATTTTTGTAGGCACAACATTGGTACCGCAGGCCCACGGGGACCCTGGGACGGCCGCGGGGTCAGTCGGGGACACCCTCACGACCCCCGGCCTCCCTCGGGGTCAGCCGGGGACACCCGCCGGCCTGTTGTATGGGTTTTGCGCCTGCACAAATGTAAACAAAGAATTTTTTCTAAGTCCTGCTTTTTTATCACCTTCCTTTAGGTGGTGAGCTTTATTCAGCGCAACTTTCATGTACGATAAGTTTGCGTTGCTTAGTGAATACCGCAGAAGGGCAGGATTCAGCGCAAACAGCTCATCGTACGAGCAAAGTTGGACTTTGAAAAATTTCCAGGAAAAAGTCAGTTTTAGAGCGCAAAGTGCCTGTTTGCGCAGCTTAGTGAATAGCACTCGGCAGAACTTCACATTCTAAGAGCACTTTGCGCTCTTAAAACGATTTATCACTGCTTAGTGCATAGCCCCTAAGTGTGGGGGGACAGAATTAAGGACACGGTTTAGGGATGCGGTGCGGTCTGAGCGCAGGATGCTCCAGGTGTCCGAGTCTGACTCGGCCAGTGGGTCAGACCGGGACTCCTAGCACCGCGGACTCTTGTGTGCAGAGCCGGGGTCTACCAGTTTAGATAGGGTTTGGACTGGTAGAAGACCGTTAGTGGTACCGAGGGTGTGTAGGCAAAAGTTGTTACACAGGGTCCATTTCATACCACTAGCAGAGCATCAGGGGGCCACTTGCAAGAGTGCTCAGCTGTTCAGCCTTGCTACAGGATGCGGGCATCAGGGGCTGTGGCAGAGTTGTGCCATGCCAGGGATGCCTGGCAGCAGGTAGGTAAGGCGGGTGATCATGCGAGGTCAGCCCTGAACCTGTTACAGGTAATAGGAGAACCTTACCAAGGGGTAGCTATAGACATAGTGGGACCCCTCATGATCCACAGTTGGCCTGGCAAGTGTTACATGCTCATGGGGGTAGATTTGTCTACCCAGGATCCTGAGGCTGTGGCGCTTGCCACCATCAATGCGAGGGCAGGGGCAGAAGCATTGTTAGAGATTTTTCCTAGAGTAGGTTGCCCTAGTGAGATTCTAATGGATCAAGGGTCACAATTCAGGCGTGAATTGTTACAGGGTCTCTGGGATTTGTGCGGGGTAAAGCACCAGCACACCATCCCTTATTACCCCCAGACAAACGGTTTATGTGAGAGGTTCAATGGGACCCTGAAGCAGTTGCTTCCGGCAGGTATAGGGATTGAAGGAACAGAGTGGGAGATTCACTTACAGCACTTGCTGTCTGCATACCGAGAGGTACTGTCAGAATCTACCAGGGTCTCTACCTTCAAGCTGCTATATGGTCGCAGGGTCCGGGAACCTCTTGACTTACTCTGTGAGGGGTGGAACGGGAACATTACCCAGACTGATGCGTCAGTGCGACAGTCTGTGGCAACTCTCGGAGACCAGGTAGAAATGCTTATGAGATTGGCACTGGCTGATCTCAGGGAGATTCAGACCAAGCAGCAGAATTGGTGTTCTTACAATGGCCCTTGCAGCTCCTTCATTCCAGGTCAGCAGGAAATTGTTCTGCAGCCACTCCGCAGAACAAATTAAAGGCTGCCTGGTCTGGACCGTACCCGGTTTTCAGGACAATGAATGAGTACACCTATGGTGTACAGGAAGATGGTGAAACAGAGAGAAATAGGTCTTATCATGTGAACATGGGTAAAGAGTATTTCCAGCAGAGTGCGGCATCAGTGCTGGCTATTTGTAGCACACTGGTGGGGGACAAGGCAAGCAATGCTCTGCCTGACTTCCTAGGGGACACTAGGCAGGGAGGCACAGGGACGCGGGTAGGAATAGGGTCCCAGCTCAGTGCACAGCAGCGTGTGCAAGTCAAGGCTATGTTAGAGCAGCATAGCGTTCTGTTCCTTGGTAAGCTGGGCAGAACACAAATCCCAGATCATCCAGTCGAGACTGGTGATCAGAGACCTCTGCGTAAGCATGCCTATATGGTATCAGCAGAGTTAAAAGGGAGTATAGAGGGAAGTGAAAGAGATGCTGGCCCTAGGGGTAATTGTACCATCTCAGAGCCCTTGGGCTTGTCTGGTAGTCCTGATTCCTGAGAAGGGCAGAACCACCCGGTTCTGTGTGGACTACCAGCAGCTTAATGCTCAGATGGTGTCAGATGCTGATCCCGTGTCCCGCATAGAGGAGCTGGTTAATGAGCTCGCAGGGGCAAGGTATCTGACAACAAAGGGTTTGTCCAAAGGGTGTTGGCAAATCCCACCGACCCAGGAGGCTAGGAAGAAGTGAGCATTTATCATTCCCATTGGTCTCTATGCATTTTTGGTGATGACATTTGGGCTGAGAAATACCCTGGTTACCTTCCAAAGCCTGGTCAGTAAGGTACTGGAAGGGATGCAACGGTTTGCAAGGGCATACATGGATAACACTGATGGAGTTAGTAAGTCATGGGGCTTACATTTTGTTTCTGTAGCTGCAATGCTGCAGAGGATCAGGGAGGCAGGGCTGACACTGAAGCCTACAAAGTGTGTAGGGGGTATGGCAGAGGTACTGTACCTGGGGCACAGAGTTGGTGGAGGGCACGCGAAGCCAGAACCAGAAGGGGAGAAGGCATTATGGCAGGTTATGGGGGTTTCAGGCACTGCAGGGTACTACAAGAAGGTTGTTCCCAAGTAAAGCGCCGTGGCCAAACCCTTGACTGACTTGACACAAAAGCGACACTCAGTTCTGGTAGCCTGGTCTCATGCCTGTGACACAGCGTGTCAGGAACTGGAGGCAACGCTGGCTAGTGCACCCATGCTGGCTGCGCCCGCCTACAGCAAAATATTCCTGATACAGAACAATGCCTCTGACTATGTTCTCGGTTCTGTACTCAGTCAGAGGGGCAAGTTGCTATGCTGGACTCTTGCATTGCAGGAGTGTGATTTCACCATCCAGCATAAGGAAGGCAGTGCGCATGGCAATGCCGATGGACTTTCCCGCCAGGACAGTCCTCACGAACTAATATACTCAAGACACAGGCCAGTTAAACCGCCGGACGAGGCGATTATAACACAGCCTGCAATTGAGTAGGGGAGGTAGGGCGGTGAAGGGGTTAACCCGGCTTATAATAAAGGTCAAGCCCACTTGGTTAACCCTGACCCGTGTGTTAGGGTCTTAGAGTGTCAGCTCTGGGACCCATATGTCAAAAATGTATTACTGCAAGTGTATACTGATTTTGCGACATTAAAGAATGATGTGATTTTTTTTCCTTTCTGGGGATGGTGGGATCGGGAGATTTATAGGCTGTAAGTTTCAGGGTGGGTTTGGCGAAGAAAGTCTTTGCACTATGCGTCTCTGTAGCACAGTTCCGGGTTATGGGATATCCCAAAAGTTGTATACGGAGATTGAGTGATATCCTCTGATACAGCTAAGCGCATTACTCCGCCAACCTCGTACCCTGAAAATACTCTTACAACTCACCGCCAGAGTCCCTGCTGCAGCATCTTCCAGACAAGGTAAATGGGTATGAAGGGGTTAAAATATATCTGCAGGTATACACGGAGTCCTTAGTATAGCAAGGGGCTCCCCAGTATACCAGAGGTACCCACATACTGTACATGCCCAGGTATCCTGAGCCTAGAGTAGGAGTTCAGGAAGGTGCTCACGCTAAGGTTATAAAGCTGAGCAGATTTGCAGTGTTTTAAAAGTTTTAAAGTATTTTTCTAATGTGTGCCAAGAAGGAGGCTCGTGAATGTGGGGAATATTGACACTCACTCCATGCCTGACACCAGAATAAGAACTCAACTTTTTGCCCGCAGCAGAAGGGACACCACATATAGTTTAATATGTATAGATATTGCTGACCTGTATATGAGCTGAGGGCTTTTTAAGTCATGGATTCTGGAAGGTACAGATGGTTACCAGGCTTGGCTTCGCTGTGTCTGTCCAGGGGCCATACTTGAAAGGGCTCAGAGATGCCTAGGTGTTACGCGAGATGGGCCCTGCCATTATTATAGAGCCCCCACATCTTGGCCTGACACAGGGAAACCTAACACCCTTTGCTTAACATCCAGCCACTGTGGAGCCTCACACCGTGGGGGGGCGAAGGGTCAGAGGGGGATATTTCACCTGCCTGGGGAAAAGGCTCAGGGGTGGGAAACCCTGTATGAGTGTTTTAGATTGGTCGCTAGGAGGTTGCTAAGGTTTTTTGATTGGGCTGCAGGTTTTCTGGGACCTGGACACCAGAGGTTTGAAAAGCCCTGACACAGGTCAGATTCATCAGTTCTAAGAGATTCATCTAAGATTCATCAGATTCATCAGTTCCATCTTGTGTGATTCACCTGAGATTCAGTCCCATTTGAGAAGTTCCAGCTCTGAGTAAATCGTCTACATTTCTCAGAGGATAAGTGACCAGAATTCAACAGCAAGAGGCTACGGGATGGACAGGTAGCCTGGAATATTTTGCTGTGTGTTTGCAATTAGGAAAGATTAGTTTTGTTATCCAAGTTTCCAAAGTAAGTGTGTCTTTTTACTGTATTTTTGTATAACATAGTTGTGTACATTCGTTAGGTGAATAAACGCAATTTATCTTTATTTCTCTGCTTGCTCAATCATTGATTTGCTACTTACATTTTGCAAAGGCTTTTGATACGGTTTCACACAAGAGGTTGGTGTACAAAATAAAGAAAATTGGACTCAGTAATAATATATGCACCTGGATTGAAAACTGGTTAATGGATAGACAACAGAGGGTTGTCATAAATGGAATTTTTTCAGGTTGGGCTAAAGTCGTGAGTGGAGTACCTCAGGGATCGGTGCTGGGACCACTGCTTTTTAACTTGTTTATTAATGACCTTGAGGTTGGCATTGAGAGTAAAGTCTCCATTTTTGCTGATGATACTAAATTGTGTAAGGTAATAGAATCAGAGCAGGATGTAATTTCTCTTCAGAAGGACTTGGAGAGACTGGAAACGTGGGTAGGTAAATGGCAGATGAGGTTTAATACAGATAAATCTAAGGTTATGCATTTGAGATGCAAGAATAAAAAAGCGAATTACAAATTAAATGGGGATAAATTGGGGGAATCCTTGATGGAGAAGGATTTAGGAGTGCTTGTAGACAGCAGGCTTAGAAATCGTGCCCAAAGTCAGGCAGTAGCTGCAAAGGCAAACAAGATCTTGTCTTGCATCAAACGGGCAATGGATGGATGGGAAGTAAACATAATTATGCCCCTTTACAAAGCATTAGTAAAACCACACCTTGAATATGGAGTACAATTTTGGGCACCAATCTTAAAAAAAGACATTATGGAACTAGAGAGAGTGCAGAGAAGAGCAACCAAATTAATAAAAAGGATGGACAATCTAACTTATGAGGAAAGGCTAGCTAAATTAGATTTATTTACATTAGAAAAGAGGCGTCAAAGAGGGGATATGATAACTATATACAAATATATTCGGGGACAATACAAGGAGCTTTCAAAAGAACTATTCATCCCAAGGGCAGAACTAAGGACTCAGGGCCATCCCTTAAGGTTGGAGGAAAGGCGATTTCACCAGCAACAAAGGAAAGAGTTCTTTACAGTAAGGGCAGTTAAAATGTGGAATTCATTAGCCATGGAGACTGTGATGGCAGATACAATAGATTTGTTCAAAAAAAGGTTGGACATCTTTTTAGATAGGAAAGGTAAACAGGGATTTACCAAATAAGTATACATGGGAAGGATGTTGATCCAGGGATTAATCCGATTGCCAATTCTTGGAGTCAGGAAGCAATTTATTTTTCCCCTTATGAGATTTCATTGGATGATATGACTCTGGTTTTTTTTGTTTGTCTTCCTCTGGATCAACAAGTAAGTATAGATATTGTATGTATTGTATTATATGTCTGTATTTATATAGCACCATTAATGTACATACTGCTGCGACACACTTTATTCGAGCAAATGCCCAGTTTGTACCTGGCAGATACCTGGAATGCGCTGCTCCTCACCTCTGACAAGCCGCGTTGCGTTTGCCTTCCCAGCCACGGTTCATGCCTGGCTGACGGGGGCCTGATCTGTTAAATGATAATGATCAGGATTTAATAGGCTGCAATGCTTCGCGTGTCCACCAGATGGCATAAATTCATGAATTGTAATGCAGTATATATATATACAGTACTGTATATACACAGTATATATATATATATACTGTATAACAACAACCCCTATAAGCCCTAACATACAGTACTGTACACATACAGTACTGTATATGCACATACATAAATGATACTACTGTATGGGCGGCGGGGGCGAGATGTGTTTGCAGCAGAGAGAGATCCGCTGCTCTCTCTCTGCGCAAACATCTGCACATTAAAAATTATTTGAAATACATTTTTATTGATAGTGTAGATGTGCAGGGGATCTCTGGAGCTGAACCGCGTTGGTTTCAGGTCTGGGAACCCCCTGCTCCCCGAGATACAGCCCCCTTTAGGGGGTGCCGGTATCCCTCTGCTTGGTTTAAAGGGCCCGACCACGTGATCGCGGCCTGTAAACCAAGCAGAGCAGAGGGATACCGGCACCCCCTAAAGGGGCCTGTATCTCGGGGAGCAGGGGGTCCCCAGACCTGAAACCAGTGCGGTTCTGCTCTGGAGACCCTCTGCACATGTACAGTATCAATAAAACACATACAGTATACAGTATAAATAAACACTCGTTCTTTACCTTAGCGGCTATGCGCTATGGTAAAGAAGCAGCATTTCTGTATTTTAATAATATTGTACAGTGAGCAGGGGGTTCCCTGAGCCAGAAATTAATGTTCAGGGACCCCCCCTGCTCCTGCTCAATATTATTAAAAATACAGAAATGCTGCTTCATTACCATAGCGGATAGCCGCTAAGGCAATGAAGGGGTTAACCCACCGTGCCCGCTTTATTGTGTGTAGTGGGGATGGGTGAGGGGGGTATTTGGCCCTTGGTGTGAGTTTAGGACATGCGGGGTGGTTGCGGGTGCACTTAACCCCTTCACGACCGTAGCAGTTAATACCGCTACGGTCATGAAGGGGTTAAGCCCTCCCGCTACCCCCCCGCAAGCCCTAAACAAGCACCGTTGGGGCTAATACCCCATTCACCCACCCCCGCTACCCACAATAAAAAAAATACACACACACAGCAGCCGCCAAAAAATAAATAAATAAATCTAAATAAATAAATGACAATAAATACATTTGAAATACATTTTTATTGATAGTGTAGATGTGCAGGGGGTCTCCGGAGCTGAACCGCGTTGGTTTCAGGTCTGAGAACCCCCTGCTGCCCGAGATACAGCCCCCTTTAGGGGGTGCCGGTATCCCTCTGCTTGGTTTAAAGGGCCCGACCACGTGATCGCGGCCTGTAAACCAAGCAGAGCAGAGGGATACCGGCACCCCCTAAAGGGGCCTGTATCTCGGGGAGCAGGGGGTCCCCAGACCTGAAACCAGTGCGGTTCTGCTCTGGAGACCCTCTGCACATGTACAGTATCAATAAAACACATACAGTATACAGTATAAATAAACACTCGTTCTTTACCTTAGCGGCTATGCGCTATGGTAAAGAAGCAGCATTTCTGTATTTTAATAATATTGTACAGTGAGCAGGGGGTTCCCTGAGCCAGAAATTAATGCTCAGGGACCCCCCCTGCTCCTGCTCAATATTATTAAAAATACAGAAATGCTGCTTCATTACCACAGCGGATAGCAGCTAAGGCAATGAAGGGGTTAACCCACCGTGCCCGCTTTATTGTGTGTAGTGGGGATGGGTGAGGGGGGTATTTGGCCCTTGGTGTGAGTTTAGGACTTGCGGGAGGGTTGCGGGTGCACTTAACCCCTTCACGACCGTAGCAGTTAATACCGCTACGGTCATGAAGGGGTTAAGCCCTCCCGCTACCCCCCCGCAAGCCCTAAACAAGCACCGTTGGGGCTAATACCCCATTCACCCACCCCCGCTACCCACAATAAAAAAAATACACACACACAGCAGCCCCACAATTAATAAATAAATCTAAATAAATAAATAAATACATGAAGAGAAATAAATATATACTGTATATATATATACTGGATATATCTACAGTATATATATAATAACAATCCCTATACATATACAGTATATACTGTGTATATATATATATATATACACTGTATACACACACACATATATATATATATATATATATATATACAGTATACAGTATATATACACACATGATGAACCAATATACAAATACATGTAGAATGGTTATCAAAATCATACTGTCCTACAGATAACGCTTCTCTATACAGACAATAATAATAATCCATTTAATAATCCTAACTGATTTTACAATATAAAACATAACATTCCAATCCACACAGTACATTGCATTTACATTGTATAAATGATGCATACAATCTATGCACCATATACATTCTGCAAATGAATATTAACAATATAATTGCAAGCTACTCTACCAGTAAATACAAACACTTCCAAACAAGTCAACTATTTTAACCAATCAAGTAAACCAAAATCAATATATACTGTAAGTACCAACCAGAAAACACAATTTAAAACCAAAGCTAACCCTTGCAATACCAAGGATTACATCTATCTAATTGTAAAAAACCTTATACTTTATACACAGCATTGCAATGTACATGATGAACAATACAGTACATTTCCTGTATCTCCCTGCCTTCAGTGTAATCTGTTTAAAGCCCCCTCCCCCCTAATGTTTCTGTTAAACAGATTACACTGAAGGGAGAGAGATGTAAAGGCCTAAAGCCCCCTCCTCCCTAATGTTTCTGTTAAACAGATTACACTGAAGGGAGAGAGATGTAAAGGCATAAAGCCCCCTCCCCCCTAATGTTTCTGTTAAACAGATTACACTGAAGGGAGAGAGATTTTACAGAAACACACATTAGGGGGGAGGGGGCTTTAAACAGATTACACTGAAGGCAGAGAGATGTTTCTGTTACCAGTAAATCTCCCTCCCTGCTGTCAGTGCAGTGTATGTAAATGTGGGGAGGGGGGGGGACCCAATGTGCATACTGTGAGGTCTAACCACCCTCACCCCCTACACACATACCGTTACCCCCCCCCCATCCTGGCCATGGCCCCTCCGCTTCTGCAAAACAGACACAAAAATTAAAACATACAGTACAAAGTAATGTCCCCTAACCCCTTAATCACCATAGCGGTTATTAACCGCTACAGTCATGAAGGGGTTAACCCACCCTCACCCACCACTCGGGATGCCTACATACCCTCCCACACTAACCCCCCCCCCGTGAGGCCTAACCACCCAGTCAGTACCCACAAGGGAGGCCTACCCACATACCGTTGGGGAAACACCCCACCCCCAGTACCCACACTAAAAACAGTACAATGACCCACAATAAACAGCATTATATTTATTAAATACATTACCCACCCCCTGTGCCCCCCCCCCATAAATACAAGATTTATCCTTTTACATACAGGGTTCATAAAGCAGCCCCACGCTAGTCCCCGGTGGGCTGGCAGGGCACCTGGACAGACCTACAGTTTACCAGCAGCATTCCACAGATTCTGGAGGCCTGCTGGTGGATCCTGCCAGCACCATGGCCCTCAGGTGGTCTCCTTGGGTCACCGTGGGCCACAATTGGGTCCCCACGGTAGGCCCAAGGATGTCTGGGAGCCCCGGGTCAAACCCACAGGTGTCTGCGGGGCCTCGGGTGGTTCCCATGGGGGTCTGGGGAACTCACGGGTGCTCACTATGGGTCCGCGGTGCCCCCACAGAAGTGGGACCACACATCATCATCCCCGCACCTACGGGTCAGAGGTGCCCCCACAGAAGTGGGACCACACATCGTCATGCCCGCAGACTACGGGTCGGAGGTGCCCCCACAGAAGTGGGACCACATTTCGTCATCCCCGCATGTGTCACCCGTGGAACCACCAGCCTGCTACCCTTTAGGATACCCGAGAATACCCACAGGTGGTCTCCATAGGCCCCACGCAAAACCACGGAATCAAACCCTGAATATAAAAAAAATAAACCTGGCCTATACATTCAATACATACACTCTCCCCCCCAACACCTACAGTACAATAATGTGCAAAATAACTATTATCCAGATATGGATAATAGATTAATTGCCCATTATTAAAAACATTAACTAGCATATACAAATAAATAAAGTACTACTGACCTCATCAATACGAAGTGTCCGTTGCCAGCAAAATCCTTGTCTTGTCCACAACATACATAGCAAATACAAAGCCAATACATTGCAATTACATTCAGATATCAATTAACCCCTTAAACACCTTATCAGATAATAACCGCAAAGGTGATTAAGGGGTTAAGCCACACAGGCCCGATACCCACCCTTCACCCATGAATTTGTACTGTGGCTTCATCATGCAACTATATATATATATATATACTGTATATATATACAGAGAGACAGAGAGAGATATATATACAGTATATATATATATATATATATATATATATATATATATATATATATATATATATATATATATATATATATATACACACGTTATATACACACCCATGATAAACCAATATACAGTACAAATAAATGTAGAAGGGTTATCAAAAGCATACTGCCCTACAACCAAGTAAACAAAAATGAAAAGCCAATACATTGCAATTACATTCAGATATCAATTAACCCCTTAAACACCTTATCAGATAATAACCGCAAAGGTGATTAAGGGGTTAAGCCACACAGGCCCGATACCCACCCTTCACCCATGAATTTGTACTGTGGCTTCATCATGCAACTATATTTATATATACTGTATATATATACAGAGAGACAGAGAGAGAGATATATACAGTATTTATATATATATATATATACAGTGTTCGACAAACCTATACATTTGCTCGCCCCGGGCGAGTGGATTTAACCCCCGGGCGAGTAAATATTGGCCCTAGCAGCACACGTTTGGTACTAGGTGGCAAGTAGATTTTTTTGTGTGGCAAGTAGATTTTTTGGTGATTTGTCAACCACTGTATATATATATGCACACGTTATATACACACCCATGATAAACCAATATACAGTACAAATAAATGTAGAAGGGTTATCAAAAGCACTGTCCTACAACCAAACACTTCTCCATACATACACACTAAATTAAAATCAATTTCCTTTAATATTCATAACTGATCTCTCAATCTAAATCATCACTAAACCTCTGAAAAGCCATTTAAACAACTTACATACATTCCAATATAAATGATGTCTAAATATCTATGCACCATATACATTCTGCAAGTAAACAAAACTCAATTAGCAATCATTATTTACATCCCTAAACAATTCACACTAGATCCCGAACAATAAAACCATTAACAAATTCACGCCTAGAGCAGAACAATTAAGCCTTTGAAAAAATATAAGTACTGACAAAAATACAACCTTTACAAACCAAGCCTATCCCTGGCCTTCCTCAAACACACAATACAATACCAAGGAATACATCTATCTAATTGTAAAATACTTTAAACTCACAATAAAGCATACTGTAGCAGCATACACAAAATAATTTAAAACACATCTAATCCAGCTTTTAAAACAACATCATTTCTTACCCTGTACTGTACTGTATGTATATATCTCTTTAGACATATATACATACATACATCCAGTGGCAAGAAATGATATACCACAAAAAAAAATACACATGTTTGTTAAAAAACCTTTTGAAAAAAATAACAAGTTAAATAAAATACATTTCTTTACTGTAGTTCACTTACCATTACTTGCCCCCACCGACTCCCGTTGCACAGTATATATATACTGTATATCTCTATCTCTCTCTCTCTCTCTTTCTCTCTGTCTCTCTGTATATATATACAGTATATATATATAGTTGCATGATGAAGCCACAGTACAAATTCAAGGGGGAGGGTGGGTATCGGGCCTGTGTGGCTTAACCCCTTAATCACCTTTGCGGTTATTATCTGATAAGGTGTTTAAGGGGTTAATTGATATCTGAATGTAATTGCAATGTATTGGCTTTTGATTTTTGTTTACTTGGTTGTAGGGCAGTATGCGGGGATGATGAGGTGTGGTCCCACTTCTGTGGGGGCACCGCGGACCCGTAGTGAGCACCCGTGAGTTCCCCAGACCCCCATGGGAACCACCCGAGGCCCCGCAGACACCTGTGGGTTTGACCCGGGGCTCCCAGACATCCTTGGGCCTACCGTGGGGACCCAATTGTGGCCCACGGTGACCCAAGGAGACCACCTGAGGGCCATGGTGCTGGCAGGATCCACCAGCAGGCCTCCAGAACCTGTGGAATGCTGCTGGTAAACTGTAGGTCTGTTCAGGTGCCCTACCAGCCCACCGGGGACTAGTGTGGGGCTGCGTTATGAACCCTGTATGTAAAAGGATAAATCTTGTATTTATGGGGGGGGGCACAGGGGGTGGGTAATGTATTTAATAAATATAATGCTGTTTATTGTGGGTCATTGTACTGTTTTTAGTGTGGGTACTGGGGGTGGGGTGTTTCCCCAACGGTATGTGGGTAGGCCTCCCTTGTGGGTACTGACTGGGTGGTTAGGCCTCACGGGGGGGGGTTAGTGTGGGAGGGTATGTAGGCATCCCGAGTGGTGGGTGAGGGTGGGTTAACCCCTTCATGACTGAAGCGGTTAATAACCGCTATGGTGATTAAGGGGTTAGGGGACATTACTTTGTACTGTATGTTTTAATTTTTGTGTCTGTTTTGCAGAAGCGGAGGGGCCATGGCCAGGATGGGGGGGGGGTAACGGTATGTGTGTAGGGGGTGAGGGTGGTTAGACCTCACAGTATGCACATTGGGTCCCCCCCCCTCCCCACATTTACATACACTGCACTGACAGCAGGGAGGGAGATTTACTGGTAACAGAAACATCTCTCTGCCTTCAGTGTAATCTGTTTAAAGCCCCCTCCCCCCAATGTGTGTTTCTGTAAAATCTCTCTCCCTTCAGTGTAATCTGTTTAACAGAAACATTAGGGGGGAGGGGGCTTTAGGCCTTTACATCTCTCTCCCTTCAGTGTAATCTGTTTAACAGAAACATTAGGGGGGAGGGGGCTTTAGGCCTTTACATCTCTCTCCCTTCAGTGTAATCTGTTTAACAGAAACATTAGGGGGGAGGGGGCTTTAATCAGATTACACTGAAGGCAGGGAGATACAGGGAATGTACTGTATTGTTCATCATGTACATTGCAATGCTGTGTATAAAGTATAATGTTTTTTACAATTAGATAGATGTAATCCTTGGTATTGCAAGGGTTAGCTTTGGTTTTAAATTGTGTTTTCTGGTTGGTACTTACAGTATATATTGATTTTGGTTTACTTGATTGGTTAAAATAGTTGACTTGTTTGGAAGTGTTTGTATTTACTGGTAGAGTAGCTTGCAATTATATTGTTAACATTCATTTGCAGAATGTATATGGTGCATAGATTTTATGCATCATTTATACAATGTAAATGCAATGTACTGTGTGGATTGGAATGTTATGTTTTATATTGTAAAATCAGTTAGGATTATTAAATGGATTATTATTATTGTCTGTATAGAGAAGCGTTATCTGTAGGACAGTATGATTTTGATAACCATTCTACATGTATTTGTATATTGGTTCATCATGTGTGTATATATACTGTATACTGTATATATATATATATATATATATATATATATATATATATATATATATATATATATATATATGTGTGTGTATATATATATATATATATACACAGTATATACTGTATATGTATAGGGATTGTTATTATATATACTGCTTGCGGGGCGGTAGCGGGAGGGCTTAACCCCTTCATGACCGTAGCGGTATTAACTGCTACGGTCGTGAAGGGGTTAAGTGCACCCGCAACCCCCCCGCAAGCCCTAAACAAGCACCAAGGGCCAAATACCCCCTTCACCCACCCCCGCTACCCACAATAAAGCGGGCACGGTGGGTTAACCCCTTCATTGCCTTAGCGGCTATACGCTATGGCAATGAAGCAGCATTTCTGTACTTTTAATAATATTGTGCAGGAGCAGGGGGTCCCCTGAGTTTAGATTTCTGGCTCAGGGAACCCCCTGCTCACTGTACAATATTATTAAAAATACAGAAATGCTGCTTCTTTACCATAGCGCATAGCCGCTAAGGTAAAGAACGAGTGTTTATTTACTGTATATACTGTATGTGTTTTATTTATACTGTACATGTGCAGAGGGTCTCCAGAGCTTAACCGCGTTGGTTTTAGGTCGGGGGACCCCCTGCCCCCGAGATACAGGCCCCTTTTGGGGGTGCCGGTATCCCTCTACTTGGTTTAACAGGCCGCGATCACGTGATCGGGCCCTTTAAACGCAGAGGGATACCGGCACCTCATAAAGGGGTCTGTATCTCAGGGGGCAGGGGGTCCCCCGACCTGAAACCAACGCGGTTCAGCTCCCGAGACCCCCTGCACATCTACACTATAAATAAAAATGTATTTAAAATAATTTTTAATGTGTCGCTGTTTGCACAGAGAGAGCAGCGGATCTCTCTCTGCTGCAAACACATCTCGCCCCCAGTATGTGCATATACAGTACTGTATGTGTACAGTACTGTATGTTAGGGGTTATAGGGGCTGTTGTTATACAGTATATATATACAGTATATATACTGCATTACAATTCACTATAGGGGACGGCTTCAAGAGAACAGCTCGCAAGCGCCCTCATGTGTTTTTACACGGCATTGCAGTATTGTAGCTAGCCGGAATAAAATGCTTCAATCCCTGCCGGGAAAATAACGCAATGCACTCGGGCAGAAAACAGTCACAAACCTCAATACACCCGAGTATACCCGAATTCGCGGGACTAGCCGAGCTCAAATAAAGTGTGTCGCCAGTGTAGCCCTTCACAGTAGTAATACATGTGGTAATCAAATAAATAACAGATAATATAAATAACAGATCATGGGAATAAGTGCTTTAGACATAAAAGTAACATTAAGGAAGAGGAGTCCCTGCCCCGAGGAGCTTACAGTCTAAATGGTAGGTAGGGAGAACGTACAGAGACAGTAGGAGGGAGTTCTGGTAAGTGCGTCTGCAGGGGGCCAAGCTTTATGGATCATGTGTTCAGAATATCCACTGTGCTATTCATATGCTTCTTTAAGCAAGTGTGTCTTAAGGTGGGTCTTAAAGGTGTATAGAGAGGGTGCTAGTCAGGTACTGAGGGGAAGGGCATTCCAGAGGTGTGGGGCAGTCAGTGAAAAAGGTTTAAGGCGAGAGAGGGCTTTAGATACAAAGGGGGTAGAAAGAAGATATCCTTGAGAATAACGCAAGAGTCTGGATGGTGCATAACGAGAAATTAGGGCTGAGATGTAAGGAGGGGCAGAAGAGTGTAAAGCTTTAAAAGTGAGGAGAAGAATGGAGTGTGAGATGCGGGATTTGATCGGAAGCCAGGAGAGGGATTTCATGAGGGGAGATGCTGAGACAGATCTAGGAAAGAAAACCACAAACAGGGTATACAGCTCACTAGAGTAATTGTGTAGTGTTTAAATGGGTGTGCCCATAAACGCCTAGTGTGACGTTGGGTGCAGCTGATGAGCTAATAAATAGTAGATTGACAGAAAATTGGAGAGCAGAAGCATATTAGTACCTCGGCTAACCAACTAGTAGGTCATTTGTCAAATGCACTCCTGGAGTGCATTTGACAAATGAGCTACTAGGTGGTTAGCTGAGGTACTAATATGCTTCTGCTCTCCAATTTTCTGTAGATCTAGGAAAGAGTAGTGTGATTCTGGCAGCAGCATTTAGGATCGATTATAATTGTAGGGGAGACAGGTCAGAGGCAGGAAGGCCGGACAGCAGGAGGTTACAGTAATCAAGACGGGAGAGAATGAGGACCTGAGTCAGGGTTTTAGCAGTCGAGCAACAGAGGAAAAGGCGTATCTTTGTTATATTGCGGAGGAAAAAGCGACAAGTTTTAGAATTTTTTTGAATGTGAGGGGCGAATGTCAGAGAGGAGTGGAGTGTGACCCCTAGGCAGCGTGCTTGGGCTACTGGGTGAATGATTGTAGTTCCAACAGCAATGTGGAAGGAGGTCGTAGGGCCAGGTTTGGGAGGAAGTATGAGGAGCTCTGTTTTAGCCATGTTTAGTTTAAGGCGGCGGAGGGCCATCCAGGATGATATAGCAGAGAGACATTCAGAAACTTTGGTTGGTACAGCAGGTGTAAGGTCGGGTGTTGAAAAGTATATTTGTGTGTCGTCGGCATAGAGGTGATAATTAAACCCAAAAGATGTTATTAGGTCACCTAGAGAGAATGTGTACAGAGAAAAGAGAAGAGGTCCCAGGACAGAGCCCTGGGGTACCCCCACAGAGAGATCAATAGAGGAGGAGGAGGTGTTAGCAGAAGAGACACTGAAAGTACGATGGGAGAGGTAGGATGAGATCCAGGATAGAGCTTTGTTCCGAACACCAAGAGTATGGAGAATGTGGACGAGAAGAGGGTGGTCCACTGTGACAAATGCTGCAGAGAGGTCGAGTAATATGAGCAGAGTGTAATGACCTCTGTCTTTGGCAGCATGGAGGTCGTCAGTTATTTTAGTGAGGGCTGTTTCGGTGGAGTGAGCAGTGCGGAAGCCAGATTGTAGAGGGTCTAGGAGAGAATAGGTGTTGAGAAAATGGAGCAAGCGAGAGAATACAAGACGTTCATGGAGTTTAGAGGCAAAAGGCAGGAGGGAGACAGGTCGATAGTTAGAAAGACAGGTAGGGTCAAGCTTGCTGTTTTTGAGTAATGGTATGACTGTTGCATGTTTGAAGGAGAATGGAAAGGTTCCAGAGCAGAGGGAGGAGTTAAAAATGTGTGTGAGCGTAGGGATTATAGTAGGAGCAAGAGGTTTTAGGAGATGGGAGGGAATGGGGTCAAGAGGGCAAGTGGTAGAGGGAGAAGATGCGATCAACAGTGACACATTCTCCTCTGAGACAGTGGAAAAAGAGTCAAGGAAGGCAGGAGGAGAGTTAGGAAGAGGTGTAGGATGGGAGGAAGAAACAGAGGGGATGTTCTGCCGTATGGATTCCACCTTTTCCTTAAAATAGTCAGCAAAGTCCTGAGCGGAGATGGAGGAAGGAGAGGCAGCTGAGGGTGGTTTGAGTAGAGTATCAAAGACTGAGAACAGTCGGCGTGGGTTAGACTTGTGCATGTTGATTAGTGAAGAAAAGTAGGCTTGTTTAGCTTGCGAGAGGGCAGAGTTGAAACAGGATAGCATAAATTTGTAGTGAAGGAAGTCTGCGAGAGTGTGAGACTTCCTCCAGAGGCGTTCAGAGAAACGAGTGGAGGAACGCAGCATGCACGTGTGGGAATTTAGCCAGGGTCTAGGTTAGAAGGGCGAGGGCGGCAGAGATAAAGCGGGGCATGTAGATCAAGAGACGAGGACAAGACAGAGTTGTAGTTCCTGACCAGGTTGTCAGGATCTGTATCTGAGCTGAGAGAGGAGAGGGAGGAGCATAAAGTGGACTCAAAGTCAGGTAAGTGAATAGAGCGCAGGTTTCTGCAGAACCGGGGGGTAGATGGAGGTGGAGAAAAGGAGAAGCGAGATAGAGAGAATAAGATGAGATGATGGTCAGAGAGAGGAAAAGGGGAAATGGAGCAATTGGAGAGAGAAGTTTTTAGTGAAAACCAGATCTAATATATGATAAAGTATCTGTTGTGTATTTTAGCATAGGTTGAACTTGATGGACGAACGTCTTTTTTCAACCTCATCTACTATGTAACTATGTAACTATGTAAATGATCCCGGTAATTAAAAGTCTTAATAAGCTGGGTCCACCGTGACAGGGAACGAAATAGATTGTCTTTTGCATGCAAGCGCAAGGAATGCAGTCTTGGTTTATAGGTCCTGTGGCTAGATCGCAACTTGCCGATTTAATAACTCAGCCACCTCAAAGAATTTCGTAGAGATTCGTTAGAATTCATTCGGGGTCACATGGGCTAATGAATTCCGACGTTTGGGATAAATCCTTAGTTGCGTTGTTATTAACCCCTTGCCTTCTGGAACGACTGCCGCTGTGCTTGAACAAAGTCTTGCGTAAAGCGTCACATCATGGATCATAGGAATCGCACCGGGGACAGCTCGGTAGGCACAGTTATAGGCGATTCCTGGGTACCTTTAACATGTGCACCCAATCCCCGTTGTGAGAACTTTTAACCCACCAATAGCCGCATTGCCCGCAGTTTGCAAAACTGGGCAAAAAGGCTTTCCGGTTCGCAAAGCGCATGTGTCGGCTTGACACCCCGGCAACTTAGCATATGTGGGATACACCCTTTTGCTAGTGCCTCTTAGTCTGAGGTTTGACCCAAAGGTATCAATGGTCTGAAATCTGCCACTTCTTAGGAGTCCGGCCATGTATACATTGTAGTGCTCCGGGGTCTTTCATCCCTGACACTTCCATAGACTGAGGGTCGCCGGTTCAGCAGTATCCCCTTGAAGTGCCACAAAGGGAATACCCTGAGCTCATTCACTCCTAACACATTTACATGCCAGAGGATTTTTCCCGGGCTTATAGAAAAAACAGTTCCTGTCTGTACATTTTAAAATCACTGTTGATCACACTTCATTCAAACGTCATGTTCTGGGTGTACCATCACTGTAATTTTTATATGTATCTTTGTGTTTTATTTATTTACCCTTGCACACCAAAAATCAGGGTTCTGGGTGCCTCCATTCTCTAGTTATCCCCCTTAATTGAAATGCCGGTTTCTGGGAACCAAGTTCACCGAATTCTCACGTCAATTGACACAGTTCCCACGCCAACTGACTTTCCGGCTTTCAAGTTAAGGCACGGATACATTCTATCAGTAAAACCTCTTCCGATTTAACCGCAAGCCACTTATTCAATTGACTTGTGGTTACAGGTCAAACCGATAGAAAATAGATACCCATTCTTTACACAGACTGCTTAACCGCAGCCACGCTTCTTCAATCAGTGCTTACTGTGATGCTCACTACTCCATCTTGTGTCTCCACAGAATATAGCAGGCAATGCATTCATTTTCATACAGCAGGCCGGGAATAACCTGCAAATGGGGGTTAGAAAGGCTGGGACAGGGCAAAAACAGTGGTGTAGTGCAAAGACTGTTAACCCCTTCATTCCCAATGCGAGTAAGGATTAATCAGCCGGGTATAACATTTATTTTAGGCCTGATTAACCCTTCACTCGCCACAGTCAGCCATAAATTGTTGTGGGTTAAAGTTTCTAAATGTTCTAGTGAGTAGAACTTTAGGGCTTGTCTTGAGTTGTTTGATTTTCCTTACACAATACACTATTGCATGATTACTAAAAATGAAATGTAGGATACCAGAGGATTGGATTATGTTGTATGAAAAGCGGGAATAAAGAAAACAAGTCTGAGGGTTAAAATGAGCACAGAATGACGAATAAGTTTATTGCGTCCAGGTGCACACATAGGAGAAAGCTTCAAAACAAAAGCTCTCTGCAGAAATATGGCCTACAGGACATATTTATACCCTAATACTAAAGCTCACACCCCCTTTATGAGGTGGCTTGTGCATCATTACATATGCGTATAAGATAAACAAATATTAATACGAGAACATTGATTTAATAACATAAATGTAAAAAATAACAAAAATTAATTAAGTCAGCTACAAAATTATTATGCAGGCTCGTAACCTTTTCCCTACATACGTTGGTTTCTTGGAAGGGTGTATTTGATCATGAGACCCTCCCCCTAAATGTGAGAAGTGACTGTTATCTCTGTCTAGTTTCACAAGGTTTGTAGCTAGCTGATGGCTTACTATCAAAAAAATGGCCTAGGAGCAAAAGAAAGAAAAAAAATGTTTCTTTAAAACTCAACTTTCATTCCATTCCAACTTTCATGCAGACAATAGACGAAATGGATGACAAGATCAGGCACCTAAGATGGATGCTGAACAAAATGGCTGCTTGGATCCTAGTGCTGTTTACATCAGCCCCCCCCCCTTCCTCCCCCTGCCCCTCCTTGCATCATATTCTCAACTTTCTCAGTTAGGACAAGAGGATAGAATCCAATCGATCAAGGAATGGTTGCCAGATTTTAGGTTTGTGCACATGTGTTGGGAAATTAGTTGGATTAAATGTAGTGAATTGAATTGTATCCAAATGTTGTTTTTAGGGTCAAGCCAATTGAGATTGAAATCCCCAAGAACAAACAGCTCACTAACTCTTCACATTCAGACAGGAAATTGTGCCAAGAAAATTAATGATATCAGTCAGGGATTGTAGTGGGGCTTTAGAGGGCAGTAAAGGCCAGCAAGAATAATGGGTTTATAGAAGGAGGTATATTTTAGCAACTAGCATTTCAAAAGAGGATGGGCTTAGGGGGCAATTTAGCAGCGTAAATTGTAAGAAGTCTTCAATATAAAATAACACCCCTCCTTCTCTCTTGAAACTATCTTTCCTTAAAATGGAGTATCCCTGAATGGAGATAAATACATCAAGGGTTTTTGGAGTTAGCCATGTTTCAGTGAGAATTATGGCTTTAGGCTTATGCAAAAGGCACTATGCTCTTAGCTCATCCAGTTTTGGCAGATGGTAAACCCATTTTAAATGGTAAACGGGGAGCCATTTTTGGAATTTGAAAGGTGCGTTATCAGGGGTATGGGACTGATGTGAAAAGGGAGGTCCTGGGTTTAGTTCAATGTCACGGGAGACCAATGCTTTTAACACAAAAATACCCGAATCCTTTGATTGAGCAAAACGTGAGATCAAATAAATTGTAATTTTTTTCACACAATGAACATACACATCTTAATTTACAAAATAATACGAAAATACACTTACTTAGTTACAATGTTAACTCTGGTTACAGGAAAGATCTTAGATGGAATCTCAGGTGAATCTTTTTACAACATGTTGAATCTACATCCTGACTGACTGCACAGACTTTTAAAACCTAAAGTCCTATCTTTACTGTGCAACCAAACGCGGTGTGGGAAAAAAACATCCCACCAATTGGAAAGGTTCGCCCATACTTCAGGAAGCCTGGCAGAAGCTTCAAGGTATGTGTAGGAGGACATGTGCAGAGGTACACAAAGGAGACTGTTTTAAGGTGAAATTAAAACAAGGCTTTATTGTGCCTGTCGCTTTAAAAACAGCAAAAATCAACATAAGAGAAAAGCCAAACAAAAAAAACTATCTCTGCTTTGGAGACTATCTACAGATTTGGCTCAGCCCTCTCTGACTGGGTTGGTTAGCTAAGCTATTTACCAGCCGCAAATCATGGAGACATTTATCAATACACATAGACATAGATAATAGTCTTATACGAAAAGTCTTATCTGTTAGCTGGGCTGCTGTAGGGGAAGCTTCTCTGCTCTCTTGGAACTGCACCCTTGTGTGCACAGGCAATATCAGGCTCCAAGATTAGAATCTTGTCCCCTTTGTCTTGTGGTCAGCTTGTCGCTCAAGACATCTGTCCTTCCTTGGTTCAGCCCAGTTGTGAACTAAGGAATCTCTGCTCTGTCTCCTAGTTCAGCTCAGGTGTGAGCTAAGGAGTCTCACTTCCTGTCTCAAAGGCAGGCTTTTTCTACCACCTGCAATCAGCCAGGTGGTGTTAGTTAATTGCCTACCAGCAGTTAACCACCACACTGCTGGATTAGAGGCACATTTGTGAACAGGGATAAGTCCCCTGTTACAGTATGCCACAGACATGTGCGAACTTTGGCCCTAAGCCGCTTAGCATACCTAGCCAAGCCCACTTCCCTGGTGACAGGTTGTCTCCCTGACACCTGGACATCTGTCAGGGACAAACTGTTTACCTCTCCCCCACCTCACTTAGCACTTTAACCTGTCAAATCCTTTGTCAACTCCAGACCTAGTCAGACATTCTGGGACCATCTCTTCAGGGTGCCTTAGAAGTCCGGGGTTAAATTATGCATGACTCACTTGCAGGGATGTCTTGTCATATACCTTTTGATCATGGTACTTGTGAATCAAGTGTTTCCGCTGCTCCGCCTGCTTGAATGTAAATGCCCTTGCTCTTATAATTTGAATACACCAAAAAGAGGGGGACTTTCATTCTTTACTTTTTATGAAAGTTTAAAATACAGAAACCCTAATCATTTTAATGATTTCCCCCTAGCAGTATGCATAGCAAAAATCAGAGCGCTGGAACCTTCCTATCCAAAGTTAGCTTGCTGCTTATATGCTACGCGCAAGGCTGCTGGTTTTTAAAAAAAACCTTTTCCTTTCTTGCGGGCTGCAGAGCTGACACTCTTTTATGTGATATTGTTATTTTGAGTCAATTTATAAAGCTTTGGAATATTGACTGATGGTTCTTTTCTCTTTTGCGCTTCCTTTTTGTGTATAAGAGCTGACTCTTTACATATTAACTTAAAAACCCCTGTAACTCTCTTCACCTTATATCTGGTGAGAGAGGTACGGAACCCCTCACTGGGTTCTGGGATTTGGGCATACCCCAGGACCTGTAATGTAACCCAGTTCCCTGCTGTTACGCCGATGCTCGCCACAAACCGGGACCGGACCGCGGGGCTGAGGTGGGGTTATATAATCACCGACCTGAGTCCACGCAGACTGATCCGGAGTGCGCAGTTCGTAGTCGTACATCGCAGGGTCAGGATTGGAGAAGGCAGCATCGTCGTTATGGAAGCAGGAGTTCGGCAACAGGTAGTCAGGATTTCCCCGCTTCAGCTTAGGAGCGTGAGCGCGGGGGTGGCTTCTGCGCGAGGAGCGGCCTCGGCCCATGACGCCGATCTCAGCAGGAGGAGACAGCAGGCTGGCCGAAGTTCACCGCAGGGCAGCGTCGGGAAGAACCAATGCTTCAGCGCAGAAGTCCAAGGCAGGTCACTGCAAGAGGATCGCAGCAAGCCGCAGGAAAGGAAGGGTAGCCACTGCTAGGAGGGAATGCAGCAGGTACCGGAGCTGGCAACACGCTTCAGCACAGACGTCCCGGGTAGGCCACTGCAGGAGAATAGCAGCAGGCCAGTGCTGGCATCAACGCTTCAGCACAGACGTCCAGGGCAGGCCACTGCAAGGAGATAGCAGCAGGCCGCAGGAAAGGAAGGGTAGCCACTGCTAGGAGGGAATGCAGCAGTACCAGTGCTGGCATCAACGCTTCAGCACAGACGTCCAGGATAGGCCACTACAGGAGAATAGCGGCAGGCCACAGGACAGGAAGGGTAGCTACTGCTAGGAGGGAATGCAGCAGTTACCAGTGCTGGCATCAACGCTTCAGCACAGACGTCCAGGGTAGGCCACTGCAAGGAGATAGCAGCAGGCCAGTGCTGGCAACAACGCTTCAGCACAGACGTCCAGGACCAGGCCTCTGGATACTCAGGAACTTGGAAGGTAAGAACGCTAGGAGAGAGGCCTGGGGTGGTTTGTGGCAGAGACAGTAACATAGAGGTAGGAATAGTTATGCTCGGCGCTGGTTCAGAGCCAACGCCTAGAATATAAAGGGCGGAGATCCAATCACAGGAGGAGGGTGTGTGAGAATTCCTCCAATGAAGTAGCACAGGGCAGAAGCTGCAATGAGAGGCAGCACCTGTGCCATAGATTGCCAGAGGAAGCTTGCAACTGCACAGGTCTGCACGGCAATAGTCAAAGCCAGTAGTGGATTCCTTACACCTGCCCAGTCTTACTGCCCTGGTTTGTGCTGAAGCAGGGAGATTTGGCAATTAGCTGCAAACTGCTTTCTAGGGAGGATTTTATCCGGTGGTCTGTGTTCCTCATGAATCCAGGGAGATTCCTGAGTGCATGTTTTGGGGTACCCGCAACATTGGCCCCCTTCTACCCAAACACACCCTGAAAACAATTTACCATAACATCACCCCTGAAACTCACGCCTTGCACATCTCTGCTGATTATCACTCCTGGAACAGTAAAAACCAACACATCTTTATTACACATGCAGTTACATGCCACAATTGGGTTGAAAAGCTGACACTCACAATTCTCCAATATGGCTCAGGGGCACCCAGCCGGGTCAAATACCGTTATTAATGGCCTGGGTACCCCTTCACCATAACACCTCCCCACCTCAAAGTGTTGGCACTGGCACAACCGCCCCATCCGGCGGTTTCACTGGTGGCACAGCTCTTGAGGTTAAATGTTCAACAGGACGGTCCTTGTGGGATAGTTCATCTGCACTGCTGTGCCCACTGCCCTCCTCCCCTATTGGGCTGAGCACAGTCCTGATGCCAAAGTCTGAGGCATCTGTCTGCACCCAAAACTTTTTAGAGAAGTCTGGTGCAGCTGGGATCAGAGCACAGGTCAGTGCGGTCGTTAATGCATGACAAGCTTTGCAGGTGGAAGACCAGACAACCAGTACTGAGGGTTGCTTCTCGGTCAAGTCAGTCAGGGATTCAGTCACAGCCCTGTGCTGGGGGACAAACTTTCTGTAGTAGCCAGCGGTGCCTAGGAAAGTCAGATGCCCTCCACTCACCCTGTGCCCTAGGTACAACACCTCAGCTCTTCCTATTAAGCACTTAGGGGGTTCCAAGGTAAGCCCTGCTTCCCTCATTCTGGCTAGTCCTGCCGCTACCTGCACTAGCTGTAAATCCCATGAATGACTATATCCAGCTATCTCCTTCAGGTATGCCCTTACATACTTCTGCACTCCCTCCAGTAACCTACTGACCAGGCGTCGGAAGGTAGCCAGGGCACTCCTCATCCCGAATGGCATCATTAAAAACTCAGAAGCCACTTGGAGTGATGAAGGCTGACTTCTTCCTAGCCTCCCTCTCTATACTGCCCTTCACCTCTGCAAATATCCGGTAGGGATACTTACACAGAGGACGCAGATCATCTGTATGCACAGGAGGATCTGTACTATGTGTCCTGCCCGGTGGTCCGAGAACAGAACCCTATGCTGTTCTAACCTAGCCCTGGCTTCTGCTCCTAGCTGCCTACGTATTCGGGACCCTAGCCCAACTAGAATCTCCCTAGGAAAACCTATCCTAGCAAAGATACCTGGCACTACCTGAGCTACTCTCTGAAACAGTTTCTCCATTACCGGTAACGAGTACAGGAGTATCCGCACACAATCACCCGCTTTACCCTCTGGCAGGCAGGCATCACCGGGGCGGCAGAAATCTGCCACTGCCCCTGATGCCTCTGGCCTGGAGTAATGCTGCAACAGCTGGGCTCTCATCTGAGTGACCCCCTGATGCACCGCTAGTGGAATGGAGCGGGCTCCCTGCAATACTTGCTGCCCACACTACCTGGGTACCACTAACCGTCTTCTACCTGTCCAGACTCTGTCTAACACGGTAGATCCTGGCTCCCTACACCATAGCCTGCGGTGCCACAGCAAGTGGTCTGACCCCTCACTTTCCCAAGATTCAGACGCCCGCAGTCTCATACCTTCTAAGCTGGGGTCAGCTTTCACCGCATCCCTAAATTTTGTTCCTAACACTAACCACCCACCCTTAGTCTCTAAGTCAGGGGAAAGAGGAACAGGTAAAGGGAACAGTAAGTCGGTCACTGGTCGCGACTCAGTAGTCTGGCTTACCTGTCTGGTCTCCACAGAGACTGCTGGAACTGTTGGTTCCAAATGCAGAGGGGCAGGGGTTGGTTCTGTGGTGATCCCTGATGACTGGCTCCTAGTGATCGCTGCAACAGGAGCCAGCTCTGCTGTGAACACACAGGTTACATGCCCCAGGTCATTGCCAAGCAAAACTGCGGCATCTAACCAGGCAATACCCCCACCTCCCTCATGCCACATCCGGCACCCCAATCCAAAAAGACCCGGGCAACCTGGAGCGACCGCGTCCTCTGTCTGGCATGGTCACACGCATCCCGGTGCCTGGGAGCAAATCCTCTGGCCGGACCATGACCAGGGTAACGGTGGCCCCGGAATCCAGCAAGCCGTCTGCTTGTCGATCCCCAATGGTCACCCTCCGCAGATGTTTCTGCTGGGCATCACTGGGCTGCATCCCGACTGATGCAATCTGCTGGTTCCTGGGGGTCAAGTGCAGATCTCTCTGTAGACATGTTTGCCACAAACCGGGACCGGACCGCGGGGCTGAGGTGGGGTTATATAATCACCTACCTTAGTCCGCTCAGACTGATCCGGAGTGAGCAGTTCATAGTCGTACGTAGCAGGGTCAGGATTGGAGAAGGCAGCATCGTCGTTATTCAAGCAGGAGTTCGGCAACAGGTAGTCAGGAGTTCCCCGCTTCAGCTTAGGAGTGTGAGCGCGGGAGTGGCCTCTGCACGAGGAGCGGCCTCGGCCCATGACACAGGTCTCAGCAGGGGGAGACAGCAGGCTGGCCAAAGTACACTGAGGGGCAGCGTCGGGGAAACCAACGCTTCAGCACAGAAGTCAGGAACGGGCCTCTGCATGGAACTAGCAGCAGGCCTCAGGAAACGAAGGGTAACCTCTTCTTAGGGGAGAATGCAGCAGGTACCAGTGCTGGCTAAACAACGCTTCAGCATAGGAGTCAGGAACGGGCCTCTGCATGGAACTAGCAGCAGGCCTCAGGAACTTAGGAACTAGGGATAAGAACTAGAGAGGTTAGTACACCAGGAGACAAGCCAGGGTGGCTGGTGGCAGAGATAGTAACGTCCAGGGAAGGATTTTATGCTCGGCACTGATTCAGAGCCAAAGCGCAACATATAAAGGGCGGAGATCCAATCACAGGGGAAGCGTGTGTGAGCATTCCTCCAATGATGGAGCACAGGGCAGAAGCTGCAATGAGACAGCACATGTGCCATTGATTGCCAGAGGAAGCTTTTGCAACTGCAGAAGTCTGCAAGGCTATAATCAAAGCCAGGAGTGGATTCCTTACAGTACCCCTCCCCCCTTCAGGTGAGACCTCCGGACGAACAGGGTCCATCACAGATTTGGGGGACATGGAGTTGTTTCTAAACCTCCATAGGCGAGAGGTGGCGTTGAAAGCCCACGGTTTGTTGGTATTCCTTACAGTACTCCCACCACTGGGTGTGAAGCCTGCGTGGACAGGACCATTCATAGGTCTGGGAGACATTGAGTTGTTCCTGAAGTGTCTCAGGCGAGATTTAGGTCCAAAATCCAGGTGTACATTGTCGAGTGCCGCCAAGGACAGTGGTGGCACTGCGGTTTTTGGTACATGGGCAATGGGACCAGGGGACTCCGGAATAGGGATATCAGAAGGGCAGCAGCCAGGTGTCCGGTGCATAGTAATACTCCAAGGGTATGGGACACAGGACACTGATTGTCAGACAAAAATGGCAGAGGGAATGGGGCAGGAGGGTTCACTGCAAACTATTGACGCGGTACTCTTGATACAAAGCAGGGTTGCTATCCTAAGCAATTCGAGAGAGTCTGTACCAGTGTATACGCAATTCTTGGTTGTGGTACTGGCAGTTGAAGAAGGTCCGCCTCCTTTGGTCTGTGATCTTTAGAGAGAATCAAATCCGAAGTTGTGGCCTTGGCGAAGGGCATAGTAAGCATCAAGGAGACAGTAGGGGACAGCATGTCTATTCCACTAGTGGACCCATAGAGAACAGGGACAGACGCTTCAGGTAAAGCGACGAGGTCCAGTAAGGGTGTCTTCATTTTAGAGAAAGACCAAATGCCATCCAGAAAGGGCACTTTAGGCACCGCACAGAGACCTGCGATTAAGGAGTCTGTTTGAAAGGTGAAAAAACAGATCTTATCCAAAAAAAACAGGAAGGCGGGTAAGCGGTGCATCAGCCTAAGGAAAAAAAGTCTTGGGGTTAAAGCTGGGTACCTCCAACACCGAGAAAGAAAACAGAGAACTAGAGCTTGGCTTAGGAGGGGAGGTCCCAGGTACCCAGGTCTCGCATGATACTGTGGGAGAAGCAATGCGAAATATTACTGTTTTAAACATAGGGTTCTTAACATCGGTAGCTCCAGGCACCTTCCTGAAAGGTAACCCTAGTTTAGCGACAGGACAGTAATAGTAAGTACCCCAAGTATTGTGGAAGACACAGGGAAATATAAGTCCATCTTAAAAACGGGGTTTTTCGACAAAAGGGACACAGCGGGTATTACTGAATGTTCCAAATGTGATACCCCTGAGTTCGTGGTAGTAGACTTGCAGTCAGTAGTGGATACCCCAAATACTGTGGGCGAATCAGCGTGAAACAGTATTATTAAAGGAGTGGACATCCCAGACTTAAAGTCATCTTTAATCATCCCGGAGGCTGTGGCATGATCGGTGAAAGAAACTGGGGTAGACTTTCCAATAGAAACAAGGGACATCTTGCTTGTCACTGAAGTGGGTGATTGAGAACCAGCAGGAACTGAACTAGCTACTGTTATAAAATCAGAGAACATTGTGCTTGTTTCAGAATTGGATCCCTGAGAATCCCTAGTGAGGGCATCAGACTCCATGGGTGACTCAATGACAGGGGTCTTGAAACCAATTAAAGGAATTGCAGGTATCACAGACTTAATAGGAGAAATACCTTGCAAAACAGGAATTTTAGTAAAGGTGATAGGCATCTCACAGACTACCGCAGAGGTGGAGAGCAGGCAGTCAGGCTCTACCTCAGGAGTCAGAGAGAAGCCAAGGGTTAACACAAGAAGTGATGGGGAGACTCTAGAAGCCGTAAGGGGAGATTCAGAGCGTAGTAAGGGATTAGGGGCAGATAAGCTGAACTCTGAAGGGATAGCTTGAGGGGCCGTAGAAGGGAGGCTAATAGCTGTCACCGGTTCCAAGGAGACAGACTTAGAGTCAAGGACAGGAATAGCAACACTCAGAGACAGAGGAGGAAAATCATTGGGAACAGGCATCACAGATAGGACAAACGGAAGTGAGCTAGGGAAGGTTGCTTCTACAACAGAAGATTTAGTAACGGCAGAGCTTAACTCAGCGGCTGCTGGAGAACTTTTAACTACAGTGAGAAGGGACTGCCGGTTCACAAAATCAGGGGTAAAGGGAGTTTTAAATTTGAAAACCTGATCCTTCAAAAAGGAGGGGCCTGACTGTAATTGTACTAAGGGAGCAACAGCAGATACGCTGATCTCAGAAGGGGTCACTTGGAAAGGGGCATAATATGTACTGTTCGCTTTTAACCCTAGGATTTGAGAAGAGGAGAACACAGACAGTACAAGGGGGGCAACCACAACTGTGCTGGTCTCTGAAGTGGATATTTGGAAAAGAGTGTCTGGGACATCAGAAACGACTACAGATTCCATGAAAAGGGGTCTATGCCCAGAAGCAGGGATTTCAGTTCTCTGAGTGACAGACGGGGTCAGCGAAATACCTAGGAGTTGGGATTCTACGAACAGGCTTAGGGAAACAAACGGTTCTAGAATACTTTTAACTGGAGCCAGTATTATTGCCGAAAGTTCAGGGGGCGTAGCCCCGAGAATTTTAGCTGAGTCAGGGGGCATAAGGGGTTCATCCTCTGAAGCTAAGGAGGTGTCCTTGACTGGCGGACTACAGGGATTTACCAAGGGAGGTTCATAGGGCTGACCTGCAGGGGTTAACATAGGAAAAACCTCAAGGGTTAAGTTAGGCTGTACCTGAGAATCAGGAAAAGAGACGCTAGTCTCCGAGAGTGGGAACATAGGGGGTTCAGCTTCTTGCCCTAGAGACCTAACATTAGTCTGTGGGATACAAGGGTTAACAATGGGAACCTCAAAGAGCAGACTAGCAGGGGTTAAAACCGAAATAACCTCAGGAACAGAGCTTAGAAATTCTGAGTTAGAAAGAGAGGGCAAACAGGATTCATTCTCTGGTGTTAGGGAAGACACACTGACCTGGTGGATGCAGGGATTTACAGTGGGGGACTCATAGGCCTGACTAGCAGGGGTTAAGACAAGAATAACCTCGGGGACAGAACCCAGGGAGGTTAACTCAGGACTAGGGACAGTGGCAGCTTCTTCCTTAGCGGGGAGCGACAGGGAGATGGTTTGGCCTTTCTAAGGAGGCGGTGGTACCCCCATGGGTTTAGTAACAGAGCTGGCAGAAAAGAAATTGTGATTAGAAAGTGCGTAGGCAGCAAGAAGAGGGTCTCGCTCACTTAAGATTAGGTCAAAATCTTGTTACAACACACGGGCAGCATCTAGAATCTGATCTAGAGTCTTACGATCTGAGGTGGAAAAAACAACGTGCCGTTGAGAGCAGGTCCTGTTGAGACTTTCTTTCCACCTTAAATTGCTGAGATCTAGTAAGGAGTTCTTTGCGGATCAGTCTTTCCTGAGGGGTTAAACCTTTATACATGAATGCACTCTCAGCCGGAGGCAGTCTCTCAAACAGGTATGGTCTTCCAAGCAGGGACTGGTCCGCAGCCTGGGACATAGGTACAATAAAGCATTTACCAACCCCCGCCACGGCGCGGTCTGGTTTTGTGGGGCCGAGCATACTGTTACGTCGATGCTCGCCACAAACCGGGACCGGACCGCGGGGCTGAGGTGGGGTTATATAATCACCGACCTTAGTCCGCGCAGACTGATCCGGAATGCACAGTTCGTAGTCATACGTAGCAGGATCAGGATTGGAGAAGGCAGCATCTTCGTTATTCAAGCAGGAGTTCGGCAACAGGTAGTCAGGAGTTCCCCGCTGCAGCTTAGGAGCGTGAGCGCGGGAGTGGCCTCTGCGCGAGGAGCGGCCTCGGCTCATGACGCCGGTCTCAGCAGGGGGAGACAGCAGGCTGGCCAAAGTACACTGCGGGGCAGCGTCGGGGAAACCAACGCTTCAGCACAGAAGTCAGGAACGGGCCTCTGCATGGAACTAGCAGCAGGCCTCAGGTAACGAAGGGTAACCTCTTCTTAGGGGAGAATGCAGCAGGTACCAGTGCTGGCTAAACAACGCTTCAGCACAGGAGACAGGAACGGGCCTCTGCATGGAACTAGCAGCAGGCCTCAGGAACTTAGGAACTAGGGATAAGAACTAGAGAGGTTAGTACACCAGGAGACAAGCCAGGATGGCTTGTGGCAGAGACAGTAACGTCCAGGGAAGGATTTTATGCTCGGCACTGATTCAGAGCCAAAGCCCAACATATAAAGGGCGGAGATCCAATCACAGGGGAAGGGTGTGTGAGCATTCCTCCAATGATGGAGCACAGGGCAGAAGCTGCAATGAGAGACAGCACATGTGCCATTGATTGCCAGAGGAAGCTTTTGCAACTGCAGAAGTCTGCAAGGCTATAATCAAAGCCAGGAGTGGATTCCTTACAGGACATCCCTCTGTGGGTTGATTCCACGCTGGACTTGACTCCTCTGTGTGTGCCAGTCAAACACGGGCGACCGGCCTCGCAGCTGGTGAGCGTTGCCCCAGGTGGGGTGGCCTGAACCTGGCACGGTCCGGACAGCCAGGTTTGATGTGACAGACTTTGTTACAAAGATAGCACCTTCTCTCATGCCTGAATTCTGCAGGCTTAGAACTGCTGTGTGCTGCTGAAGGCTGCTGTACCCACTGATGAGTTTACTTTGCTCCCCTGGCTGGCACAGCTGGTCTTTTGGGAGCATCTTTCTCCTCCATCAGGACACGGCTGCATAAATACTCATCAGCCATCCTGGCAGCTTCCACATGGGTCTTATGTTTACGGTCAAAACCCATGCCCTCACGTCCGAGGGGAAATGTTGCAGTAACTGTTCCTGAAACATTAAGTCCAGTAGCGTGGTAGGTACATTGTAGCACCAAAACCCTCCACCCACTGAGTACCCTGGCGTGCCATGCGGGCACCATAGTTCACAAAGGACTTCTGAGGATGGTGTTCCTCTGTTCTGAAGTTGCCTCTGTACACTTCTGGGGTGAGTGCATACCGCAACAGCAGTAAATCTTTCACATGCTCAAAATCATCCCAGTCCTCTCATGGGATGGACTGCAGGCTTTGCCCAACAACAGGGGGTGCAGTCGCAGCACCCAGTCCTTAAGCACTGTGTTTCAAAGTCAGATAAAAATCCATCAATCTTGTCTGTGCCACAGACAAGCTTGTTAAAACTGTGGTGATTAACTTGGGGGACAGCCTTCTCTCCATTGACCAGGTGAGAGTGAGGGGTCACTTGTTCGTGAATAGCTGCCAGCATGCTAATTCGCTCAACAGCTGTAGTGTTTTCCCCCCATGAGGCAAGAAGTGATTTTAGCCAGAGTTAGGGGTTCCCACAGGTACAGGGACAATTGGAACTGTAGGCACAATGTCCCCCACAATCCCCAGACCTAATCTTTCACCAATATCCTGGTGAGCACCCTCTCCCTCCCCTTGTTCATCTCCCTCCAGGGCTGGTATAACGTCCTGCACCCAAGACTGAAGTAACACCACTGCGGCTGCAGTCACAGTAGCCGTGCTTTTTGGCAGAGAAATGCTTGCTTCATGCAGCTCCAAATCCTCCTCCAGTTGTGTATTTGCCCGACCAGCCGTCGGTAAGCCATATTCTTCACACCGGGCAATGAGCCTGGCATGATCCCAGGACCGGAATCTCCCTGCTCGCTTGTCCATGCTTCACCCGCTGGCAACAAGATATGGCACAAAGAGTGACTGTGTTTTTCGCCTCTTTTGTAAATCATGTGTATGCTACCTCATGCTTTGGGAGCTCGCAACTTCGAGTTTCCCTCTATGCTATAGTACCCCGCAAGATACTATATAATAGGCTCAATAAGGTCCCGCCACTGCCACCAGTTAATAGAAGCCGGTCATGGGAGACCAATGCTTTTAACACAAAAATACCCGAAACCTTTGATTGAGCAAAACGTGAGATCAAATAAATTGTAATTTATTCACACAATGAATATACACAGCATAATTTACAAAATTATACGAAAATACACTTAGTTACGATGTTAGCTCTGGTTACAGGAAAGATCTTAGATGGAATCTTAGGTGAATCTTTTAACATCATGTTGAATCTACCTCCTGACTGGTTGCACAGACTTTTAAAACCTCACAAGTCCTATCTTTACACTGTGCAACCAATCGCAACGTGGGAACAAAACATCCCACCTATTGGCAGGCGTCGCCCATATTTCAGGAAGCCTGGCAGAGGCTTAAATGTATGCCACGGGCATGTGCGAACTTCGGCCCTATGCCGCTTAGCATACCTAGTCAAGCCCACTTCCCTGGTGACAGGTTGTCTCCCTGCCCCCTGATACCTGGACATCTGTCAGGGACAAACTGTTTACCTCTCCCTCTCCTCACTTAGCACTTTAACCTGCCAAGTCCTTTGTTAACTCCGGACCTGGTCAGACATTCTGGGACTATCCCTGCAGGGTGCCCTAGAAGTCTGGGGTTAAACTATGCATGACTCACTTGCAGGGCTGTCCTGCCATATACCTTTTGATCATGGTTCTTGTGAATCAAGTGTTTCTGCTGCTCAGCCTGCTTGAATGTAAATGCCCTTGCTCTTATAATTTTAATACACCAAAAAAAGGGGGACTTTCTTTCATTACTTTTTATGAAAGTTTAAAATACAGAAACCATAATCGCTTTAATGATTACCCCCTAGCAGTATGCATAGCAAAAATCAGAGCGCTGGGACATTCGTATCCAAAGTTAGCTTGCTGCTTATATGCAAGGCTGCTGGTTTTTAAAAAAACGTTTTCCTTTCTTGCGGTTGGCAGTGAAACACTATTGCATTGCGCACACACGATACATAACTGCTATAATGTAACTCAGCATAATGATGTGGTTCTCTTATGCTTAGCGGGACACATACAGACAATTACAATACATTTACAGCACTGCAGCCAATACAGGGCTGCAGAGCTGACACTATACATGTTAACTTAAAAACCCCTATAACTCTCTTCACCTTATATCTGGTGAGAGAGGTACGGAACCCCTCACTGGGTTCTGGGATTTGGGCAAACCCAAGGACCTGTAATGTTACCCAGTTCCCTGCCAGGTCGTACTGCCCTGGTTTGTGGTGAAGCAGGGAGATTTGGCTATGATCTGCAAACTGCTTTCTAGGGAGGATTTTATCCGGCGGTCTGTGTTCCTCATGTACTCATGTCCGCAGGAATCTGTGGAGATTCCTGAGTGCATGCTTCGGCGTACCTACAACATTGGCCCCCTTCTACCCAAACACACCCTCAAAACATTTTACCATAAAATCACCCCTGAAACTCAAGCCTTGCAAATCTCCGCTGGTTAGCACCCCTGGAACAGTAAAAACCCACACATATCTTTATTACACATGCAGTTACATGCCACAATTGGGTTGAAGAGCTGACACTCACAATTCCCTAATATGGCTCAGGGGCACCTAGCCGGGCCAAAAAGCTTTATTAATGGCCTGGGTACCCCTTCACAGTCACATTCAATGCCCTCTGCTAAAGAGACTAACAATATAAATATAAATTTGAATAATTGTTTGCAGGCTGCAAAGTTGCCATTTGACTGAGTGATAGTAGGTGTGCTGGTTTTCAGAGCGCTCTGCCAACATTTTGTAGATAATGAAAGACTTTTGTGTAGTCCAGGGTGTACATTTGCTGTGGGTCAGGAAGGGGGAGGTTGCAGTGGATAGAAAGAGTAACATTTGCATGAGGTCACAGTAAAGAACAGAATTGAGGTGAGCAGGAGGTTCATTTTCAAAAAGGTAGATACATTTAAAAAAAATACTTTAGTAGAATTAAAATACAGGATTACAAGGTTGCCAGTAGAGTTTCCTACTTGATGTCAAATTGTTGATTGAGGAATACACTGGGAGAGAGGAGGCACTAAGTCAGTAGTGGGATACAAAAAAGGGACTGAATGAAGGCACTAAATATATGCCACACATAATAATGTTATCAACATCAAATTCCAATGGTAACCATTCAATAATATACAATTAAACTACAATAGTAACCAGATAACATTTAAATTAAACAAACCAAAAAAAATATAAACAAACTCATTTTTACACAGGAAACAAATAAGTGAAAATGTTATTTTGATGGGGAATGTCATCTTTTTACATAGAGACGTTATTGTCCACAATTTCAGGCAGCCCTGTTCACCACCTTAGAGGTCATTGTAAGCATAAAAAAAGCAAGGGAAATGCTTACATTCTCCAGAAGTCAAACATCTCAACACACTAATATTATTAGGATTATATTATTATTATTATTACTTCATCATTTGCATATTTTATATTGTACATAGCACCCTACAGGGTATGGTTGGCAAAATAGGGCAGGGGTGCGCAAACTGAGGTGCACAAGATTTTCCGGGGGGATGCGCGGCGGTTACAGAGGTCTAGCGCTCTTCCCCAAGGCATTTAAATGAAGTGCAGGGGGAAATCGCAAGGCCTCTTTAACTTCCCTTACCTGAGACGTTGCATGACCCCCGCTATGCCATTTGACGCCGGAGCCAAGGTAAGGGGGTGAGCAAGGGTGGACAACATGCCGGGGGGCGCAAGGGAAAAAGTTTGCGCACCTTTGCTGTAAGGTACTGTGTAAAACATAAAAGAAACAAACTAGGGCCACTGGATTTATTGCAATGGAAAAACATGTATTTGCAGGGTGTTAACCAGTGGTTCCCAAACTGTGCGCCGCGGCGCCCTGGTGCGCCGTGGCTTGGCTAGAGAGGCGCCGCGATCAGGGCCGCCAGCAGAGGGGAACAAGGGCCAGTAAATGTAAAAAAAAAACGCTGAACCTGGCACCGGGTCTCCCTGTTGTCAGCGCCGGAAGTAGGTTGGGTTAGCTTCCGGCGCGAGAGGGAGGCCCGGCGCACGCTGGAGGAGCAGCACCGGGAGACAGATGTCTCCCAGCAGCACTAACACCCCATACCCCCCCGGCCAAAACCGCCACCCCCCGGCAGCATCGGTGCACCATCACCAACTTTTTAAATGTATTGGGGTTGTGGGGGTAATTTTTAAATGTATTGGGGGTGTGGGGGTAATTTTTAAATGTATTGGGGGTGTAGGGGTAATTTTTAAATGTATTGGGGGTGTGGGGGTAATTTTTAAATGTATTGGGGGTGTGGGGGTAATTTTTAAATGTATTGGGGGTGTGGGGGTAATTTTTAAATGTATTGGGGGTGTGTGGGTAATTTTTAAGTGTGTGTGTGTATATATATATATATATATATATGCCCTGCCGCCAACAGCGGGGGACAGATGGTACTGGCGTCCCGTGCCCTATGAGTTAGGGGGTCCGGCCGTGCCCTTCGATAAATCCGGTCACCCGGTCACCACGGGGTGACAGGATTTAGCACGCTTGCGATGCGCCAGGCAGCGCGTGCGTCTCTGCAAAAGAAGAAAAAAAACCTCCCCCCTCTCCTGATTGGCTGGCGCGTGTTTGCTCGCTGCCAGGATTTTTTTTGGGCCCGCAGCAAGCTCTATACGAGCTTGCAAAGCGAGGCCAGCCCCTTCCTGCATAGAGCACATGGTGAGTACTGCTCCATGCCTTTCTTGCTTCCCCCTTGCCCCCCTGCTCCGATTTCCCCCCCCCTTCGTTCCGATTTCCCCCCCCCCTTCGTTCCGATTTTCCCCCCCCATTCGTTCCGATTTCCCCCCCCTTCGTTCCGATTCCCCCCCCCTTCGTTCCGATCCCCCCCCCTTCGTTCCGATTTCCCCACCCCTTCGTTCCGATTTCCCCCCCCTTCGTTCCGATTTCCCCCCTCCCACGTTCCGATTCCCCCCCCCTTCGTTCCGATTTCCCCCTCCCCCCTTCGTTCCGATTTCCCCCCCCCTTCATTCCGATTCCCCCCCCCCTTTGTTCCGATTCCCCCCCCTTCGTTCCGATTTCCCACCCCCCTTCGTTCCGATTTCCCCCCCCCCTTCGTTCCGATTCCCCCCCCCCCTTCGTTCCGATTTCCCCCCCCCCTTCGTTCCGATTCCCCCCCTTCGTTCCCATTTCCCCCCCCCCATTCGTTCCGATTTCCCTCCCCCCCCTTCGTTCTGATTTCCCCCCCCTTCGTTCCGGTTTCCCCCCCCTTCGTTCCGGTTTCCCCCCCCTTCGTTCCGGTTTTCCCCCCCTTCGTTCCGATTTCCCCCCCCTTCGTTCCGATTTCCCCCCCTTTCGTTCCGATTTCCCCCCCTTTCGTTACGATTTCCCCCCCCCCCTTTGTTCCGATTTCCCCCCCCCTTTGTTCCGATTCCCCCCCCCCCCTTTGTTCCGATTCCCCCCCCCTTCGTTCCGATTTCCCCCCCCCTTCGTTCCGATTTCCCCCCCCCTTCGTTCCGATTTCCCCCCCCCTTCGTTCCGATTTCCCCCCCCTTCGTTCCGATTTACCCCCCCCCTTCGTTCCGATTTCCCCCCCCTTCGTTCCGATTTCCCCCCCGCCCCTTCGTTCCGATTTTCCCCCCCCCCTTCGTTCCGATTTCCCCCCCCCCTTCGTTCCGATTTCCCCCCCCCCTTTGTTCCGATTTCCCCCCCCCTTTGTTCCGATTTCCCCCCCCCCTTCGTTCCGATTTCCCCCCCCCCTTCGTTCTGATTTCCCCCCCCCCTTCGTTCCGATTTCCCCCCCCCCCTTCGTTCCGATTTCCCCCCCCCCTTCGTTCCGATTTCCCCCCCCCCTTTGTTCCGATTTCCCCCCCCCTTTGTTCCGATTTCCCCCCCCCCTTCGTTCCGATTTCCCCCCCCCCTTCGTTCTGATTTCCCCCCCCCCTTCGTTCCGATTTCCGCCCTCCCTTCGTTCCGATTTCCCCCCCCCCCTTCGTTCCGATTTCCCCCCCCCTTCGTTCCGATTTTCCCCCCCCTTCGTTCCGATTTCCCCCCCCCTTCGTTCCGATTTCCCCCCCCCCTTCGTTCCGATTTCCCCCCCCCTTTCGTTCCGATTCCACCCCCCTTTCGTTCCGATTCCCCCCCCCCTTTCGTTACGATTTCCTCCCCCCCTTTCGTTACGATTTCCCCCCCTTCGTTACGATTTCCACCACCCCCTTCGTTCCTATTTCCACCCCCCCCTTCGTTCCTATTTCCACCCCCCCCCTTCGTTCCGATTTCCACCCCCCCCCCTTCGTTCCGATTTCCACCCCTCCCCCTTCGTTCCGATTTCCACGAGAGAGAGAGAGAGAGAGAGAGACAGAGAGACAGACACACACACACCAACTGCGCACTGCAACTGTTAGGTATGTATCTACAACTGTTTTCACTTTGTGCGTCGTGGAAAAATCCTGATCGCCTTGGGGGGCCTTGAAAAAATCCTGATCGCCTTAGGGAGGCTTGAACCGAAAAAGTTTGGGAACCACTGGTGTAAACTATCATTCAGTGGTAAAGCTTAAGGAATTAATGGGTGGGTAAGTTAGGTCCCTCCCTGTACTATGCCCACAATTATAAACATTTCTGGATCAATGCAATAAGTTTGACTGAAGATTCTGTATGAGTCAGTATTGCACTTAATGTTTTGTTTTTTTAATAAAACTTCATCATAATTTTTCTGACTTCCACATGATAGGTAAAATGAATTCACAAAACTGATGTTCACTTGCACACACAAACTCTGAATTTGTACATATATAAAAAAAATTGTGTGTATTTTGTTGACTATAGTTATACCAATAACAACAATAGTAAAACAGCAGCAGTAATAATAATATTGTCAGTATATGTTTTGATATTATTATTTTAAGATGACAACCAGCATTTATATCAGCATAACTATTTGGAGCAATTAGCAAAGCTCATTAGTTACTTTAGTCTGCAGCATCCCTTTAAACAGTTAATACAAAGCGACTGTCTTTTTTTTCTGGTGCAATTAGCATGAATCTGTTTCCACCTTTCACACAGACCTCTTGTATCTATTGATCACACGTTGATTGCTAAAGACAAAGCGAAATGTCTCTCCTTAAGTGTGAGATCAGGTGACCTACATTGTTCAGCTGGAGATAACAGGCTGTGACAATGGCTGTTTGATTACATGAGACCAACCAGATAGAGAGAGGCAGAAAGAACGGGGAGGGAGGTTTCCTAATTGGGAGCAGCAGCGTGCCGGACCTCTCTGCTCCTTTGTCCCCGGGTGAGGGGAGGTATTTTGCCCGTCAGGCAGGCGTCAGGCGCCGGCTCCAGGACAAAAGCTTGTCTGCTGCCAATGTGGCTGGGATTTCCAACTGCCCACCCTTTCTATTTCCCAGCGACGCGTTAACCCTTCATCTCTCACTTGTTGAGAGACATGAAACCAGAGCCCACAATTTCACGTTTTTTAATTTATTTTCCTCCTGAGTGACCTGTGACAAGAATATATTCTTGTATACAAGTGGAAGTTCTGGGAATGCTCAGGTCTCTCATGCCAGTGTCCCTTATTAAATGATCCATATCGCAATCTGGTTGATCAAAGTGTCCCTGTCTGCTACAGGACATCAGCTGCATCCAAAAGAAATCCTGCCGTTTACAACGAGATTTGTGTTGTTTATGCAGCAGCATAGTCTGATAGTAAATTGTTTTTTTCTACCTACTGTAAACTTGCTGCAAATAAAAAGCAACATGTTAATATATATATATATATATATATATATACATATATATATATATATATATATATATATATATATATATATATATATATATATATATATATATATATATATATATATATATATATATATATATATATTCATTCCATTCTTGTGTTAGATTTTGATAAATAGCACACTAGTGGGCCGAATGTAGGGGATTGGCTACTTTTTTTTTTTTTTTTTTAAGAAATGAACACATTTGATCAGTAAACCTTATTCTCAATGGGGTTTAATGATTTAAAGGAGGTAATTTTTCTGGTTGCAAAACAATGGGGAGGAAACTCCACCAGATTGATCAGGTAAAAATAAATCCAGCTGGTTTGAATGGGAATAATAAATTGTTTATTTACATAATAAATCTGGTGCAGTTGTGAGACTCTGGTAAATAACCACCAAAGTAAAATCTCTGAAAAGCTAGGGCAAAAAAAAAAATGATAAATTCACCAAAAGAAAGCAACACAACACAACTGAAACCCCATTAGTTCCTTCCCCCCCATCCCCCAATTGTTTAAACAGGGAGACTAGGATAAATTGCATTCAGCTGCAAACTTGTAGGTGAAAAAATACAAAATGCATAAAATAAATATTCTAAAATTAATTTCTTTTCTTGATAAATATTTGGGTGTCAGATTTGCTTCAGTTGTGCACCCAGCAGACCTTCTTCCAGCCTTATAAAAAAAAAAAATCATGTTTTCATAGATGAGCTTCCAGGTTTGTCAAGTGAAAAAATAATATATTATAGGCTAAAGCTCTAAAATTCTGGGCATTATTGAAATCCCTGCTCTCTGATTGGTCTGAATTCCAGGCATTATTCAACTCTTCCAGCCAGGGCATTATTGGCCAGTAATGCCCTGTTCTTCGGGAATTATTACTTAAATAATGCACTCACAAATAAGATAGCATCTCAGCAGGTCGAACCCTATTGCCCAAGCAACAGTTGGCTCCAGCATTAGGCCTTGCCCCCGCTGCCTGCTACAGTGTCCGCTGTGGCGGACGCTGCGCTCACGAGAGCCCTCCCCGCAATGGCGCCGGGCCCGCTGCGAGGGGGGGCCGCAGCGCTCGCGCGAGAGCTACTCCTGCTCTCAATAGAATTGAGAGCAGGAACTCGCGTCGAGCGGCTAGGCACGCCCCCCGGCGGTTCAGCCAATGAGGGCGAACCTGCCGGGTGACGTCATGGCCGCGCCCCCGTCACTCCTCCGCCACTCCTCCGCCACGCGCCCCCCCCCCAGTCTCTGCTCCTGCAGTGAGCTGCAGACCGGGAAATCGCCGGAACACGCAGCCAAAAGCGCGGGCGCGCATTACAGCGCCGTGACCGGGGCCTTAGCCTTACTTTAGCAACAGCTAACTTCCACAATAGAGCTTAGCAACAGCTAACTTCCACAATAGAGCTGAGGGCAAAGAAAACTTTATTTTAAAAGTAAAAATGAATATAAAAGTGCATAACAATTGATCAATAGAAGTGGCCTAAGGGGCTGCTAAAGGGTCAATTTTTGAGTGGAGTTTTATTCTTACGTTCACTGCTATTTCATACCAATTGTTGCCCTAGTTTTGCAGCTGTATTTGGTGCATAATGGAAAGCTACTAAATGTCCCGCCTTGCAAAAATCTGTAAAGAAACAAAAATATGCATTGTTTACGGCATAAAAAGCTTGATACAGTCACCAAAATGACATTTCATTAACCTATCGCAGACCATATTTTTAGAGCAGCTCCAAAACATTGATGTCATCTAAACATGTCCTGGTTGAGCCTTCCAGAAATTAACTTAACCACCTGCTGCAGCATAGTTACTATTATATTAAAATCACGCACTCATTGTTGCTGCTTTATGCATGATGTACTATGAAAACACTATATTTGATATCGTATTGTAGGATGACCAAGTAAACCTAATAGGACAAAGATTCCTAACATGGAATGAAACCTTGGCAAAACAACATTTGCAAGCCATCAATTTGTAGATTTTGTCATCAAATTGTCCTAGTATTGTCACACTTCAGTTAAAAATGGTAATGTCTGGCCAATTTAATCTTCCCACTATTGTGTGCTATTTTATATCAGCCTATAAATAAGCATAGTTTCCAGTGACAGTTAAGGCACCGGCAACCAAGTTGTCCTTAAAGGCCTGCTATTGACTGTCACAAAGATCAAGTACTATCTTGGAAGTCAAACAAAAAGGTAAATACTCAATACCACTTCCACTCTCACATTATTGCGACTTGAAAAAAAAAATATGTTTAATATAATATCAGAAATTGCAAACCACTTCCATGTAACAATGATAATCTAATTCGCAACAAAATGTCAGAAGTTGAAAAACAGAAAACACACAAAACTCATTCTCCAAAGGCTGTGATGTCTGAACAGTTATACTGACATTGTGGATACAGTGGAAAACCAATCCAGTACCTATTGCGCCATGAATAATTATCACTGCCACCAAGATGTAAAAGTAAATCTACTGGTTGTTCAACAGTGTTGTTTGTTACCATGTGCACCAATTTATTTTCATTTTAAATATTTATTTTCTCTGAAACGGTTCCAGCTAATTGTCTGAGAATGTAATACAAGTTGCAAAATACTGTTAATACATTTAATGTTTCGTATCAAGAATCCGGTCGATGAGATGTACCATTTTAATTATTGTTTTTTATCACTTAAAAAGAAAAATAATAATTCCAACATGGGGGCTGTACTGATTTGGTTGAAACTTCTGGCAGATCTAAATTAGGATGGCAGACTTTTCATCAACATTTCATCAGAATCGGTCAAGGCATTTGGCCTGTAGAGAGACAATACACGAACAAAAACAAAACACAACCAAAGTGTCACCAAAGTCTAGTTGATGTCTTCACGTTGTTCGCTGGATCATCCAATTAAAAAATATATATACAATACCATACAATGCAAAACTGACCCCATGAATTCTTATTCATAGATGTCAGAAAAAATATCTAATGTGCAATTATATTGTTCATAAGAGAAGTAGGGGGTCCATAATCAGTACTAAGGTAATGCAGTATTTTGCAGCTTAGGGGGACTTGGCGTAACAGAAGGAACATACACGCTGGTGGATACTGAATGTTCTGGCAAAGGAGAAGTAACAAGAAAACATGACAGAGCCAGTTTTAGTGCATCAATAACCTACTTAATATATTCCAGTAAGTATAAAAAAAAATTCTAATGGGAAGTGTGGAAACCCCAACCAATGCCCTAATGCAATATGGTGGGAAGCTCCTTCTTCGTGGCAGTCAATTCAGGTCAATGGGACCTGGAGACTATCCTACCATCAAAAATCAGCGTCATAGCATATTAAATAAGGCCCTAAGGGTCCAGCAGCTGTATCAGCGCTACCCTACACATAGTATAACCGGGAAACCTGCTGTACTTTGTTTTACGTACAGATGACGTTGCCCTTTGAAAAATAGCAGTCATAAAACTGTTGCAAATCAATTGAGCACTTTGCTAGTTGGAAAAGCAGGGCACAGGTTGCTCCCCCATGTGGAAATCTAGGGGTCGATGCAGTACCCTACAGTACATCGACCTGAGTTACATTTTACAGGAGCTTGATACATAAATGCTATTGTTCTTCAGGCCTTGTTTATTCAGCCATTTAGTTATACAGAGAACCATGTTTGCATATTTACTCCATCAAGCATACAAAGAAAACTCTTTATTTATTTATTTTTGCATATTATTTTACATGGAGCTATTTCATCCCAGCCACATATTTTTTAACCCCCTCTCTGCCAGAGGGCAGCATCACATTGGTTTGCATTGTAGACAGCTATGTGCTAACATGATCTAAATGTCTAAGTTAAAGAGGCTGCATAAAAGGATATTTGTATGTCAGTAAATTCAGGGATTTGATGGTGCTTTACAACTTGCCACAGCCAGCGTAGAATAAATGTCCCCTGCAGACGCACTTACTAGAAGTCCCTCATGCTGTCTCTGTACGTTCTCCCTACCTACCAATTAGATTGTAAGCTCCTCGGAGCAGGGACTCCTCTTCCTTAATGTTACTTTTATGTCTGAAGCACTTATTCCCATGACCTGTTATTTATATTATTTGTTATTTCTATGATATGTATTACTACTGTGAAGCGCTATGTACATTTATGGCGCTATATAAATAAAGAAATACAATACAATACATTTGCCATTGTGCAGTTTAAAAAAAAAGGCTTGAAGGTATGAGTAATATAAACAAAATATAAAAAAGCTTAAAAAAAATGGGAAGGTTTTACTGGGAAGTGATTTTGCTTTATTTCAATACGCCTAATATATACTGTACTTTGCAGTGTACATTAAGGGCTAGTCTCATGTAGGTACAAAGTTGGTTTAAAAGGAACCAATGGCTTTTAAGATGACTTGTATTTTTTTTATATATATATATATATATCAGACAATAGTTATTTTTAAATATTTTTACACATTTTCTAAACTTATAATGTTTCCATAATAGCATAATGCTTTGAAGAATTTTTTAAGTGTTTGTGGATCATACAATATAAAGGTACATTTTATATTCAAAGTAGTAGTGTGTGGTGCACAGCAACAGAGAACAGGTCATGTGGCAATTGAAAAATATTTATTAGAGCATTAAAAAAACGGTGGAGGGTACAACACTCCTACGCGTTTCGTGCTCTAAGGCACTTTATCAAGGTCTTTCACCATTATCCACAGCATACAGACACATTGTGTGCTCATTTGCATGTCATTTCCCTGAATCCCTTGCTGCAGTGAAAGCACTATATGCTGGGGATAATGGTGAAAGGCAGGGTTGCAGACCTGCCTAAGACATGTGAATGTGCTTACAAGTGATCTTTTTATTTGCTATATGCAATACGTTGGAGGTTTCTTGTTGCCCTTTTCACCCATCATAACTTAAAACGTGATGGTAAACACTACAGTCTTGAAAATGCAAAGAACAACCAACTTCACACTGATAATACCCATTAAGGTTGAAACATGTCTGTGAATGGTTTCTCTGGCTTTGCATCTGATTCCCATGCTGTGCTTTAAAGATGTGTTAACAGCGAGCATTAGCTTATATGGGTTCCATGTAACAATGGTTTTTCAGACAAAAGGTGACACATTGGGTGCTCATTTGCATGTAATTTCCCACAATCCCTGGCTGCAGTGGAAGCACTCTATGCTGGGGATAATGGTGAAAGACAGGGTTGCAGACCTGTCTAAGGCTTTCGTCCCACTGCGGCCGGCGGCGCACGTGGCCGCGGACCACCAGCTGCTTGCCTCTGTTCTTGAGGTCCCCACTGGCTCCTTCCGGCGTGGCTGACTGCGTGCTGTGATGCGTCAGCCAGCTGGAGCTACAAGGAGCTTGTGATTTTGGCGAGTGCCACGCAGGGTTGCCGCCTTCGACTAATGGTCAACCTGATGAATTTTTTTTTTAATGACACCGTGTTGCCATGACAACGGGATGCTATGTAACGTCACGCGGTGCCAAGTTGCCATAACAACATGACACCGCATGATGTCGTGACATTATGTGGCATGTCATTGTCATGGCAACGAGCATCACGTGATGCTAAGTCACGTGACGTTCCCATTGGCATGGCAACCCAGCACCATTTGATGCTGCGTAGCCATATTGGCAGTACTTGCAGGGAGAGCCGTCAAACATTGCTGTTGCGGGCACTGATCAATATTAATTTATTACAATAGTTTATCTCGGTTTACTTTGCTTGAGTTAAATTAACAAAGACAAGGTTACCTCATTGCTATCAAAAGGGAGGAACTGAAGCAGCTTTACGAGAGAGAGAGAGAGAGAGAGAGAGAGAGAGAGAGAGAGAGAGAGAGAGAGAGAGAGAGAGAGAGAGAGAGAATGTAAGATACATGGGGGGGGGGGGTGTGTGTGCAGGGCCGCCAACAGAAATCATGGGGCCCGGGACAAATGAAAGGAGCAGGCCCCCCCCCCGAACCCAAAGCGCACCTACCATGAAAAAATATCTTTTAGCGCGAAACTTTTACTTAACTGTTTTCTTATTGTGATACAGAAAAAAACATTACAATGCAACCTGTTTATTTTTATATTTTCAACAAAAGACATGTGACTGCCTGCTTGGGTGACTGGGTGGGTGAATGACGGTTGACAGTGACTTGGAGACGGTGACTGGGAGATGGTGACTGGGAGACGGTGACTGGGAGACGGTGACTGGGAGACGGTGACTGGGAGACGGTGACTGGGGGATGGTGACTGGAGGACAGTGACTGGGAGACAGTGACTGGGAGACAGTGGCTGGGAGACAGTGACTGGGAGGGTGACTGGGTGGGTGACTGGGACACTGTGACTGGGTGGGTGACTGGGACACTGTGACTGGGTGGGTGACTGGGACACTGTGACTGGGTGGGTGACTGGGAGACTGTGATTGGGTGGGTGACTGGGAGACTGTGACTGGGTGGGTGACTGGGAGACTGTGACTCGGTGGGTGACTGGGAGACTGTGACTGGGAGACTGTGACTGGGTGGGTGACTGGGAGACTGTGACAGGGTGGGTGACTGGGAGACTGGGACTGGGTAGGTGACTGGGAGACTGTGACTGGGTGGGTGACTGGGAGACTGTGACTGGGTGGGTGACTGGGAGACTGTGACTGGGTGGGTGACTGGGAGACTGTGACTGGGTGGGTGACTGGGAGACTGTGACTGGGTGGGTGACTGGGAGACTGTGACTGGGTGGGTGACTGGGAGACTGTGACTGGGTGGGTGACTGTGAGACTGTGACTGGGAGACAGTGACTCGGTGGGTGACTGGGAGACAGTGACTGGGTGGGTGACTGGGAGACAGTGACTGGGTGGGTGACTGGTAGACAGTGACTGGGAGACAGTGACTGGGTGGGTGACTGGGAAACAGTGACTGGGTGGGTGACTGGGTGGGTGACAGTGACTTGAGTGACTGTGTGGGTGACTTACCTTGACCGGGTGGGTGCTGGTTCTTTCTTCCTTGCTGTTACGCCGGTGCTGCCCGCAGACCAGACCCGTCCCCTGTGCTGAGGTGGGACGTAGGGATACACGCACCCGCAGCAAAGGGAGCGTGTCCGGAGTGTGGTGTTATTGTTGCCAGGCCAGGTATAGTAGTGAAGACAATACTTGCCGGTACCGGTAGCAGAGAAGGAGTAATTATTGCCGTTGCCAAGATCAGGGATGCCAGAAGTCACGAAATCCAAGTAGAGCCAAAGTCGAGAGCCAGATGGGGTAGTCGTCCAATTGCGTCAATACCTGAGGAGTCACTGAGTGAATAGTCAAATGCTTCCATACAGAACTATGTCGAGCGACGAGTGATGGGAAGCACAGGCATAATAAAGCTGGGCAGGCCAATGGGAAAAGGGGGCAGGCCTGGAGGACTGCAAGGAGTCCTCCCTGATAGGAGAGAGGTGTTACAGTCCAGTTGAGTGTAATCATTGATTTGCCTTGAACTGTGTGATGCTTGGGGGCGACGCCTCACTGCAGCAGCAGTGGTTAAAAGTGCTCTGTTAGGCGTGTGCTCTGTAAACTGAGAATGCATGCACATAACGTCTGGGGCTGGCGTGCGTGTAGGAGGGCGTGGGCGCGACCGATGCTGAGCAGAGGAATCGCCGAGGGGAGTGATCCCGCGACGGCGGCAGGGGCAAGGAGCCGTGGAGACCGGTAAGGCAGGATTGTTTATTGTATCCAGGGACTCCTTGCGGAGAGGGAGTGCTTTGTGTGAGAAGCGAGGAGAACGCCGATTCCTGACAGTACCCCCCTCTTCAGGAACGGCCTCAGGACGGTCCAAGAACGGTTTCTCTGGAAACTTTTTCCTGAAGGACTTAAGAAGAGCCGGGGCATGAATGTTCTTTGAAGGTACCCAGGATCTCTCTTCAGGGCCAAAGCCCTTCCACTGCACCAAGAACTGAAGCTGACCCCTGGATAGGCGAGAATCTAAAAGGGAGTGAACTTCGTATTCCTCGTTATTTTGTACAGTAATGGGATCCGGTTTACGAGTCTGATCCGGAAAGAAGTGACTGGAGATAAATGGTTTTAAGAGGGACACATGGAAGACATTGGGAATCTTCATACTGGGTGGTAGTTGGAGCCGGAATGCCACCGGATTGATTTGTTCACAAATAGGGAAGGGACCCAGGAACTTAGGTGCCAGTTTAGGAGATGGTACCTTGAGGTGGATATTCCTAGAGGAGAGCCATACCAAATCCCCTGGTTTGTAACTGGGCGCCGAACGACGACGACGATCGGCCTGTCGTTTCGATCTGCGGGAGGAGTTGAGAAGGGTAGACTGAATCCTGGACCATGCGGTTTGGAGGGAAGAAATGCGTTCATCTACGGCTGGTACTCCAGAAGGAATGTTGGGGATGGGAAGACAGTGAGGGTGGAACCCATAATTTATAAAGAAGGGAGACTCCCGGGTGGATTCGTTTTTTGCAGAATTGACTGCATACTCTGCCCAAGAGAGGAGTTGAGCCCAATCATCCTGGAAATCGGATATAAAACATCTGAGGTACTTCTCCAGGGATTGATTGATTCTCTCCGTTTGTCCATTGGACTGAGGATGATAGGCGGAAGAGAAGGAAGAAGAGATGCCCAATCTCTTCGTGAAAGCTCTCCAAAATTTGGATACGAACTGAGAACCTCTGTCAGAAACAATGGACGAAGGAATCCCATGAATCTGGAAAATCTGCTCCGTAAAGATATCAGCAAGGGCGGGGGAGGTGGGTAATCCTTTAAGTGGAATGAAATGGGACATCTTCAAGAACCTGTCCACGACCACCAAGATATTGTTCATTCCTCTGGACCTGGGCAACTCCACGATGAAATCCATAGAAATTTGGGACCAGGGGCGGTCGGGAACTGGAAGAGGTAACTGAAAACCCTGAGGCTTTTGACGGAGAGTCTTGCTTTGAGCGCACGTGGGGCATGCACGGGTAAATTCCAGAATATCTTGAGACATTCTTGGCCACCAGAAATTCCGACAAATGAGATCAGTAGTCTTCTTAAAACCTGGATGACCTGCAGATTTAGAGGAGTGACCCCCAAGACAGGACTTCTGGAACAAATTTGGATGGTACAAAGAGTTTGTTGTCGGGAACGACCAAGTCCTTGGGAATGCGTCTCTGGGAGTGCAAAATCTTGTCAAGATTCTTGAAAGTAGACGTGGCGAGAATCCTCTCATGTGGAAGGATAGTCTCCAACGATTCCTCTGGCCTCTCCTCAGAAGAATGTATTCGGGAGAGAGCGTCTGCCTTTACGTTCTTGGTCCCGGGGATATAGGACAGGTGAAAATCGAATCGAGAAAAAAAAAGAGCCCAACGAGCCTGTCGTGGACCAAGGCGTCGAGCATTTTCTATGTAAAGAAGGTTCTTGTGGTCCGTGAGAATAGTAAACGGCTCTTTCGACCCCTCCAGCAGGTGTCTCCACTCTTGAAGAGCCATCTTCACGGCCAGAAATTCCCTGTTACCCACGTCATAGTTCCTCTCGGCAGACGAGAATTTTTTGGAAAAATATGCTCAGGGATGTAACTTATCTTGGGACGTGGGTCTCTGAGACAGAACGGCACCAGCTCCGCAATCAGAAGCGTCGACCTCCAGTACAAAGGGAAGTTCAATGTCGGGATGACGGAGAATAGGTGCGGATATAAAGGCTTCCTTGAGTGTCTCGAAGGCGGAGATGGCCTCGGATGACCAAGCAGAAGGATCAGCTCCTTTTTTGGTGAGCGCAGTAAGGGGTGCCACAATGGTGGAAAAATTCTGTATAAACTTACGATAATAATTAGCGAAGCCTAAAAAACGTTGTATGGCCTTGAGAGAATTGGGTCTTGGCCATTCAGTGACCGCTTGAAGTTTACCGGAGTCCATCATAAACCCCTCATCTGAAATGATATACCCCAGGAACGGAGTAGAAGTCGTATGAAAGGTGCACTCCTCCAGTTTAGCGTATAAATGGTGTTCACGGAGACGGGAAAGGACATAGGAGGTGTGGCGTATATGGTCCTGGAGATCTTTGGAAAAAATCACATAGATCCAACTTGGAAAAAATCTTGGCCCCCTGTAATTTATCGAACAGTTCGGTAATAAGGGGAAGGGGGTAACGATTTTTAATAGTGATGTGGTTTAAACCCCTGTAGTCGATGCAAGGCCTCAACGACCCATCCTTTTTCTTGACGAAGAAAAACCCAGCCCCTGCTGGGGAATTGGAGTGACGGATAAAGCCTTTCTTGAGATTCTCCTGGATATATTTATCCATAGCGTGAGATTCTGGTAACGACAAGGTCTTGGTCTTGGGTAGGGAGTAGCCAGGAACTAGATCGATTGGACAATCGTAAGTCCTGTGTGGCGGCAAGAGGTCTGACTGTACCTTATTGAAAACGTCCCGGAATTGATGGTAAACGGAAGGTAGAATAACTTCGGGAACAGAGGTATTGGCCAGCAGTTGATGAGTCTCGCCTGACCTCGGCCTCCAGGAAATGGGAGCGGAGGAAGTCCAGTCAATGAGAGGATTGTTAAGCTGTAGCCAAGGAAGACCAAGGGTGATGGGTATCCCAGGAGCGTGAATGGCATCGAGAACTAAGATCTCCTTGTGTAGATGTGAAGACAGAAGCAAGGGAGCCGTCTCTAAGGAGATGTGGGCCGGGGTAAGAGGACGTCCATCGATACCGACGTTGCGATGGGAACCTTCTTTCTCACTAGTGGTATGCGGTTAACCCTGGCGAATTCTAGATCCACGAAGTTTCCTCCAGCTCCAGAGTCAATGAAAGCGGCGGTAGAAGTCTTGAACTTATCGCCTGAAAGGAACACTGGAAATGTAAGTTTCTTAGGGAGTTCACCTTTAAGAAGGGGACGTGGAGACATTACACCCAAAGAGAGCCCCTCTGTACTCACTGGGTGTTCCCGTTTCCCGGACACAATGGACACTCCCGAACCCGATGTTCCATGGATCCGCAGTAGAAACACAATCCCCCGGCGTGGCGGAACTGCCGTATCGGTGTGCGGATGCGTTGTACCCCCAATTGCATTGGCTCTGGCAACTCCAGTGCAGGACGAAGAGGTGTGGTAGCACTTGATGGAGCAGGAGTGTTGCTGGGAGTACTGGAGAACGGAACTGGAAAGTTAGAGAAGCGAGTGCGCTGACGCTCTGAGCGGCGTACCTGGATGCGTTGATCCACTCAGATGGCCAAATCAATCAGGACCTCCAGTTGATCCGGCCTGGATTGGCGATAGAGTTCATCCTTGATGGGATCTGCCAGGCCTTGCCAGAATACGGAGACGAGGGCCTCTTGTCCCCAGTTAGTCTCGGCTGCTAGAGTCCGGAATTCCACAGCATACTGCGACACCGTTCGCCGTCCCTGCGTGATCTGGAGGAGAGAAACAGATGCCATCTCCCGACGAGCGGGGGAATCGAATACCCGTTGAAACTCGGCTTTAAATGCTGGGTTATTCTTGGGTAAGGTCAGAACGTCGCTCCAAAACCATGGAAGCCCAAGCCAGGGCGCTGCCAGTGAAGAGGATATAAATGTAGGCTACTTTCTTGCGATCAGTATTGTAGAGATGGGGGGCCATTTCAAACTGCACCTCACACTGGTTTAGGAAACCCCTACAATCTTGCGGTTCACCTGCATAAGGCTTGGGAGGAGGAATCCTTACATCTGAGCTGCTAACTGCGCATGCGGAGTGGGGGCTTACATCTGGCGGGGTCGCGGTCGGTACCCTGTCTCAGAGTACTGCGACCTGGCGTGTAAGTGCCACAATTTGATCCGCCATGGCCTGGTTTTGCTGAAGCAGATTAGAGAGAAACTGCTGTAGTTCGGTCTGGTCTGCGTCTTGTGGGCTCGACATAATGTTACGCCGGTGCTGCCCGCAGACCAGACCCGTCCCCTGTGCTGAGGTGGGACATAGGGATACACGCACCCGCAGCAAAGGGAGCGTGTCCGGAGTGTGGTGTTATTGTTGCCAGGCCAGGTATAGTAGTGAAGACAATACTTGCCGGTACCGGTAGTAGAGAAGGAGTAGTTATTGCCGTTGCCAAGATCAGGGATGCCAGAAGTCACAAAGTCCAAGTAGAGCCAAAGTCGAGAGCCAGAGGGGGTAGTCGTCCAATCCGCGTCAATACCTGAGGAGTCACTGAGTGAATAGTCAAATGCTTCCATACAGAACTATGTCGAGCGACGAGTGATGGGAAGCACAGGCATAATAAAGCTGGGCAGGCCAATGGGAAAAGGGGGCAGGCCTGGAGGACTGCAAGGAGTCCTCCCTGATAGGAGAGAGGTGTTACAGCCAAGCTGAGTGTAATCATTGATTTGCCTTGAACTGTGTGATGCTTGGGGGCGACGCCTCACTGCAGCAGCAGTGGTTAAAAGGGCTCTGTTAGGCGTGTGCTCTGTAAACTGAGAATGCATGCACATACAGTCTGGGGCTGGCGTGCGTGTAGGAGGGCGTGGGCGCGACCGGTGCTGAGCAGAGGAATCGCCGAGGGGAGTGATCCCGCGACGGCGGCAGGGGTGAGGAGCCGTGGAGAACGGTAAGGCAGGATTGTTTATTGTGTCCAGGGACTCCTTGCAGAGAGGGAGTGCTTTGTGTGAGAAGCGAGGAGAACGCCGATTCCTGACACTTGCCCCCCCAGTCGCTTCCCCCCCTGCCCCGGATATCCCCACAGCAGCTGCCCGGGGCGAGTTGTGGGCTCAGGGGGCATGCAAGAGGTGGGCTCAGGGGGCATGCGAGAGGTGGGTTCAGGGGGCACGCGAGAGGTGGGCTCAGGGGGTACGCGAGAGGTGGCGGCTCGGGGGGGGGGCGGGTGAGAATGGCAGGCTAATCCCGCGGCTGTTGCCCGGGGCAGGAGAAGTTGGGTTGGGGGGCACGCGCGCGGGAAGTTAGGTTGGCGGCGCAGGGCCATCTTAACAACATTAGGGGCCCGGGCAAAGCAGTGCAAGGGGCCCTGCCTACACAATCACTCACAATAAAAATGTAAATTAATGATTTGATAACAAATAGTTAATATCCCCTGAATATCTAGTTTATTCTGACATCTTACTGTTAGTGTTATTCATAAAACAATCTTTTATATAACTTTTACAATACCTCACAAGAGAAACTCACTTTGCTATAACTGCAGTACAGTGAAAAAAGTCAACCTGTACCACCTTGTTTATCTGAAGAACTATCACAATAAAGACAGTCACTGGTATATACTTCTAACCTATGCAGACTGTCGCTCCCAGCCTCCCACATGCTCACTAGCAGCAGCAGGCACCGGAAGTGCTGCAATGCTAGGCTGCGAGCGGTTGTGATCCAATCGCCAAGAGGTCTGTCCTGCGCTTCAGTGTATGTGTGTAGGTCACTTGAATGTTTCAGACACTGGGGCAGTGTGCGAGGGAGCTCAGCATGGCCACGGAGTTGACCGGTGCAGGGGGATATACAATCTTACCTCACCTGCATGTCCGATCTGGGACCCGCTCACCTCGGCTGCTCCTGCGTGCCGCCGTCTGGAGTGTCAGGATACGAGAGAAGTTTCGGCGCAACTGCGCATGCCTGATTCAGTGAAGCTCCCGGATGTTCTTCAAACAACTTTATTGGAACAATAACACACAAGGGCTACACCGCAATCTCCCCCTCTACGCGTTTCACCCTTACAGATAGGGCTTCGTCTCGGAGTGCGAACGGTTGTGACGCGAGCCGGGATGCCGGGCGGGCGAAGAGCAAGCGGAGCCAGGGTTCCACTTCCGGGCGGAGGAGAGTGAGCGGAGCCGGGGTGCCGGGCAGGGTGAGAGCGAGCCGGGGGCTGGGCGCCATGGCGGGGGTAGAGCGAGCCCTCCTAGCTAGACTTAGAATGGAGATTTTACATTTTTAGCATTGGTGGGTAGGGTTGCCAGATGCCTTTTCCAAAAATACTGGACACAATGGTAAAAGTTGCGACGCCCCCAATACATATTTTAAAAAAAACACGCTCCCGAATACAATTAAAATATAGCCCCACCACACCCATATATATTAAATATACCCCTACCACCCCCAAATATATAAAAATATGCCCCCACCACCCCTATACATATCAAAATATGCCCCCACCACCCCCATACATATAAAAATATGCCCCCACCACCCCAATACATATAAAATATACTCCCACAACCCCAATACATATAAAATATACCCCCACCACCCCAAAACATATAAAATATACCCCCACCACCCCCATACATATTAAATATACCCCCACCACCCCCATACTGTACATATTAAATATACCCCCACCACCCCCATACATATTAAATATACTCCCACCACCCCAATACATATTAAATATATCCCCATCACCCCCATACATAATAAAAATACCCCCACCACCCCCATACATATAAAATATACCCCCAACACCCCTATATATATTAAATATACTCCTACCACCCCAATACATATTAAATATACCCCCACCACCCCCATACATATAAAATATACCCTCACCACCCCCATACATATAAAATATACCCCCACAACCCCTATATATATTAAATATACTCCTACCTCCCCAGTACATATTAAATATACCCTCACCTCTCGCCACATTGTACTTTACCTATCTCCTGCAGCACACAGACAGCACAGAACATGTCTCTGGCCGCCGGGGTGTGGGCTCCACCCCTGCTGTCCTCTGGTTGGCTGTCCTCTCCTCCAATCAGGGACAGCACACCAGTCCTCCTTGCTCTGCCCAGCCACCGTCCCGGCCCGCTCTCTCACTGCCTCCGCCCGCTCTCTCAGCACTTAACGCTTGCCGGACACCTGGCAACCCTATGGTGGGCACGCATGGGCCGGGCACGTGGCCCCCCCCTATGCTGTGGGGCCCCTGGTTGGTGCGCGCGGGGGAAGTTAGGTTGGCGCACGCGCAGGGGAATTCCATGGCACATCCCCGCCGTCCCACTTTAGGAGATGAGTGGTGGGAGCGGGGGGTGGGGTATGAGTGGGGGGGGGGCACAGGCAGCAGTACGGATACCCTTCTTGCGCATGCGTGCGGAAAAATCACCGCCATTTTTAATTTTTTTTTTACTTTAAGGGGCATGGCCGGGCCCCCCTGACTCACATGGCTCGGCACGCCAGTGCCCTCTATCCCCCCCTGTTTGCGGCCCTGTGTGTGTGTGTTCCCTAGCATTGTTTCTGGGAATGTTACTGTGTTGCTTATATGTGTCACCCGATCTTGTCTAATAAAAACTACAATTCCCATGATCCCCAACGTGAGAGCATGCGCAGTAGAACATAGAAAGGGGGAAAAAACCCGGGCGCTACCCATCAGTGTGGTGAATAAGAAGAACTTGCTTCCTTAATAAAACAACACAACCTTATGAGTCCTAAACGGTTCTCATCTGTTTTTCGGTCTCCGTCTATGACTCTAGCCCCATGAAGGATCTATCCAGGATCCTTAGGAAATACAGAAACAAAGAGAAAAAGGGGAAGCACAGATGGCGAAACACTGAATAATAGTTTAACAGCTACTGTGATATCAATCCCCAAGTTCGTGGATGGGCTGATGGTAGAGTGTATAATATAAAAAATACTTACACGGCCTTGAGTAAGTGTTATCTCATCAAGGTTTCTTTTCTTTTCTTTATCTTCTTCCTGTCTCTTCCTTCAACTTGGTCTCGTTGCTCTTTCTTGAGTCTTGATGGTAGATTCTTCTGATAACCTACTGCTTTTCTCAGGTGGAATGTCCCTCAAAAGGAATTGATAACAAAGAAAAGTATCAGGGTTGGTATAATACCTGAGGGGCCACAATGCGTAAGGTGATAGCAAGGATATATTAAAATGCAGAAACTAAATACTGCATGCACTCACACGGACTCGTGTGAGTGGACTCCTTAAAGGGGGTATCTGTAATCCCACACCACCCCAGATGTGGGGGAACAAAAATGGAGGATGATCCTATAAAAAAAAGGGGATATAAAAGTTAAAGGGAATGGGGAGGGGATATAACATAATTCAGTACTCACACGGCCACGTGTGAGCCCCCACGTGGAATGGTTTCTTTTCTTTCAGTGCGGTTGTTTTTCTCCCAGATGAAAGAAAAATGCGTGCAAATCCAAATAAAGCCTTTATTTAAAACATACAAGCAAAAGAAGCCCTTAGATCTAACACCTCGGGGTCTAAAAGTCTAAAAAACGCCCATCCGTCTCCAAAGGAAGTATATCCAGGGTGGGTGGTGCGCAGGCAAACTTAACCCGTGTCCGGGTACAGTCTTTTGCTCCTCTGCCCTGCTCCTGGACAGTGGCCTCACTGGTAAAAAATGGCTCAAAAGTCAGAACTACGCGTTTCACCCCTTCCTGGGCTTCCTCAGGTTCCATAGGTGGGAGTGCACAATGTCTCTGGTATATATGCATTCAAGTGGCCAATCCCACACTACCCTTTGAGCCTCCTCCATACCAAATGTCTAAAATCGGATTTCTAACTGGTAAAGCACAAATACATAGTACAGGTAATATCAAATTGACTAGATCTATAGAGATTAATTGAAAAAAGTAAAGTGATAAGTTGATAAAGTGAAATATCAATGTATTATTAAATAAATAAATATAAATCACGTGAAATTAGTGATAGATTACAAAGGAAACTACAATAACTATAAAATATTAATTTATTAATTTCAAGTGTTTACACAACAAGAACTAAAAAATGTGCATAAATACCCTTAAACTTATGATTAATTGAATATCAAATAACAATGTTACATGGCATGGACTAACAATGCCCATAATTGCCCTGGAACATAGAGTTAATCTAATAACAACGAATAGTGTTGAATAATAATAAATGATAAATCTAATGAATTGAGGACGCTGTGGGTAGGAGACCCCAAACGCCCCCATGCATAAACCCAAATTGTGCACAGTGATGTTAATGGGAGATTGTCTGGCACCTGGGTATCTCTGTTATGATTTGTGTATAAAACCATGTCGCAGTTTAGTTATAACAGCATATAAAAGTTCATATATATGTTTTTATAATTGTTTATAAGTTAGCTTCACATTTACTATATTGACTATGGATCACATTAGCGCCCAATTTCAATGGCCCTAGTATATTGTTAGCCACTATTGAGGTTGTGAGCCACACTGTATTTACATTTTGGCAATAATTTTGTTGCTTCATATGAATGTTATCACTGTTCACATTATTCTGCATCTCCCATTAACATCACTGTGCACAATTTGGGTTTATGCATGGGGCATTTGGGGTCTCCTACCCACAGCGTCCTCAATTCATTAGATTTATCACTTATTATTATTCAACACTATTCGTTGTTATTAGATTAACTCTATGTTCCAGGGCAATTATGGGCATTGTTAGTCCATGCCATGTAACATTGTTATTTGATATTCAATTAATCATAAGTTTAAGGGTATTTATGGACATTTTTTAGTTCTTGTTGTGTAAACACTTGAAATTAATAAATTAATATTTTATAGTTATTGTAGTTTCCTTTGTAATCTATCACTAATTTCACGTGATTTATATTTATTTATTTAATTGATATTTCACTTTATTAACTTATCACTTTACTTTTTTCAATTAATCTCTATAGATCTAGTCAATTTGATATTACCTGTACTATGTATTTGTGCTTTACCAGTTAGAAATCCGATTTTAGACATTTGGTATGGAGGAGGCTCAAAGGGTAGTGTGGGATTGGCCACTTGAATGCATATATACCAGAGATATTGTGCACTCCCACCAACGGAACCTGAGGAAGCCCAAGAAGGGGCGAAACGCTTAGTTCTGACTTTTGAGCCATTTTTTACCAGTGAGGCCACCGTCCAGAAGCAGGGCAGAGGAGCAAAGGACTGTACCCGGACGCGGGTTAAGTTTGCCTGCACACCACGCGCCCTGGATATACTTCCTTTGGAGACGGATGGGCGTTTTTTAGACTTTTAGACCCCGAGGTGTTAGACCTAAGGGCTTCTTTTGCTTGTATGTTTTAAATAAAGGCTTTATTTGGATTTGCACGCATTTTTCTTTCATCTGGGAGAAAAACAACCGCACTGAAAGAAAAGAAACCATTCCACGTGGGGGCTCACACGTGGCCGTGTGAGTACTGAATTATGTTATATCCCCTCCCCATTCCCTTTAACTTTTATATCCCCTTTTTTTGATAGGATCATCCTCCATTTTCGTTCCCCCACATCTGGGGTGGTGTGGGTTTACAGATACCCCCTTTAAGGAGTCCACTCACACGAGTCCGTGTGAGTGCATGCAGTATTTATTTTCTGTATTTTAATATATCCCTGCTATCACCTTACGCATTGTGGTCCCTCAGGTATTATACCAACCCTGATACTTTTCTTTGTTATCAATTCCTTTTGAGGGACATTCAACCTGAGAAAAGCAGTAGGTTATCAGAAGAATCTACCATCAAGACTCAAGAAAGAGCAACGAGATCAAGTTGAAGGAAGAGACAGGAAGAAGATAAAGAAAAGAAACCTTGATGAGATAACACTTACACAAGGCCGTGTAAGTATTTTTTGTATATACACTCTACCATCAGGCCATCCACGAACTTGGGGATTGATATCCCAGTAGCTGTTAAACTATTATTCAGTGTTTCTCCATCTGTGCTCCCCCTTTTTCTCTTTGTTGCAGTAGAACATAGGGCTGTGACCCGGATGTAGTAGGCAGCGATGGGAGGAAATTAGTTCTGCACACATATAGTCCTGTGAGAAATGCAAAGGATATGTGAGTGATGTATGATGTAGCACTGAGAAGTCACTTACTATGCTGCCCTGTCTGTAACAACCCGCCCACCCGGAGATTTCAGGGACAAGCCCGGAGAAGGGGATGCCAAACCCGAAGTCTCCAGGTGAAACCCGGGGAGGTGGCAACCCCGGTGCCGCGTCACGTGGCATGCAAGGGAACCAATCACAGATTGGATCCCAGCAGCCAATCCGATTCCCCCCCCCCTGCTCCGATTCCCCCCCCATTCCATTCACCCTCCCGTTACGATTTCCCCCCTCTGACTCCCCCCCTGCTCCGATCCCCCTTCCGATTCCCCTTCTGCTCTGATCCCCCTCAGATTCACCCCCCCGTGTGTATTTGTGTGTGAGTGCCTGTGTGTGTGTGACTGCCTGTGAGCCTGTGAGTGTGTGAGGGTGCCTGTGTGTGTGTGAGGGTGCCTGTGTGTGTGGGTGCCTGTGTGTGTGAGGGTGCCATGGGGCTGAGGGGGCCGAGGGTGCCATGGGGCTGAAGGGGCGAAGGGTGCCGAGGGGCTGAGGGGCAGCAGCAGTGCTGTGCTGTGGGGCGGTCCCGCGCCCTCACGTCATGGCCGCGCCCCTCCACCCGTTTTGGCCACGCCCCCCGCGCCAGAAAAAAAATTCGCTGCAGACCGCAAAACACGGTGCAGTGAATTGCACGTGCCGCCGGCAAGCAAGGCGGCCGTGCGGGCGCGTGCAGCGGGGCCTTAGCCTAAGACATGTGAATGTGCTCACAAGTGATCTTTTTATTTGCTATATGCAATAGGGTGGAGGATTCTTGTTGCCTTTTTCACCCACCATAACTTAAAACGTGTGCACACGCACACGTAAATATATATATATCAGAAAGGGTGAGAGAAACAGCGCACAACCCTTGTGCATTACCACAAATATAGGTATATTAACAAAAAGAGGGGAAGACCATGCCCACTTACACGATGAATGAATAAAAAGAACATCAAAAGGTTCCATACGCCAAGGGGTAGGGATCACCCAGACCTCTCTGGTGCAATTCACGGCAGAGCACTTTGAAATTTGCCACTTAAAAGTCCTGCTATCTGCTCCTCTGGCACAGCTACAGTCCAGTAGCATAAAGCACTTTTACATTTCCATCTGGCCAGTGGCGTATTTCCCATTAAGCCCGTTAGGCCCGGGCCTAGGGTGGCAAATGTTGGGGGCGGCAAAAATGTCTGCCCCCATATACTTTTTCCGCACTCTCGGGCCTATCAGGCCTGATTGGAAGTCACAAAGCTGTTACACCTGCCTCCTTACCTGCCTCCTCCTTCTCCTTCTGAACTACAGTGTCAAATGATGCCACGGGCGTCACCAATGTCACGTCACATGTTGTGTCATTGCGATGGCAACACGACGTCGCAGCATGAAATGACAGGATAATGTCGCATTACCATGGCAACGCGACGCCATGCAACGTCACGTTGGTGACGTCACACTGCGGTTCAGAAGGATGAGGGGGGTAGCAGTAAGGAGACGGCCGCAACTGCTAAGTGCCATGGGGTGGCAGATTTTCCTCTATCAATTTTCCTCTGGCAAGGCTCTCATCTTCATTGTTGGGTGTCTCCGGTGAAGCCTCAGAGCACACAACTTAGTCACCTGCACTTTAGGATCCGAATGAACCCTGGAGCGCTGATTGGTTTCCCCTTATCCAGCTTCCACCACTTCCATAGGAAAGCATGGGAGACAGCTGGCGACCAATCAGGAGAAGAGGGCTCGCCTCGGTAACGGTGTTTCCGCCACCCTCTGGGAGATCTGCCTATTACAGGGTGTGTAGTACTGTTTACCTGCTGGTTCACAGGATGCTGAGCTTTCCGCTGGTGGTATGGGGAAGACAGGACAGGCTTTTTGGGTGATGTTTAGTTCTCTCGGTGGTTCAGCGCCTCCATCCCTTGCAGGCTTCAGGGATGCTGGAGACAATCCCTGCAGGAGAACCCTCGAATACTCCCCTGATAGATTGCACTCAGAGGCAGGAGTATATTTTAAAAACTGGAACAACTTTATTCTTCAACTCACAGCATACAATCAGTATACACTGCATACACTTAGCCTCCAGCCTTCAGATGGTCCCTGGACTCAAACCCCCAGGCATCGGCCCCAAAGGTCAGTCCTAACTCTTCCCCTTCTCCCTGATAGAGTAGGAGGTATAGTCCTCACTCCCACTCCCCTAAGGGAGGTGATGGAAGGTGGCTGGAGCCCTACGCACACTCTTCTGTGGGACAGTCTCTCTCAAGGGAGAGACAACTCACAAAATTTACACGTGCAGCCCCTTACATTTGCCACGCTCAGTAGCTCTTCTTTTTGACACTTATATAAATATATATTTTGTGGGGGCTCAGGGGTTCCAAAAAAGAGCTTGCTGGGGTTCTGTGTGTTTTTTGTTCAGCCCCTTAAGTACCCTGGGGGAGGGTCCAAGGTCTGAGCCCAGGATTGGGCAGAACACAGGCTTTGTCCTGTCCCCCCTGTAACTCAAGGGAGCTGCTCACTGCAGGGGAAAACCCGGATTGGGCCTAACACTGCCTGCATTGATACCAGGACTTACATGCTAGGCAGGGCAGATTAATAGCCAACACCAGACATGGCTACACCTGCATTGGTCAATCAGGGCTGGAACTCTGCATAGGCTTCCCCCAGCCGAAATGATATCTACTACTGAGCTGTGCTGGCACCACTCTGACTAGGGAGGCAGCTATTTGCTCCGCTTTTCAGGCGGATGGCCCCCTAGCCCAATCTCCACCCCTTGACACTTTCTCCCTTAAACCTCTCCTCCCCCTCCGATCCCAACAGCAGCCATTTTCTCTGGACATGGTGGCTACACAAAGGGTTTCTCCACGCAGAGACTGCTTTATTGTCACACAAACACTTTTATACTTTCAATACATTTTTACACTCAGGAATAAAGAGAACACTTTTACATGGGATGCAAGGGGTTACCGGGCATGTAAAGAAAGGGTAGCTCAGTGGTCTTGTGGCCAGATGAGCTCCAGGGAAAGACAGGCAGGGACCAGGTTTAACCTTTATTTTACTGGTCCCTGTGTCCCTTCCATCACAACCATGTCAACATATTTTACTATTGTTTTTTTCTAGTTTTATGCATCAACCAAGAGTAAGTCAGCCTAAAATTATTATAAATAAGAAACTCAAATCAAATGTTTTTTATGTTTGACAGAGACATGAAGGGAGTGAAGTAGGGTTTAATTTGCACATCGTATAGCCTATTTACTAACAGTCATAAAAACTGGTGCAAAAACTGGTCTGCAGAAATCTCAATTGCGCTTTTGTGCACCTATGTACTAACCTGAAATTCATTAGTCTGCGTGAAAATTATGTTTTTCATGGCACACAGAAATGCACTGCATTAGGTGTTCAGATGTTAATGATACGTACTAAAAAAATCATTTTTCTGTGCATCAAAATCATTTAACGTGGCGTAAGCCCCCAAAAGTATCTTGTGTGTGCACAGAATTGCTATGCATCAACCAACAATTTATATGATGCAGCATGTATGTTTAATTATACAAGTTAAAAAATGTATTATTTTCAAAGTATTGCTATTATAAATAATACGCTAATAATTAGCATTTACTAACACTAGTTACAAATTTAAAAAATACACATCATTCTGTTGTAATTTACATTTTTATCAATCAGGTATTCAGCATGACAAAATGCATCAACCTTTTCACGGATTGTACATCACTTGTATACGATGCACATTTTATGAAAGTTTGTGCTACTTTGTATCACTAAGATTTTGACTCACAGAACATAAAATAAGATCTTAGTACATAGACCCCTGCAAGTCTCTAAAAGAGTTAGCTTCATCATGGAAGCCCCAAGATGTTTAGTTAAATACAATGATGGATTACAATACCATTCCTCTCTTTCTTTTTTTTTTTGGAAGAGAATAGCTAAGGGGCATATGTGTCAAGGCAAAAGTTGTGCATGCAATTCTGTGTGAAAAAGAAACAGCACCAATATAACTGTATGAAAGAAAAAAATGTGCAAATTGTGCGTGTGTGTGTGTATGTATATATGTATATGTATATATATATATAGCAGCACAGCACTGATAGTACCAAATAAAAGGTATTTTATTATGTCCAAGATGCAAACATAACCCCTAAGAAGCTCCCCCTGGGGGACCGAAACGTCAAGCTTATGTTTGCATCTAGAACATAACAAATTACCCTTTATTTGTTACTATTATATACATCACCCATGATCTAAACTGACATTTATCTAATTCCCTTTACCTTGCACCACGTACGCCTGCTATTAGGCACTTTACCCATTGTGTGCGGCCATTGTTTGCCCAGCTATATATACATATGTATCAACAGCAAACTGCTGGTGCAAAGTCGTTGTTTTGTTGCAATTCATGCTGATATATACCTCCGCTACGCAACGTCTATGTAGTAATCTAGAAATGGGGGATTTATGAAGCAAGTGGGAGGAGTTAGGGCAGAGTTACATTTGCATATTGCCGTAGGTCTCTGTATTAATTAATGTGCCTCTTGTGTTACATTTCTTGATGGTTTTCTGTGAATGTTTTCTCAGTGATCTTAACGTACTGTAAGTCTTTTTAAGCACAGAATGTGCACATTTGAAAACAGTTGAAATATACTTCATAGATAGAAGAAAACTTTATTTTTTTGACATGTACCTTTTGATATATAGAGCCCAGTGTTTCACCCCCCCCCCCCTCATGTCTATTATGAATATGAAGTAATACATTAATGAAAAAATCTTTCACAACAAAATGTCTGCTGGCATATTTTTAATTTGATACCTAATTTCTTGCTGCTTCAAAAATATACAATCTCAGAAGAAAAGGATTCTTAAGTAACTGATAAAATAAAAGAACATTTATGTTCGCATGAAGTCTACCAAAACACACAAAATCCACGGGGAGCATGGGGAGGAAACAAAAATAAATTTAAGTGCAGCAAAAATGACAATGTGAAAAAGCCTTCAATTGACTTGGCTCTAATGAATTGACTACTTACAAGATGTAAGAGTCAAAAAGGCAGGGTTGACTCAAACGGTCAGAGGTA